>NC_064416.1:41210000-41529166 GCF_023375975.1 Astyanax mexicanus | reverse complement strand
GATAACACCTCAAACATTTCACAGATGTTTCCCTGAGGTAACCCTTTATGATTATGATTTCCATACTGTTTGACATGTTAGAGCACTATAAATACTAATGAACTGAAAGTTATACCAAACTTACTCATTATGACTGACCCCATCACTAGTGATGCCCCCACACCAGGAGGGTGAAGAGTAGCACATGCCTCCTCCAGCACATGTGAAGTCAGCCACCGCTTCTTTTTAAACTGCTGCTGATGCAGCATTGCCGAGTAGCATCACAGTGCACTCGGAGGAAAGCGCAGCAACTCGGTTCTGATACAACAGCTCACAGACGCAGCCTAGTGCTGATCAACATCACCCTTTGGAGTTATTAGGGAAAAGAGCGCCATCTACCTACACTCTAAAAAACAGAGGTACGACATGAGTACTTTTTTGTACTCGAAGGTACACTCTTTATAATTGTACCCTCAAAGGTACAATATTGGTCTTTACAGGGTCAGATTTGTTCCCTCTGAAGTACAAAGTCATTTCTAACAGCAATAAGTACAGATTTGTACCATTTAACCAGCCAAAGGGTACATTCAGTATTCTGCATCACTGTACTAATGAACAATATATATTTAAATTGCACATTTTTTTATTTGAAAGCCAGACAATTTTGTATCATCAAGTTTTTGAGCCATATTCAGTTGATGATAATGTTTATAATCTTTATGATCTTTACTGCCACAAAAACCATGGGTACAAAAAAGGACTTTCACTGAAAGGTACTTTTTTGTGCCTCAATATAAGGTACAGCCCCAGCGACAAGCTTTGTACTCTTTTAGGTACAAATCTGTACTTATATTTCTTAGAGTGTACCCAGAGAGAACAAGGCCTGTTGTGCTCTCTCGGGGCTCCGGTAGCCGATGGCAAGCTGCATGAACAGGATTCGAACCGGCGTTTTCCTGATCATAGTGGCAGGGCTTTAGTCCGCTGGACCATTTGGAGCCATGAACTGAAAGTTTATTAGTACTTAACTCTGCAGTAACCTTGGTTAATTAAACACGTTCCAGAGTACTTAAGCTATAACAACTATTATTATTATTACTATTATTATTATATTCATTAGATCTTAAGCAGCTTGGTGTATTTCTCCTTCTCATTTTCTTTGCTTGATTCCTATTTTCTATCTTTCTTGATTCTCTGTATTCTGTATCTCCGTGTCTCTCTCCTTTTCTCTTCCTTTCTACCATCTAGAGAAAAGTCCCTCTAGTCATTATAGCTGATTTCAGGTGTTTGAACATCCTTTCCTGCCAAGACCAAATCCAGACCCCCACCAGAAGGGTGCAGAATAAAGCCCCCCGCTGGGGATTGTCCGCAGTGAGCCTTGTTAGACATGTCCATTCTCCTGCTCCTCTTCTCTCTACTTCTGAGTTTTTCTGTGTAAAAACTCACCACAGGGTATTTCTGTGAGTATAAATGTCTGTGTGTGTACAGAACTGAACCTGACCAATGTGCGGCTTTTTGCTCAGAACTTTATTTTGTTCAATTAAATGCATTTATATACACAGTTCCTGTACTTTTTTGTAAAATTCCAGCCTGGCCTTCCTATTTATCTGGTTAAATAGTGTTTTTCATTTGCTGTTGAAGCCTCTGTGCTTTTGTTCACTGAACAGTAGATTGTGATACCTGTATTACTGCCCCCTGTAGGTTTTTAGGATGTTAGGATGTCACTAACGTTTGTTTTAGGGTCTTTCTTTACAGCACTCTGCTGTGGTTTTCCTTGGTCTGCCGGTTCCCCATTTGTTACCTAGTACACCAGTGATGACTTTCTTATACAGGAAATTTCCAAACAGTTGAACTGGCTATGTTCAACATTGTGAAATGGCTCTAATTAATTCTCTATTAACTAAAAGTCAATTGATTGCACTACTACTTTTTGGGATTTCAGAGTAAAGAGGGATAAAACATGTATTTTGAAAAACATGTATCATTTCACAATTATGTGCTACTTGGTGATGGTTTATCCTTTAAAATCTCAAGAAAATACACAAAAAAAGTTTGTGGTTGTAAGGTGGAAAAAAAGTTAAAGGTAATTGAATACTTTTGCAACATTAACATTTTAATACAACATTGAAGTCATAATGGCTTTTAGAAAAATGTGTTTAGTGGCCTCTTTTGTGTGTGTGTGGCCTTAATGGCATTTTTTAACCTTGCATTACTTTTATACTTATATAAGTAATTTAGCAATCAGTACTTTTACACTTTTACTTGAGTAAAAAGTTTTAGTTGATACTTTATCATCTACAGATGGATTTTAAACCCTAGTATCTATACTTCTACCTGAGTAGCAGGTACCAAATTTGACTTTTTTTCTCCCCATCAGTCTTTTTTCCAAATGAAAGACTCTAAATCTCTGAATTGTGTTGTGTTTTACTTTTTTCCCTCATTTCTTGTCACTCTTCTCCCCACTTCTCTTCTTAGTAAGGGATCTTAATGAACCCCAGCACAGTGGTTTGATACAGCTTAATCATTCATGGTACAAATCGTACACTTTTAAAAGGCCTCTTGAGATTAAAGTCGACACTGATTTCATTAACGTTAATTACAGTGTTTTACAGCCAGTGTTTAACTACAAATCCATCATGTAATTAAAGAGCCCATATACTACAGTCTGAATGTGGAAAAAGCTCCTTTTTCAGCCAATAGCTTTAGTCGCAAGTAGCAATATGCAAACTATTAAACATCTAAGACCCTCCAACGTGACTGACTGGTTTCTTTCTCTTCTTTGTATCCATATGCATGGGTTTAAAAACTACTGAACTTCAGAACTGTGAACAGTTATAAAGAAGAGTGGACTTCTTCTTTATAAATGCTATTTAGAGTACACCCAAAATCCAGAGGTGGAAAAAGAACTGAAAAATTGTAATTAAGTAAGAGTCTAAAAATCTACTAAAGTAAAAAGTACTCAATTTAAAATGTACTTTGAGTAAAAGTTACATAGTTACTTTTACTTTTTTGATGTAAAAAAGTAAAAACAATCATAAATTAAATATGTTTTAAAGAATCATTATTCCACATAATAATTTGGATCTTTCAGGCAGTATTTGTTCAGACCAGTACGGTGGCCCTGAAGTGCAAAACAAATTAACATGTCAGAAAACAAAATTACAAAAACTAAAACACATTTACAAAACTTAAAACAAATTTACAAGACGCAAAACACTTTTACAAATACTGAAACACTTTTACAAACACTGAAACACTTTTACAAACTGCGATTTCTGACGGAAAGGGACGGTCTAACACACAGGAAGTGCTTGATGCGGACCCTCCTTGTCAGTCAAGCTGCGTTACGATGAGAGAGTTGAGTTATGAACACCAAACTATGTTTTGTGGCACGTATTTTAGCAGCAGCAGTAAATACTTAAACTATCCCTGTCCTGTTGCTACCCCCGCCGCGGGGTTCACCTAATGCCCGGCGGCCATCAGCCACTGCCCCCGCCGCGGGGTTCAGCTAATACCCCAGGGGTTCAGCCACTGCCCCGCGGTTATCAGCCACTGCCCCCGCCGCGGGGTTCAACTAATGCCCGGCGGCCATCAGCCACTGCCCCGCGGTTATCAGCCACTGCCCCCGCTGCGCGGTTCTCCTAATACCCCGGGGGTTCAGCCACTGCCCCGCGGTATTAGCGGGGGTAGCAACAGGACAGGGATAGTTTAAGTATTTACTGCTGCTGCTAAAATACGTGCCACAAAACATAGTTTAGTGTCCATAACTCCACTCTCTCATCGTAACGCAGCTTGACTGACAAGGAGGGTCCGCATCAAGCACTTCCTGTGTGTTAGACCCTCCCTTTCCGTCAGAAATCGCAGTTTGTAAAAGTGTTTTAGCATTTGTAAAAGTGTTTCAGAGTTTGTAAAAGTGTTTTAGTGCTGGTAAAAGTGTTTCAGTGTTTGTAAAAGTGTTTCAGTGCTGGGAAAAGTGTTTTGCGTCTTGTAAATTTGTTTTAAGTTTTGTAAATGTGTTTTAGTTTTTGTAATTTTGTTTTCTGACATGTTAATTTGTTTTGCACTTAAGGGCCACCGTAGACCAGCCCATAAAACATTTTCAAGAACAAGATGCATAGGTTTCTATGATCCATTTTTTTTCTTCACTGTTAAAAAGTTATGGTCATATAGGTGACTATAAACTGTATTTTTATAGTTTTACACTTCATTACTATTTACCATTGCTTTGCTTTAACTGCTTTTTACATGTTCTTTTTTTTACGTTTAAGCAGATTGTTTAAAGATAAAAATACTTACACCACATGCTTTCTCAGGTTTGATGTGGAAGTTTTGAAAGCTGACAGCTCTGTCCGGTGGGGCACGTTTATTATTGCATGAGAACAGCAAGACGAGAGATGCCAGCCCCAGTTTTTGTAAATTCTCAGTGTTGTATTTGTAAATAAGTGTTGTATTTCCTAATCAAAATAAAGGTTGACTGAATGATTGTTACAAAATGAAATCATTTTTCCAGCGATATCTTTGCTTGTACAATGCAATACTTGGTCTGCTATAGGTTACCATACCTGAGCCATGCAAAATCCTGAAACAAACAAGTGTTTCTGTGGTTTTACGTTTGGATAAAGTGTTTTTTAATAACATTTTATAGTAATGGTACATGACATGACATTAATTACAGGGTTTGGACAATGAAACTTTAGAGCACAGTAATTTATTGTGGTGACGGACAGTTCTGGTGGAAACAGGAGAGTTGAGGTGCACATTGAATTCTGCCGTGATTTGATCAGCCGTGGTTTTATGTTTTTTGGATACAATCCGGGATAGCACCCGAACATCCCTTTCAGACAGCTTCCTCTTACAGCATCCACAGTTAATCCTGTTGGATGTGGTTGGTCCTTCTTGGTGGTATGTTGACGTTACCCTGGATACCATGGCTCTTGATGCATCACAAAGAATTGCTGTTTTGGTCACAGATGCGCCAGCAAGACGTGCACCAACAATTTGTCCTCTTTTGAACTCTGGTATGTCACCCATAATGTTGTGTACATTGCAATACTTTGAGTAAAACTGTGCTCTTACTCTGCTAATTGAACCTTCACACTCTGCTCTTACTGGTGCAATGTGCAATTAATGAAGATTGAACACCAGGCTGCTCCAATTTAACCATGAAACCTCCCACACTAAAATGACAGGTGTTTCAGTTTCATTGTCCAACCCATCAGTAAGTAAGGATGCAAATGAATGAATCATATATTAATATCTGAAAGGTCACCATTCCTCACCATTAACTAATGTGTGTACTAATAAATGAACATGAGGGTAACGGAGGCTTTGTACACTATATGAATATACCAGTAATTAGTATGTAATATTAGTAATATTAAGCATATACTTCTGTAAAACATCTGCCTTCTTAATGCATGTGGTTTGTTTTAGTTGCATCCAATCATATTTTACAGAATGAAAACATTAAAAATCATCCATATAAAAAAGTACACTTATTTTTTTGAGTATACAACACACTGTAAAACATTACAGCCACATTAAGTTATGTGAACTTATTTTCTCTTTTCAATTCCAATTGCCATGACAAGTTTAGTATATGGAACTCAAGTTCCTTTGTTTTACATAAAAATAACTTAAAATAACATATTGTCTTAACGTCCTGTGAGTTATTCAAATTTACCCAAGTTTATTCAACTTACGTTTTTAAGTTATTGGTTAAAAAAAAGAAAAATGGGAAGATTTGAAAATGCAGAGAGGTAGAGTGATAGGCAGCAAGTTAGAAAAGACTGGAGTACTTTTTACAACTTTAAAACCCTGGGCACATTGGGCTAAACATTTTTTAACCGACGCATAGCAATTAATAATAACAAGGAGCAAAAACTAAAGGGGATTACTTTCAGCTGCGGAGGGACACGCCTATCTCCGGACTCCTTGAGTGCGGCGTGAGTCACCAACACTCCAAAAAGTAATTCTGTGTTTTAGTCAGAAGAACTAATGTTATTAAGTTGAGTGAACTCACCAGCAAGTACAACTCAATTGTTTTCAACCTGAAAACTTAAAAATTTTGTTGAGCCAATGAAAAAATGTGATTTCAACCAACTTTTAGCTCTTTCTAAAGTGTTGGTTCATGCAGCTTTCCTATTGGTTCCTGGTACCATATATCTGCATATTGGGTGTGCCGCTCCTTTACTTACAATTTTTGTGTTGTCTGTTGCCCTTAGCTACCTTATTCTGGGCGTGCAGTAATTATTATATATACGTTGATTGCCAGGCCAATATTTGCATATTGGGTGTGGTCTCTCCCTTACTTACCATCCTTGTGTTGTCTGTTGTCCAAAGCTACCTTATCCTGGACGTGCTGTAATATAATATATGTGTTAATTGCCAGGCCTCAGTGATGTAGGCTGTAAGAACACATTAACTTTATTCTGTGATCCTGCTGATCACAGTATGCTGGCTTTGAGCTACAGAGTTCACTCTTTCCTGAGTTTACTTTTATACTGCCCCAGCATTATACTGTCGGTATTGGCAGTTAAATAATAATATTAAAAATGTTGCTAATACCTATGGTTATCTTAAAATGATAAGTTGTGTGAATATTACTGAAGTTGTACTAACTTGAAAGTGTATGTTAAAATAAAGCTGAATTGTTAGTTTATTTGACTAAACAGATCAATTTTTTAAAAGGACAAATTAAACACTTGAGTTGTTTTAACTCAGTGCATCAAGTTGAAACAATAAGTAATGAGTATTTGAACAACTTGTTTAACTTAACATCTTGATTTGATACAAATGTTTTTATCAAGTTGAGTTAACAGCTTTTTAAGGCAGCAGGGGAACTTATGTTGCTGAGTTTAACCAACTTGAAATGTTTTACAGTGCACAGACACCTACATGTCCATCCTGTCATCTTTTCCAGAATGCTGGCACTTCTATTACTACTGTACATACATATCTGTAGATGACTTACTGCTAATTCCAATAAGATTAGTTGGCAGGAGAGTTTAATACTCTTTATTGTTTTATTGTTATGTCATATTTATCTGTCATAAAAGCAACTAGACATCTGAGGCTGATACAATGGAATAAGGTAAAAGAGCACATCCATTAACTTGCTTTTATATGTGAGTGTATTATGTTATGTTCAGTGTTGGGAGTAACGGCTTTGAAATTAACGGTGTTACTAACGGCATTATTTTTTTTCAGTAACAAATAATCTTACCAATTACTCTGACTGCAACTATAACACCCGTACCATTTCCGACACCCCGTTACTGCAGCTTACTTTAGCCGCTCAATGAACTTTTTTTTGTTTTAGCTTCGCTTTGCCCTGGTTAACCCCTCCTGTTTCCGGTGAACTTGAGCTTCTGGCCGCTGTGCCTGTAGGTTTACACAGTTTGGCGTGGTGAAGTGAGGCACAATTGTGACGATTTGCGTGCTCTAATTAATTCAGTAATTGCTGTGGACAGTGTTGTGCCAGTTCACAGCTTTTCTGAACTAGTTCAAGTTCAGTTCATACATGCTCAAAGTGAACAGTTCACGTTCAAAGTTCACAATTTTAATTCTGAACTAGTTCAAAGTTCTGTTTATTTTACTTTTTTGGTGAGATATTCAAATAAATACTTTTATTCACACTACAAGCTAGAAATCACTATACGTTCTTTGAAACTGAAACTCATTGTAGACATTTGCTCATGACTCTGCAACTGTGGGTTTCATACCAGGTGATGAAAATGTTCATAAGGAGAATCGGTGTCTGTCTCTGTGCCATCACTTCCACTAGCCATTTTTTTTTAATTGCAGCGCTTTCTCTCACACCTCTCTCTCTCTCTGTATATCTCTCTTTCGCCCGCCCTCGCGCTCTGCACGCTCTCAGCTTAGTTGCTCCTCTCTCTCTCTCTCTCTCTCTCTCTCTCTCTCTCTCTCTCTCTCTCTCTCTCTCTCGCGCGCGCGCGCTTCGCGCCGTTGCTCCGCGCTCTCCGCGTCTTTGCTCCGCGCTCTCTGCGTCGTTGCTCCTCTCTCGCTCTCTCTCGCGCGCCCGCGCTCCGCGCTCTCCGCGTCTTGCTCCGCGCTCTCGGTGTTGTTGCTCCTCTCTTTCTTTCTCTCTCTCTCTCGCGCTCTCCGCGTCGCTGCTCCGCGCTCTCTGCGTCGTTGCTCCTCTCTCTCATGCACGCGCGTTTTTAATTTTTGAAATTCGTTGGATTATATTTTTGTCAACATTTTGTGTTTATTTTTGTTTGTTATTTTTCTAATAATAGTAGTAAATACATAATTCATTCAACATTTCAACTCAGTTACTTTTTTTGAGAAGTAAGGAGTAACTATAACTAATTACTTTTTCAAAGTAACATGCCCAACACTGGTTATGTTTCCCCATTGTATTTGTAATAATTAATAAGATATATGAACATGATTGAAAGAAAAATGGTAATAAATAAACAGTCACCCAAAAACTTTACTAACATACAAAAAAATGCCACTCCACGGCACTGGCATGTTACTTAATTCTATTACTTGCAAATTAATATTCATTTTTGCATTTGTGACCATAGTCTGGAGCCCTGCCAAACTGCTGATGTCATGATTTGAGTTATAGGAGAGAAACTCAGCGATTTTTCGTTTACATTTTCCGGCAGGATAATGCTCATCCACACAGAGCAGGAGTTTCCCAGGAATGCTAAAGCCAGGAATCCTGATACTCATATGAACTGTACATAGGTGAACTGACCAGGTGCAAATGAGTTGTACATTTCTCTGTATGAACTCTAAGCAGTGATTGATACACTTTGTACATTGCTTCTTTTTTTTTTCTTTTTTATGCAATTTAACTGTGCAGGAATTTCCTGATCTATACTAAACAATCTGCTGTGTGAAGCTCAGGTCTGCCCAATGTTATCATTAGCTTCATTATCAGTACTCATTGTCTTTAGAAATGGCGGTGTAGTTCTTTTTCTTCCTCACAAACAGAGGAAACAGGAGATAAACAGAGCCGGCAGTTCTGCTCAGTGACGCTCGTTAATGAACACTGAGCTCCTGTTTTTCCTCTCTGTCGTCACCTTCTGTCCTGCAATCCACGGCAAGAACTGCCAAGCCTTCAAACATTCTCTCTGTCTCTCTCTCTCTCTCTCTCTCTCTCTCTCTCTCTATTTTTCACACATCTTAACTTCCTGCATTGTCTTCTCCTCCCCTTTTGCGTCCTCTATTGCAGTGGTTCTCAAACTGTGACACGTGTATAACCCAGTATAAAAGATTACACTTCAGTTCTTTACTGTTTCATTGGTCCTACAGTTGAACCCTGTGGAACTCCATAATTAGCCTAGAGTTGAAGAGGTGCCATATTGTCTGTAGTTCACCTTATTAAAGGTTTTAATTACTTATTTACTTAAAATTACTCATGTCTTAAGCTTACTGATGTGTCTCAATCTACTTTGCAGATTGCAAAGTAGGTAAGGGCCACACAGTAGCCCCAGCAGGGGGTACTTAACTGCTTTAGTTTGAACATGGGTGGTACATTGCTTTAAAAGTAAAAAAAAACAAAAAACTACTACTGTATTGTATTATCTCTTAATGATGTTTACATTCTCTTTTATTTTTGGATTGCCTCTCTCTCTAATTTTCTCTCTCTCTGTTCCTCTCATTTTCTTCCTCTCTCATTCTCTCGCTCACTCCCTCTCATTCTCTTACCCTCCTTTTGTCTCTTCCATTCTCTCTCATTCTCTCTCTCACTTCCTCTCTTTTTCTTTTTATCATTCTCATTCTCTTTCTCTTTCATTCCTTCATATTCTCTTTCTAACATCTGTCTTCCTCTTATTTTCTTTCTATTTCTCATTCTTCCTCATGCTCTCTCTTATTCTCTTTCTTTCTATTTCTCATTCTCTTTCTATTTCTCATTCTCTCGTGTCATTCTGTCCCATTCTCTCCCTTTCCTTCTTTCACTCTTCCCATTCTCTCCCTCTCATTCTTCTCATTCTCTTACAAATTTCTGCATAATTTTCTCTTCCTCTATTGCGTCTGCTCGTTTGCATTGTCTCATTAATCCCTGCATTGTCTTTTTCTTTGATTGCCTCTCTCTCTAAATCTCTCATTCTGTCTCATTCTCTTTCTATCTATCTCTCTTTCTCTCTCACTCCCTCTCATTATCTGTCTCCGTCTTATTCTCTTACTGTTTTTCATTGTCTCTCTCATTTTCCTGTTTGTCATACTCTCATTTTCTCCCTCTTATTCTTTCATTCTTCTCACTCTCTCTTTGTCTCTCTCTCTCACACACTTTCTAACTTTCTGCATTCTCTTCTTTTCCTGTTTTGCATCTTCTTTGTTGCATTGTCTCTTATAATTTTTTTCATTGTCTTATTCTTGTATTGCCTTTCTCTCCAATTCTCTCTCTCACTTCCTCTCATTCTCCTTCAAACTCTCTATCATTCTCTCTCTCTCCTTAGTTTTTTCTATTACAATGTCTCTCTATCTCCTGTCTCATTCTCTCTCTTTGTTTCTCACTCCCTGTCTCAACTGAAGTCTCTCTCTCTGTTTTCTTTATCAGCTGGAGTCTCGGTGATACAGTCAGGTCTGCCAAGGGCAACAGCAGGAGCGAGCAACCAGACCAACGATAGAGAAAAAGAGAAAGTGTGTGTGTGTGTGTGTGAAAGAGAAAGAGAGTGATATATATAGAGAGAAATGAGGGCTGGTGATGGGAACAGAAGAGCTGGAGACTGAGGGGCAAACTGAGAGAGAAAAGATGAGTTTGTCAGTTGCTGAATGATGACTGGAGAGAGGGATGACCAGGATCCTAGTGGATGTGTTTACAATTTAAATCAAACATGCCAGACTTTTATTCAAGGATATTTAAATTTATTTCAGTTTAACAACAAAAAATACAATACAACACTTAATTTTCCCACAGTCCCTCTCATCATAATACTATTTATTCCAGTTACGAAGGTCTCTGGTTTGTTTGTACCCTTGGTGCAGTTCTTGCATTCAGGTGCAGACAAACATGTTTGAGCTTAACAGCTGTTCAGTTGCAGTTTAACATGCTTTATTACCCAGACGATTACTAGGGCCCTCTGTGCAGCTGGATTTAGACGTCAGTGTGTCTTTGCTGTCATAACGACGGGAAAAGTACTCCTTGCATGTCTCTAAATGTACAACCGGCATGTACTAGTTTTCTTAATTGATCATGGGTGTGAGTTTGGGCGCAATGTAAAATAAACCAATCAGTGTGTCTCTTACCATGGCCTTTAAAAGCCAGGCTTAAAAAAGGAAGCACAGATTTGTACATAAAAGGGTACAAAGCTTGTCGCTGGGGCTGTACCTTATACTGAGGTACAAAAAAGTACCTTTTAGTGAAAGTTTTTTTTGTACCCATGGTTTTTGTACCAGAAAAGATTATAAACATTATCATCAACTGAATATGGCTCAAAAACTTGATGACAAAATGTGCAATTTAAATATATATTGTTTTTAAGTACAGTGATACAGAATACTGAATGTACCCTTTAGCTGCAGGTTAAATGGTACAAATTTGTACTTATTTCTGTTAGAAATGACTTTGTACTTCAGAGGGAACAAATCTGACCCTGTAAAGACCAATATTGTACCTTTGAGGGTACAATTATGAAGAGTGTAGCTTTGAGTACAAAAAAGTACTCATATCGTACCTCTGTTTTTTAGAGTGTATGTGCTATGGGTTTGTACAATGCTTGGTTTTGTATGTGTGCATAACAAGTGGGAGTGTACAATTCACTGCCAAGATAGCAATGAACCTGAAGTTGTTTTTAGTCAGTGGTACTCGTGTGTTTTCCATTGCCAATATAGCAATACACCAGAAATGTTCCTGAACACAATTTATTTCCCCATTGGTGTATTTACAACCACCGTGGCTATTTAAACAATACAGGCAGAAAGCGTGAAAATAAACAGTTCTTAGGGTGTAAGGTAGCAATAAGCAGTGTGACGTGTCTTGTGCAGAGTGTAAGATAGGGTTCTTCATAGTTCTTGCACATCATTTTGACATTAACAGCAGAGTCCATGTACTAGGCGAGTACACTACATGCATTAAAAGTGGTTAGCGCACTCCATCAACCCCCAGTGTATAGTAGAACCCACTTGTATGCTTGCTAACTCCTTTCTTAGCAGTGAATATTGATGCAGTGCCGTGAGCTCTGAGCATAAGTTTCTTACTCTCTAGCAAAAGTTTTGTGATTAGACAGAGGGAGAGAGACACACAGGGGAGAACAGAAACACGCTCAGCTTAGCAAACCACCTGACAAGCCTTTCAGAGCACCGCTTACCTCTCCAATCTGTTCCCTGCGGAAGCAGCCGAAAGGAACGACCTCTTTAAAACGTTCCACTCCGTCTTATGGCTTCCATCAAACACGGGGGGCTTTAGTGCAAGGCAGGAATAGAAAACCCTTCTTATTAATTTGATTTTAGAAGGAAAGAACCGCTGAGAATATAATAGGAAGAATGACTGAGTGGAATTGTACTGGTACAGCAAGATAACCAGTGTTTAGGCCACACTGAGCTCTTTAGCTATGGCAAATCCAAAGAGTCCTCCATGCTAGGCTTGCTTAGAGGACCACCAGCAAACCGTCATATATTTATAATTAGCACAGGCATGAGCAAACACACTGATCTTTCATTTTTAAGCCAAGAGTGCACACACACTTACAGTAAGCTGCATAAAACAGTTAAAAAAGCTTATAGCTAAGAAAGAAAGGAAGAAAACCCATTTGAGGTAATGGGCAACATTGCATATGGTGCACCTTTACTGTTCACCTATATGGTGGAGATAGATGTTTCCAATAAAGTTGCTCAAGCTTCTTGGTAAAGTGGAAGCATCTTCTGGAAGTACACTGTGTAAAGCATCTCTTTCCTCTTCAAGTTAACCACTGTTAATCACTTTACAAAATGTGAATGTGAAATACATTAAATGTGTTATTAGATCAGTCTATTTATTGAATCTTCATCCTTTTTAATAGGGAACAATAAGCTATATTGTACCTAAAAAAGCTATATTGCCCCCTACACTCCATGTAGTGCATTACAATCTGGACGTTTGGACCATGTGATCATTATACACCGCTTATTAAATTAAATTAAACAATAGAAGCTACACCACCCAGTGGTTCCTGTAGTGTATTAAAGTCTGTCAGAATGAATGTATGGACCATACATATATATATATAATGTATTTTAAGTTGAACTTATGAAGCCATATTGCTCCCTTTGCTACCTCTGTACCTATAATGCGTCTGTCAGAATGACCTTGTGGATCATATAAATAGTAGAGGACACTTTTTAAGTGAACCAAGCATTTAAATTGTCATTATACTTATTTTTCAACCAAAGTTTAAGAATGAATTCTTAAAAAATCCTAATATGTTATTTCCTGTTTTTTTTTATATTTGTCTCTCATAGTTGATGTGTACCTATGATTAAAAAAAAAAATACAGAATTCTCTTGCACAATCAGTGGCATTGTTTTTGCCCCACTGTAGCATGTTTTAAATGAAACAGTTGAAGCCATATTACCCTCTACACTGACTTGTATGGCTCAAATGAATATTAGAGGAAACCTTTAAAGTGAACCAAGTTACAGTACTGCCATTATATAAAGTATAGTTGAGCACTTTTATAGTAGAGAAATTTTAACATGAAATAATATAATTATTAGCACCCCCTGCACTTCCTGTGTTGTACTACAATCTGTTTAAAGGAATGTATGGATCATGTGACCACTATAAACCGCTTGTTACATTAAATAATAGATGATAAATAACCTCATGTTTCCTCATGTATTATAATCTGTCAAAATGAATGTGTGGATCATGTGATCATCATAGACTGTGTCACGTGGTCCCTGTCTGTTCTCGTGTTTCTGTGTTTATTTACCTTTTCTGTGCCTGTCTCTGCTTGTGACTGTGAGTGTGTCTCCCACGTGATCCGTGTTCCTCAGTGTTTCTTGCCCTCACCTGTGTTCATTTGTAACTCCGCCCCTTAGCCCCAGGTGTTTTCTGTTTCCCGTGTGTGTTACACTATTTATAGTCCGTGCTCCCTTTCCCTCGTGTCGGTTCTTGTGCTTTGTTAGCCTGTTATGGTTGCGTCTTTGTTTCCCATATTTCTTGTTTTCAGTTTAGTTTCAGTTTATTTGTTTATTTTTGTCTTTTGTTATTTGTGTAATAAATTCACTCGCATTTGCATCCGCTCTCCTCGTCCTTCCTGCCCGCACCCTGACAGACTGCTTATTAAATTAAACAATAGAAGCCATAGTGAATATTAGAATTAATGTATTGATCATGTGAATATAATATAGCTCTTTTTTTATTAAAATATTCGCCCCTATGCTTCCTGTTATGTATTGCAGTCTGTCAGAATGAATGTATTGATCATATAAATAGAATATATGAATAGAATATAGCACTTTTTAAATTAAAATATTGCCCTCTATGCTTCCTGTGATGTATTACAGCCTGTCAGAATGGATGTATTGATCGTATGAATATTGTATAGCACTTTTTTAAAATTAAAATATTGCGCCCTATGCTTCCTGTGGTGTATTACAGTCTGTCAGAATTAATGTATTGATCATATGAATATAATATAGCTCTTTTTTTAATTAAAATATTAGCCCCTATGCTTCCTGTGGTGTACTGCAGTCTGTCAATATGGATGTATTGATCATATGAATGGAATATAGCACTTTTTAAATTGAAATATTGCCCCCTATGCTTCCTGTGGTGTATTACAGTCTGTCAGAACAAACTTGTGGATCACATATTATAGAGCACTTTACAGTGAATCAAGGTGCCATATAGCCATTATATGATTATAGCCATTATACAGCATTAAAGTAGAGCACTTTTATAATAGAGCACTTTTAACATGAAACAATAGAAACTATTATCGCTCCCTACACTTCCTGTAGTGTACTACAATCTGTCAAAATGAATGTATGGATCATGTGAACCCTATAGACAGCTATTTAAATGAAACAATAGAAGCTAAATCACCCCTATGGAGAGCTTCTGTTCATTTTCAATAATCAATGTCGTTGACGACTAGTAGACTATGTTGACTAATGGGCCCTTTTCACAGAGCTTGATGACGTGTTTCCGGTTTCGTTTAGCAGGGTAAACACAGCGGCGCTACAATGGAGTTTACTAAGTCTCTGCACAATCTTCCACGGATTTCTTTCTCCGACATCTCCCGGATCATAAATGAGGTATCAGTAGCTAAAACATCCAAGGCTGAAAAGGTTTACAAGCTATTTTTCGAAGAATACATCTTCCAGTTCGAGGGTAAGTAGTTATTTTATACAAGTTAGCGAGGCTTCCAATCCAGTTAGGTTAACTAAGCTAACTAGCGAGCTAGCTGATTTAGATAGATAACAGTGACAGTACGTAAAATAACGCCAAGTAACGTTAGCTGTTTAGTTAATGTTTTCTTTTCTGTTTTAACAAGTACTGTAGCTACTGCCCAGGATCTAATGTGCTTATTTTAGGCTTTGAGTTGGATAGAAGAGAGAACTGTTTTCCCCTTGTATATACAGTTTCAAACACGATGCCTGAGGGAGTTACAGTAAGGGCGAGGTGTCATCGGTCGATGAGGAAAAATGAGGAGCCCCACACAGTGCAGGTGTTTTAGATAGGAAGGTTAATCGACAGGGAGACACATTAATAGTAAATCACATTTAACCCTAGTTATCTTGTACGTAGGTGAAACAGTTCAGTTAAGCCTAGGATGATTCTATGTGTTGTAAGCTTCCCACTAGGTAGGTTAAGCCAGTGGCCAAAGTTAGTCATCTGTAGTGAAGCAAATCTCCCAGCCACTGTTAGAATGTGAAGGTTAAATGTTAATTTTCCCATTTGTCCATCATATTAAATTTTTGGTTTTTAGGAGGTTAACTTATTCAGGTAGATTGTAAGTTTAGGGTCAGCCAAGAGGTTACAGATTGTGAATGGCTAAAATATAGATATGTACATTTGGTACTTTTTGTACTTTTTTAAAAGATGTTTTCAGAGCTGACAGTATGTCTGTGCTTTGCATTACAGGTAACTCTTCATGCCACCCAGGTTCCGGTGGAGGTAATGAAGACATTGTGCACATGTGTTGCGGGGAAGGCCTTTTGTAATCATACTGTGGCTCTGCTTTATCAGAGTGCCCATTACAGCACCATGGGCTTTAAAACAGTCCCTCTCCCAGTAGCCTGCACCAGCACCTTGCAAACTTGGCACAGGCCAAGGACTCAGGTAAGACTCAAGAAGGATGGCATAATTTATTTTTTGTTCATACTCATTACTAGTATGAAACATTGTGATTAATTAAAAACATTAATTTTCAGGGAATACAACCCGAATCAACATGTGACATGGAAGTTCGTAAACCTAAATCCACCAGCAGAACAGGGGTGAAGTCCACACTTTATCAAGCGTATCCAGGTAAGCTGAAAACCGTGTTATGTGTAATATATAAAGGTGTTTTAATACAAATAAATAAGCCATTGTGAAAACAGTCTTTTTGTGGAGAGTACACATATAGTAGATCTGTAACAGTTTACATAAGATCTACTACTTACCTGAATAACAGTCTACATATGATACAATACTCACCTGAATGAACATTTACTTCTTACCTGAACAACAGACAAATATACGATACAATACTTACCTGAATAACAGTTTACATATGATACAATACTTACCTGAATAGCAGTCTACATATGATACAATACTTACCTGAATAGCAGTCTACATATGATACAATACTTACCTGAATAGCAGTCTACATATGATACAATACTCACCTGAATAAACATCTACCACTTACCTGAACAACAGACAAACATATGATACAATACTTACCTGAATAGCAGTTTACATATGATACAATACTTATCTGAATTACTGGCTAAAAATGATAAAATACTTACCTAAATATAAGCCTAAAGATACATTGCTTACCAAAGAAACTACTGAACAAGTCACAGATGTCTCAACTAACCTTATCTGTTAATTTTGTCTTTTGTTTTATAGGCCCCTTTCCTGACCCTCACATGTTGGAACTTGCAGAGAAGATGAGAAACATGCGCCCACAGCCTGGAGTATGCAAGTTTCTTCTGAATCGGGATGAAGATCTGCTCATGGTAGACTCCAAATTTGGTCCTGTGCCATATGGTTCGGTTTTGTCATACCAGTGCCCATCTGAAAGTGAAAGTGAGGTAATCAAGCACCCTGATGCCCCAAAATACCCTCAACTGCCAATAGAGAATTACAGATTCCAGTCCAAATTTGATTTCACGCCCAACTACAAACAGAAATGTCACCTGGAAAGCCTCAAAGTGACCACCCCACAAGCAGCCATGATAGAAGAGAGAACACGGCAGCAGTCTTCCTCACAGCTTTGGTTTGAGGTGCGTCGGCCCCGCATCACAGCAAGCAGATTTCGCGAGGTGTGCCATGTCTGTGGAAAATCTTCATCTCAAGCTCTGGCAACAAGAATACTTAAAGGTACGCCACAAACCAGGGACATGAAAAGAGGACAGGAACTAGAGTCTGATGTGTTAAAACAGTACTCTGATGCACGTAATGTGTCAGTACTACCTTGTGGAGTCATCATCCATCCAGATGCACCTTATCTTGGGGCAAGCCCAGATGCAAGGGTTTATGACCCTACAGCGTCACCACCATTTGGGCTGGCAGAAGTGAAGTGCTGCAATGTGGCATCAGTTCTGGAGGTTAAACACCTTAAAGTTGTTGCAGGTGAGGCAACACTGAAACCCTCTCACAAGTACTTCTGGCAGGTACAGGGGCAACTTGCCATAACTGGTCTTCAGTGGTGTGACTTCATCACAGATACTCATAATGATGTCACCATTCAGAGAATTTTGCGGGACCAGGGACTTATAACATCGATGAGAGAGAAGCTAGATACATTTTATCATCATGTATACATGGATGTCTACCTAAACATAAAAGATAAAGTGTAGATGCATACAAAGTTAAGATTGTTTAATTGGTTCTGTTGTAGTTTGTTGTTTTTTTGTGAAAATATGGAGTGTTCTTAATAAATTTATATTCTTTGCTTGAATTGTCTTTTTATGTAGCACAAAGCCAGCAGAGAAAACATTTCAGTTTTTTTACATTTTGTTTACTGTATTAATCTATTTGAATTGGGTGTCATGTAACTATTTTACATTTTAATTAACTTCAAAAATCAGGATATTTTGGGGTAAACATAATATTTTGTTTGTGCTTCAAAGAATGCATTAATTCTGACAAATGGCTATATTGTTTATAATCAGTATATTTAGAATACTGTATTTCCTGCAATGGTATGTCCAATGAATACAGTCGTAACCAAATAATCTATAACTTTGTCTACATATAAGACAAATACAAAGCACCAGGGACAAGAGAATTAAATGCATTTCATTTATTATGTTTATAAACACTCATAAATTTGAAAAATCTAACAAAAATAATTGCCTTATGTAGCACTTTTCATTTCCATTGTTTAACAGAAGCAACGTCAATATAAAAACATTCTTTGGACAATAAGACATCAGAAACACGAACATTTAAGAGAAACTACAGTAGCTCGAGTGGGTAATTAAGAAATGTGGTAAGTAAAGGCTAAAACATTTAAGCAGAACTTTGTACAGAATTGATTAAAAAAAACAGAAAAATCTGAAATTTGGACTAAACATTTCTGAAATATATAAAAACATTCAAACAGGTTTATCGTCCATGATATCAAGGGGACCCTGGTAGTTGGACATCAGGCAACAAACTGCCCAAAGTTGGTTGACTGAGCCTGTGAGGGAAAGTGGAACAACTCCGTCCCAGATGTGGTACTCCTTCACTCTGCGGATTGCCCTTTCCACCAGCACTCTTAGACATGCTATTGCTTGGGTCTTCTCAGCATCTTCCTTGGTGAACTGCACAGACCTCTTGAAGGGGGGAATGATGATGGTGGCCCCTACTTCTGCCAGCATCCCTTCTATCTGAAAGCCCTTGTCAGCCATCACTTTATCTCCTGGTTGCAGAAGCCTGATGAAGTTAGACCTCCGGGTTAGTTCCTGATCTGAGATGGATCCGGTGTAAAGCTTGGAAACAAATGTGATAACGCCACAGGGAGCTACCCCAACCAATGATTTAAATGTTGTGTGATTTTTGTAATTTGAAAAGCTTTCAGATTGTAAGGTGAGTGATGTTGCTGTCTCACAGCGGACTTCTGTGCAGTCAATCAGCACACGGACCTCTGGGCAGTACTGGCGGATTTTTTTAGGCATGGTAGCTTGCACCTGCTGTCTGGTCATCCATGTAGGTAGGGAGCCCAAAACAAGGTAAAAATAACTGGTCCATGTTATGATGATGCGGCTTACTGTTGACAAACTGACCTTGAACATGGAAGCCAAAGCTTGTTCCTTGAGTCCAGCAGCAATACGGCAAAGAAACAGGAAACATTCATCAATGAGGCCTAGTTTACGGTGAGGACTGGGTGTTCCATAAGCCTCCCTCTGTGCCTTGGTCCAGTAAACTATCCTTGAAGCTGATGGTGCAACAGACTCCCAGAACAACATGAAGACTTCTTCTGAGGGAAATCGTGTGAAGAAGCGGAACTCTTCATCAGTTGAGCAGAAATGGTTGAGCTTAGGCTGGTCTGCAAGGAGTGTAAGCTGTTTGATTTCATTCTCCAGCTCAACCACTTTTTGCTCAAGCTCCCTTATCCGTGCCACTGCAGCGTCCACTTTGCCTATCACAAAAAAAAAAAAAAGACATTAGCTTAAAGTTTTATATTGACGAATATCCTGACAAAATTTAAGTCAAACTCTGTAGGACCTTAATTGTACACCAATTATAAATTAGCTAAATTGGTATATTTTATCTGTGCAACATTTAGCTAACAAATACCGGTATTTTTTGGTATAATACATAAACCATGCTTGTGCTTGGAAGGATTTTAAACAACATATAATATCTCAGACATGAGATAGTAATTTAAGTAAACGTTGCAAATTAAGCCTTTATCAGGTAAGTATTGAATATTTAGCCTTTATTTAGGCAAGTATTGCATATTAAGACTTTATTCACATAAATATTGCATACTTAGACTTTATTCGGGTAAGTATTGCATATTACGACTTTATTCAGGTAAGTGTTGCATCATAAGACTATTCAGTCAGGAATTGTAAGTTTAGACTTTATTCAAGTAAGTATAGCATATTAAGACTTTATTTAGGTATGAAGTCTAAGGTTAGACATACTGTTATTCAGTATGTATTGTATCTCCAATACGTTATTTTGGTAGGTATCGAATCTTAAGGCTGTTACTCAGGTAATTATTAATTATTCGAATGGTTATTTAGGTAGCTGTCTTGTGTATTTATTGTGTAAATGGATATAAGAGTTGTAAAGTTACTCACCAGGGGATGGTGGACGGCAGTAATCATGCTCCGTAGCATTAGCGTTCAGCTCGGTTAGCATAGCTTCCAGGTCGTCCAGCTCGTCTCTCTGTCCCGCGGCAGCTTCTGTGTTTAAACCGAGACGAGTACTTGCCCTCTCGTAGGGTGTCAGACGATCCTCATGTCGACTCCCAAAATCATTCCAGGCGAATCGTGATGGAACTGATCCCTTCTTTAGTCTGGCCCTGCTTCCTCCCTCCTTTACATATAGCTCCTCCGGCCTGAAATGCTGGCTACACACATATGTACTGCCGCGCAGAACCGTGAAAGTGGCACTTTCCTCTCTCCTAATTGCTATAATCCATTTACCACGTAAACGTGTGTCCTTTGGGAAGTCGTGGAAACTTAAATTTGGATGTTTACGTTTGCTGTTTGAGCAAAAAGGCACGCTACAGTAGCACTTGCTATGCTGCTCCATTTTGTCTCTACGTTCTACCCGCTCTGTTTACCCTGCTATTTTTTACTTCCGCATTCCAAACCCGGAAATGTGAAAAGGGCCCATTACTGCTGCCCTGCGTCAGTCACAGCCAGTGTTGGGAGTAACGGCGTTAAAACTAACGGCGTTACTAACGCCGTTACTTTTTTTCAGTAACGAGTAATCTAACTAATTACTATGACTGTAACTATAACGCCGTTACCATTTCCGACACCCCGTTACTGCACGTTACTTTAGCAGCTCTATGAACTTTTTTTTTTTATTTCGCTTTGCCCTGGTTAACCCCTCCTCTGTCCGGTGAACTTGAGCTTCTGGCCGCTGTGCCTGTGGTTTGGCGTGGTGAAGTGAGGCACAATTGTGACGATTTGCGTGCTCTAATCAATTCAGTGATTGCCGTGGACAACCCAAGTTCCGAATTAAGGACGTTAAGCTCTTTTTAGCTGCTCCGTTTTTTGTGGTGCTGCTGCTTTCTATTTTAGATCTTAGATTCTCTGCCCGAATCCCACCTGACCTGAGGACCGACCCGAAATCAGGCTCCTATTTTTATTTTATATAAAGCTCTGGTGTGATAATCACAATGTTGCTAAGTAACCAATTATTATTGTTCACTAAAGCGAACGAAATAGCGAAAATTGAAAGTGAAAAACATTTGTGTTAACTGAATCTAATAAAAACGGAAATTAAAAGGAAAAACATAACTATCTCGAACTGTATTTTGTGTTTATAAAACTAACTAAAACGAACTGAAATTACTGATAGAATACCCTCATTTTTGTGTTTAATTTATTTATAAGCGCTGTTGTACAGCGGAGTTGTACAGCGGGAGTTGTTGTGCCGAGCGCGCGGCACTCGTGGTCCGTTAGTTCTTGTGTAAAGCGCTCGCACTAGCAAGCCCACCCTAAAATGAACAGAAAAAATAAAAACAAAATAAAATTAAACTATAATAAAAATGAAAACTGTAATCACGTAGCTCTGGGCGCACGTGAACGCCTCCGCGTTTGACTTGCAGCATTGTGTGTAGCTGTTCTTAAAAATCATTTAAATTAAATAATAGTTCTATGCTTCTATGTTACAGTGTTAATTAACATAATTCTGATTATATTTCGCTCATTCAATCAGCCCGAAAACAGACAGTTTATGGGGCGGATCGGGTCAGGCTCATAATGACAGTTTATGGTTCGGGCTTGGGCAGAATGTGCACGGGCTCCGGCTGGGTCGGATTTTTTGGGCACGATCTAAGCTCTATTCTCTTTTGGTGAAGCTGTTATATTAATACCATTTTAACGGGCATTAAATTGTTGTTTTTGTCCATTATTTTGTTTTATATATACATATTTCTTTTGAGTGTGGCTTGGTTTGTTAAATTTCATCCCCAGACGCGTTGTTCCGCTTTTTTCAGTATTACAAGTTTTAGTAATTTTCTTTGGTTGTGTGGAGAATTTCGTTTTATTTTTTTGAAATTCGTTAGATTATATTTTTGTCAACATTTTGGGTTTATTTTCGTTTGTTATTTTTTGTTATTTTTCTAATAATAATAGTAAATGCATAATTGATTTCCTTTTTTTGACGGGCGAATAATAAAAAGTAACGCGATAGTTACTTTTACTGGTAACTAATTACTTTTATAGTGGAGTAACTCCGTTAGTAACTCAGTTACTTTTTTGGAGAAGTAACGAGTAACTATAACTAATTACTTTTTCAAAGTAACGTGCCCAACACTGGTCACAGCCAATCATTCTCCTCCTCCTCCTCCTGTGATCCTGTGCTCGTCCTGCGCTCGGCTGTTGTGCTCTTGTTAGGATGCTGTGGGCTGATCTCCATCTGCAGGAGTATCGAGCTTTTCCCCCGCTTTCACCAGGAACCATTAACCATCTGTAAATGAAACAAGCTGCTTTATCAGTGAAAGATCTCCATGGAGATAGCTGGCAGGTGGATATTATGGGCTGCAGCTCCAGGGACTCCTCACAGCGGGCCCTCGGGAGTCATGTGACATGTCAGTGATGTCTCCCATCACTCATCGAATTTGTGTGTGTGTGTGTGAGAGAGAGAGAGATGGAGATGGAAGGTAATCTGTGAGAGTGTAGTTAAGTGTGTGTGTGTGTGTGTGTGTGTGTTCTGTCCTTGTTAGGGGACCATGGGCCAATCATCTTCTGCAGTGCTATTAAGATTTTTTTTTGGTGGAAAAACAGCTTCAGGGCACAAAGCACGGTAGCCACACACACACACACACACACACACACACACACACACACACATAGCCGCACCCTGGCCAAGTTATCTCTCCACTCTTGACATAATTGTTGTCTTTTCAGCACACTCTGTTCTACACAGGCCCCCTAGTGGCTGCCAGAGTCAAAAATTTTAATTATGTATATAAAAAATAAAATGTGTTTCGTAACAATGGTTACAATGGTAACAATTGAACATCTTGCACTTCTTGAACTTTTTTGCACTTTTTGCAACTTTTTAAATGAAGCAGGCCTAGGATCAGCACGGACAGTTTGAGCTTTCACTGAACCTCTACACTATATATATATATATATATATATATATATATATATATATATATATATATATATATATATATATATATATATATATATGTATACACACACACACACACACACATACTTATACATACTTTTTTAAGTTATATTCATTTATACTAGTAATTTTACTAAAAAAAAAAAAATAGCAGAATACATAAGAGAATGTAGCCTGAGGAGAACAATTACACAATGATGGTAAGTGATGGGGAGAGGGAGATACACCCACTATGCAAATAAATGGTTGCAGGAGCCAATGGGAAAGATCGAGATCCTTTAACTGATTCCAAATTTCCACTTTATTGAACTATAAAAAATAAAAAGGCAGTAACAACTCTAGATGAAATACAATTTTTAATTTGATAATTTCAGACAAATGAAAAAAGGCAGTTATCGTAAGTTTTCCTCAAATATTTTTTACATGGTATAACACAACATTTCACAACAGTAGAGACAACAAGCTAGACCCATAAAACACACAGAAATTTGTAGCCTGGGGTCCGAGAGAGCACAACTGCCCACACTAACGTACAATATTCTCTTATTCATAGTGAAGTGTACTGGCCTGTTTATTTGTTTGTGTGGTACCACTTTAAAATAAGATTACCTTTATAAAGGGTTTATAAATGGTTTACAATTAATGTACTATTGGTTACTAGTTAGGCTGATAATGCCTTAAAAATCCTTAATAATCAGTTATAACACATACGTGAAAAGGGCAGCAATATAGATGGCTGTGGGTTCACTATTGGCAAACAAAAGGTCATTGTTGCTCTTTCTATGTATGTGTTATAACTGATTATTAATGATTTTAAGGCATTTACAACCTAATTATTAACCATTAATAAACTAATTGTAAACCATTTATAAACCCTTTATAAAGGTAGTCTTATTTTAAAGTGGTATCGTTTGTGTTGTACAGAGTGTGCTTCTAATGATTCAAAGGAGAACACAACCCTGCAAACAGGAGTCCATTGAGTATTGTTTCCAATTAGACAGTTTTAATGGAAATGTGGTGACCATTGCTATGGACTCCCAGAAACTGTGAATAAAATGCAGTGTGTGTGAGTGTGAAGGGTACAATATTGATAGAAAAACCAAATGCTGTATATGTGGCCTGCAGGTTTTGTGTTTGACACATAGACATACCCTGCACAAAGAGTGTTGTGATGCTCTTCGCTATCTTACACCCCGCCAACAGTCTATTTTCACACCTTCCACCTGCGCTCCAGAAATAGCAATCCGCCAAAGTCAGAGTGCACATGGCTCTTTTTAAAGGGAATAGCAAGTGACACATTGATGGGTTTATTTCACATTACGCCCAAAACACACCCATGATTAATTAAGACAATTAGTACATGTATTTTATGTGTTTTGTGCTGCACACTTGCATACTTTCCCCATTGTTACGATAGCAAAGACACACTCACACGCCCTAAATCACACTGCACAGTGCACAGTTGATGGCTCGCATATACAGTAGGTCGCTAAAACAGAGCCCATTGACATTCTTATGTTTCAGTATTATCTGTCTGTTAGCTCTGAATATTATCTGGTTGATATTTAGTCTTCATAACTTCCACGTCTCTCCTAAAGGACATGTTGCAAGGTCTTGCAGCATCGATGCTGCTGTTTCAACACCTTTTTGTCACAGTGCCAAGCACTGTCTTTGTAGTGTGCTTGTAGTGATTCCTGGCTTTGCCAATGCACTAGAATAAAAAAAAAAAAACTGGAGCAGCTTCTTTCTTTAAAGTAAAGAGAAAATCAATGGTGAAATAAACACTGCAACATTTAACGGTTCACTGCAAAATATAGTAGAATTGTCTGGTTTCTCAGCATCGCAGCCTGTTAGCTCTGAATACTGAGTGTTTGGTTAAAATATGCTCCAATCCCTTACCTCCCACCCTAAAGGGACTGGTTTCAATCTTGCGGAAGTGAACATGTTGAAAGTAAATTCACTTCGTTACCCTCTCTGCCCCTGAACTATACTGATCTATACAAGCAGAACTGTACCGAGAGAAGGGTCATAAAAAGTTTCTATAGTGTAAAGAGGTAGTCAGATACTGCAGAAGCTGTGAAAGTGGCGTGAAAAAGTATTCGCCCCCTACAGATTTCTTGTGTTTTTTCTTATTTGTCATACAGGTATTTTTTCAGGTCTGATTATCAAAAGACAAAGATAACATTTTAATTATTAAAATAAAATAAATTAAACCAATCTAGCCCTGTGTGAAAAAGTATTTGCCCCTTAAACCAAACACAGTGGTTGTGCATCCTTGGCAGCAGAAATTGCAATCAAGCTTTACTAATAACTGGCAACGAGTCTTTAACATCTCTGTGGAGGAATTTTGGTTCACTCTTCTTCACAGAATAGTTTTAATTCAGACATATTGGAGGATTTTCCAGCATAAACATCCTGTTAAAGATCATCCACAGCATCTCAATCAGACTTTGACTAGCCCACTCCAAAACCTTCACTTAGTTTTTTTTAAGCCATTCTGAAGTGAACTTGTTTGCGTGTTTTGAATCATTGTCCTGCTGCAGAACTCAAGTACTCCTGAGCTTGAGGTCAGGAACTGACCAGATATTCTCCTTCAGGATTGTCTGGTAAACAGCAGAATTCCTGGCTTCATCTACAGTATTACAGCAAGTTGTCCAGACCCTGAAGCAGCAAAGCAGCCCCAAACCATCTCCACACTACCACCACCATGTTTTATATTCAGTATGATGTTCTTTTTCTAAGATTATGTGTTAGTTTTACTCCAGATGTAATGGGATGCGGGCCTTACAAAAAGTTCCACTTTTGTCACTTCAAGTCCTGAACATCTTCAAGACATTTTTTTGGGTCAAATGTGAAACGTGCTTGTGTTTTTTTTGTTCAGCAGTGGTATTCGCCTTGGAACCTATGGATATCATTTTCTTATCTTATTATTAAATCATTAACACTGACCTTAACTGAGGTGAGTGAGACCTGCAGTTCTTTAAATGTTGTTCTGGGTTCTTTTCTGACCTCCTGGATGAGTAGTTCATGCCCTTTTGGAGTCATTTTGGTCGGTTGGTTTCTCCTGGGAAGGTTCACCAGTGTTCCATGTTTTCTCCATTAGTGAATAATAATAGCTCTCACTGTGGTCCACTGGAGTCTTAGAAATGACTTTTTACACACTGATAGATGATTAATGTCTTTTTTCATCTGTTTTTGAGTTTCTTCAGATTGCAATACAATGTGTTTCTTTTTGAGATCTTTTATCTGCTTCATGTTGTCAGACAGCTTCTATTATTTAAGTGATTTCTTCTTGATTCTACAGGTCTGGCAGTATTTAGGCCTGGTTGTGGTTAGTAGTGAAACTGAACTTAGATTTCCAAAAAGTGTGATTAATCACAGTTAGTTTATTGGGGGCGATTTTTCACACAGGGCTAGATTGGTTTGAATAGTTTTTTTTTCCCCTTAATGAATGAATGAGGCGCCAATTTTTTTTTAGACCTTTTGGTACTTGGTAGTACCGAGACATTTCAGTCAAACACACACACAGCTGATGGCACATTTACAATATGGAGCCACACTAGCATTTATTTCCTCTATTAAAACTATCATAAAAACTCATTTTAAAACTCACATTATAATATTCTAATTTAAAAATCATCAAATCTACCCTAATATTATAATACAGTAAACATGGATCTAATCTGCTTTAAAAAATGATCATGATTTTAATTATGACTCATCACAGACTATTGTCGTGATTAATACATCTCATTTTTAAGTGATTGACATCACTAATAGTCAGGGTCTTTAGATGGATGGATGGATGGATGGATGGATGGATGGATACTTTATTTATCCCCGAGGGGAAATTCTTGACATCCAGCAGCAGGTATGTATAGTACACAAACTTACAAAAAGATAAAATATAATGATACATATAAATACAACAAAATAAAAAATAAAATTAAAAGTATAAAAGTACAGTCTTTAGTGTGTGTGTGTGATGTAAAATGGAGGTAGTGCAGTTGAACACAATAGACAGTGAACACCAGTTGATGTGCTCTTTAGTACTTTATACATCTCTGAGTACAAATACTGAGTATCTGTAATTGTAATTAAATGTTCTTGTCATAGATTTGAAGGCTTACTGTTTGGTAGATGTGATTTTATTGGGAATCGATTTGCAGCGCTGCTGCTTTGGATTAAACACGTTAGTCTTACAGTGTCCAGCGCTGCTAGTTATAATGATTCTTTACTCTTCCAGCGCACTGACATAAGAAAACAGAGCACTTTTACCCTCCAATAGGAAAATCAACGGCAAAGGAAAAGCCACAGCATTAAACAGCTGACTGCAAAGAACTCTTCCCTTTCTAATCTCACTGAAAGAGCCTTGAAACAGAGCGTCTCGAACGCTTCTGATCGTTTAATTTAGCCAGTGCTGCACACCTTTAAACTCACAGGCCACCTGTTGCTTATCCTTCTAGTCAACACCAATTATACCATTAATAAAAGGCTGCAACTGCTCTCCAGTCATGAATGAGTGCAGGCTTTAAAGCTGCCGCTGGGTGGGAAGCGCCGCCAGGAGACATTAGCCGCGGCATAATTGCTTCAGCTGCTCTCGTTTACCTTCTCTGAAGTTTTGGGAGCAAAGGAATGAAAATGGGATGGAGAGGAGAGCGGAAGAACATTTGTCAGCACTTCTTCTCCTCCTCTTCTCCTCCGAGGATCTTGTGAGAAGGAGGGATAATGGATGAAGAACAGAAAGGGTGGTCTCAGCTTGGAGACAGGATCATTTCTCATCTGTGCAGCTGGAGGCTGGGGAATGAGTTCCATGAGCTGTGTTTATCTCCAGCAGAAAACCATGATTAAAGTCCACGGCAGAGATACACACCCTCTCCCGCCAGATATTTCACTGCAGCGATGTGAGTTTACACCGTAATAGACCGAAGATGGAGGTTTGATGCATGGAAAATGTTGTGTTAAAGGACCCATAGCACCATGCAGAAATGAGTTTTCCTTGCTTTACTGAAATATGAAATAAGATTATGGGCTCTACAGGTAAAAAAAAAAAGCACAAGAAGTCTTTTCTGACTATTCACATTTACAGCTCTGGAAAAAATCTAAGAGAGCAGTTGAGTTTCTGAATCAGTTTCTCTGATTTTGGCTATTTATAGGTTTATGTTTGAGTAAAATGAACATTGTTTTTCCCAAATTCCAAATAAAAATGTTCTCATTTAGAGCATTTACTTGCAGAAAATGAGAAATGACTGAAATAACAAAAAAGATGCAGAGCTTTCAGACCTAAAATAGTGCAAAGAAAACAAAATCATATTCATAAAGTTTTAAGAGTTCAGAAATCAATATTTGGTGGAGTAACCCTGTTTTTTAATCACAGTTTTTATGCATCTTGGCATCATGTTCTCCTCCACCAGTCTTACACACTGCTTTTGGATAAATTTATGCCTGCACTCCTGGTACAAAAATTCAAGCAGTTCAGTTTGTATATATAATATGTATATACTATAAAAGTTAACATCACTATTTTCTCAAATAACATTAGTGAACTTTACTTATTTCATAATATCCTAATGATTTAACTCTATAAATATGTCTATAAATAAATACACTTGTGTATACTTCACTCAAACCTATTCCTGGAGTATATTTAATGTGCTGTCCCCTATTATTGGCTAGTTCCGCCTATTTCATAGTTTCCTTTCTCTCTCTGCCAGTCGCGTTGAGGAAATTCAAAACATGTCAGCTCTATGAACACCTAAACTTTATTCCTACAAAAAAATACAGCATAAAACAGTATTTTAGTATCACTAACAATGTTGTAAACCTGTGTGTAAAAAAATGTGCACCTACACATTTCTCTTGATTTTAATGTTGTACACTTCTAAGGGTGCCTAGATGAAGTGAACTAGGGTGTCACCATGTTTTCCTGACATAATCAGAGTATGGTTGTCCACACAGGACAAATGTGATCTCATTTCACGAATGGGAGACCCATAGGCACAGTGGAAAAACGCCACGTCAGCCAAAAAAATGCCCATTATTACACACATTATCAGCCTCCAGCATTATGTTAAATGATATTAGGGACCCTTAGATTCTCAATATTTTGACTTTTGACACGTAATATATTTGCTATTGGTTCCAGGCATCATTTATTTACATGATAATGTCTCCCCTACCTTTAACTCACCATCAGTGTGTAGTCTTGCCCACCAAAGCTACCTTCCCTTGGGTATGATATGTACATATCAATGTATTTCAGCCATTGCACAAATATTGCTCATTGGAAGTACAACCATTTGGAATCTCCTGAAGAAGAAAGTCATCACTGGTGTACTAAGTAACAGATATCAGAACGGTAGACAAAGGAAAACCACAGCAGCAGTTGATGTGTTGTAAAGAAAGACTCTAAAAGACTCTAAAACAGCTGTCAGTGACATCAGCAACAACCTCCAGAGGGCAGGAGTGAAGGTATTATATTATACTGTTCACAGAAGACTTCATGACCAAAAGTACAAAGGCTTGGGGGCACCGAGTGGTCCAGCGGTCTAAAGCGATATCACTATGAGCGGGAGGTCGCAGGTTTGAACCCCAGCTCATGCAGCCATACCATCAAGCTGCCGGCACTCAGAGGGAGCAAAATTGGCCCTGCTCCCTCCGGGTGGGTAGATGGCGCTCTCTCCCCACATCACTAAAGGCTGATGTCTGCAGCACAGGGCGTCTGTGAGCTGATGTATCAAGTCGCTGCGCTTTCCTCCAAGTGCGCTGTGATGCTGCTCGGCAATGATGCATCAGTAGCAGCTCAAAAAGAAGCGGTGGCTGACTTCACATGTTGGGGCATTACTAGTGATAGAGAAAGTCCTAGTAAGTGGGTTGGGTAATTGGCTGTGCTAAATTGGGGAGAAATTAGGAAAAAGTACAGAGGCTTTACCAGAAGATGTACCTTCAGAAACCTTTCAGATGGTCACAAGCCATCAAACAAAGGTGAACTGCTTGAATGTTTGTGCCAGAAGTGAAATAAGGTCATCCAAAAGCACTGTTGTGGAGAGACTTGTGGAGAGCATGTCGAGGCACCTGAAAGCTGTAATTAAATTTCAGGGTAATTCCACCAAATATTGATTTCTATACTCTTAAAACATTAGCAATGCTGGTTCTAAATAAATATAAAAATTTGTTTATATTTTCTTCACATTATTTAAGGTTTGTAACTTGGAAGAACATGTCAGCAGTTTATATAATAAAACAACAATGTAATATTATTGTAATAATATTATTTTGAAGGGGTCATAAATTTTACAGAGCTGTATCAAAGAAAAAGTTTTCTTTAAAACTCTATAATAGCTATAAACAAATCTCCTATTTCAGACATTTTTTAAAATTAATTCAACAACCAACAATAAATCTTCATATATCTCAGCAGGCTTTGCCTGGAGGATTTTCCTGTTTTCAGTGGAGCTTTTCGACAATGGCCATTAATTATACTGTACAGGTTTAATTTACAGGTGCATAATTTATCCAGCAAAAGTTTGGGAGAGAGTAGAATAAGACACAACAGCACAACAGACCACAGAAACATTCACACTTACACTCACAAACTTACAACTACTGCGTACTTCCCCTCACTGGCCAATTTATTAGAAACACCTACTTTATATTTCCACATACTGGCCACTTTATTAGAAACACCAGTGGAATAGTGAAATTCCTCTTCATCAGACACCTGTTTATTAATAATTTATGAATGTATATCGTCGCTGTCCAATGAAAAACACTTATCTCCATTTTTGTCGATTTTTAGTTTTACACCATAATTTGAACAGACAAACTGTCCTCTACACTTGATGAAAATTGCTTGATAAACGGACCAATGGAAACTCTTCAAAATGACTTGGAATAAACTCTTTTTACATTTGACTTCCATTGAAATTTTACAAGGTTTTTTCTCTCTCCTGTAAAGTTGCTGTTTTGGAGATAAGTGTTTTTAACTGGACAGTGACAATATGAGGTGTGATTAGGGTCATTGTCTTGCTGCATGGCCCAGCTTCTCTTGAGATTTAGTTCATGGACAGATAGATATCCTGAGTGTTTCCTTTAGAATTCTTTAAAATAATTCAGAATGCATGTTCCATCAATGAAGGCAAGACATCCTGGCCCTGATGCAGCAAGACAGGTCCAAACCATGATACTAAAGTCTTCAGTCTTTTACTTTCTCCAAACAGTACAATTTTTATTTAAACCAAAACCAGTCTATTTTAATCCCATCTGTCCATAAAACTTATTTCCAACTGCCTTTGTTTTTTAGGACACTGTACACGTGCAGTATTGTTCTTTTTGGAGAGCAGTGGGTTTCTTTTTTGAACCTTGTTATGCACACCAATGATGTTCAGTGTTCTCCAGATGGTGAACTCTTGAACATTAACATTAGCTAATGTGAGAGAGGCCTTCAGTTGCTTTGAAGTTATCCTGGGTCCTTTGAAATCTCGTCAACTATTACATGCATTGCTTTAAGAGTGATTTTTGTTGGTCGACCACTCCTGGAGAGAGTAACAATGGTCTTGAATTTTCTCTATTTGTATACAATCTGTCTGATTGTGGATTGGTGGATTCCAAACTCTTTAGAGATGATTTCCAGTCTGATGAGCATCAACAACTCTTTTTCTGAGGTTCTCAGAAATCTCCTTTGTTTGTTCCATGATACACTTCTACAAACATATTGGCTGTGACCGAAATGGCTCCCTATTTACTAGTTAGGGCACTATTGAGTATGTCAGCCATTTTTCTTTGAGTGTCCGAATCATAAGGGGGGATTCGAACGTGATTTTGAGGGCACTAAAAACTCCCATAATGCATCATGATTTATAGTAAACTTCGCTGCTTACTAAGCGAGCTGAATGTGTCCCAAAATGCTTTGCGGGTCCCGTTACTAAGCAACAGACAGCCGTAGCGGACAGCGAGCCATCAGGGTTGCCAGATTGTTGCAGTGGGATTCAGATAAAACCAATTCACAGGGTAAAACGTGTTTCAAATCCACAAACTTACTGCGAAAACCACCCAAACAGCTGATGTTCGTCATATTAACAATATTACAGGGTTTATTCCAACATGATCTTAACTAAAATACCATAAATATCTTAAATGTCACTGATTAAAAAAATGATATTTAAATGAGTTTATCTGCATATTTGTATTATGTGTTTTGTGCCAAAACGTAAAAACAGTACATAAAAACAACCTTGCAAGCAATGAAAAAAAAGACATAACTTACTCACATATAATAACGAACATAAACACAGCTTCAAATTTCCATCAGCAGGACTAAAAGCTCTGTCTCTGCAGGGTTAGATATCTAACTATAACACCGCCGAGTTAAATTTCCAAACTCTTTACACTTGGTAGTTTTGTTCACCTGTCAAATCACAGCGTTTCCTCCAGACAATTTCAGACACAACTCGACATTTGGCATGAAACCACCCAATCTGGCAACAGTGCGAGCCGGTGTACTCTGCTATTTTTAAGGTTTTTTTTCATGTAGTTCAGTAACGTGAGGATCATCTTTTAAACAGCATAAATATAACAAACAGATAAATAACTTCATGATCAGCTCAGAGCTTCACTAACTTTAATTCAGAGCTCAGTTCAGTGAGTTTATGGAGTTTTAAACACGGCTCAACCCCCCTCTCACCTGTGTGTGTTTATGCGACCGGTGCTGGCGCATGATAATGATGAGTTAGTGTCCGAATTCACTCCAGTTTTACCACTAATTAGTGGACTAATTAGTATCTCCCTACATAGTAATATTGGACCAATTTTCTCAATAAATAAATGACCAAGTATAATATGTTTTTATTACTTAGCACGACTGTACATCCACTGTACAACCATCAAACAGTTCTGACAACAACAAACATGGTGAAGGAGGGGGAGGCTGTCATAACGTACTTACTATACAGCTCTGGAAAAAAATAAGAGACCACTTAAAAATGATGAGTTTCTTTGTTTTACCAAATTAAAAACCTCTGGAATAAAATCAAGAGGAAGACGGATGATCACAAGCCATCAAACCAATCTGAACTGCTTAAATAAAGTTATCCAAAAGCAGTGTGTAAGACTGGTGGAGGAGAACATGATGCCAAGATGCATAAAAAACTGTGATTAAAAACAAGGGTTATTGTCAGGTATGGGGATGACCCAGGCAGGGAGACGAGGAGACGGACGCAAGTGCAGGTAGGGTGAAAATAAATAATAATTTAATAAATAAATAACAAATAAACAAAGAAACAAGGAACGAGTAACACTAAACAAAGAAACACAAATAACCAATAACCAAAACAAACGAGCGATAATAATAAACAAACCAAACAGGGCAGGGAAATATAAACAAGGGAATAAACTAATAAACACAAAGCAGGGGTATATACAAGGAACTAGGGAACACGGAAATAAACAAGAAACTAGAAACATTAAACAAGAGATAAACAAAGGACAAGGGCTAAAGCTAAGAAAACGAGGGCTAGGCTAGAAAACACGAGAACGACAAAACAACAGAGGAAGGTGCAAAGACCGACGGAGGACAAGTGGCACAGGGGATCTATTTAACAAACAGGAAACACACTAGAATAGGAAACACCTGGGGAAGGGGGGGAGCTACAAATGAGAAACAGGTGATGGAAAACTACTGACAGGAGACACAGAGGGGCACAGGTCACGTGGGGAAGACACACAGAGACATGAGACAGGGCTAAGACATGACAGAAGCCTCCCCCGAGGTGCCCGAGGCGCGTAAAAACAAACCCCGGGGGCTGGCGGCAGGGAGAGGCCGGGGACAACAGGAGTCAAGACCGGGGACTGAAACGGAGACAGGACAGAGGACAGAGACTGGATGGGAGACTGGACCGGGCTTGGAAACTGAACAGGGGACTGAGACTGAACAGGGAACTGGACAGTGGACGGAGACTGGACAGGAGACGGAGACGGGTGGAGGAAGGGGCGGAGCTACAAATGAGAAACAGGTGATGGAAAACTACTGACAGGAGACACAGAGGGGCACAGGTCACGTGGGGAAGACACACAGAGACATGAGACAAGGCTAAGACATGACAGAAGCCTCCCCCTAAAGGCGCAGCTCCCGAGGTGCGTAAAAACGAACCCCGGGGCTGGCGGAAGGGAGAGGCTGGGGACAACAGGAGTCAAGACCGGGGACTGAAACGGAGACAGGACAGAGGACAGAGACTGGACGGGAGACTGGACCGGGCTTGGAAACTGAACAGGGGACTGAGACTGAACAGGGAACTGGACAGTGGACGGAGACTGGACAGGAGACGGAGACAGGACAATGGACAGGGGATGGAGACTGAACGGGAGACTGGACGGGGAACTGGACAGGAGACGGAGACTGGACGGAGAACTGGACAGGAGACTGAGACTGGACGGGGAACTGCACAGGAGACGGAGACTGGACGGGGAACTGCACAAGAGACGGAGACTGGACGGGACTAGACATGGGAACCGGGACGAGGACATTAACAGGGACAGAAACTAACACCGTAACTGGGACAGGAATAGAGACAGAGACAGACACGGGTACAGGGACATAGACAGAAACAGGGACCAAAACGGGGAGAGACACAGGGACCAAAAACATAGGTGAGTGCCCAGGGCTGGCAAAAGTCTGGGGAAAAGTCTGAGGCAAAGTCTGAGGAGCCAGCCTGGGCACAGTTCTGGGGACAAAGTCCGGGGGCCTCGGTGCCTGCCTGGGTAAATGGGCCCAAAAAAGTTCTGGGAGCAGGAACCGGTGGGGTGGCGACTCGGGCAGCGGGAGCTGGTGCTGGCGGCGCGGCGACTCGGGCAGCGGGAGCTGGTGCTGGCGGCGCGGCGACTCGGGCAGCGGGAGCTGGTGCTGGTGGCGCGGCGACTCGGGCAGCGGGAGCTGGTGCCGGCGGCGCGGCGACTGGGGCAGCGGGAGCTGGTGCTGACGGCGCGGCGACTCGGGCAGAGGGAGCTGGTACGGAGACTTGGGCAGCTGGCACTGGTATGGAGACTGGAACTGCTGGAGCAGACACTGAGACTTGAACCGCTTCAGCAGACACGGAGGCTTGAGCAGCTTCAGCAGACACGGAGGCTTGAGCAGCTGGAGCAGACTTGAAGGCTTGAACTGCACGCACCGCAGCGTATGCAGGCTCCGGGACGGCAGGAGTCCGGGGGCGTGGCTCAGCAGCCAAGAGATTTTCGGAGCTGGGAGCGTAGAGATCCAGCGCTGCTGCTGTGAGGCCTGAAGCCGCGGGTGAAACAAAAACCCAGACTGGATCTGCAGCCTTGCCGGTAGAGTCAAGCGCGGAAAGCGCGGGGCCGCTGATAAAGTCCAGCGTAGAGAGTCCCAGAGCGCGGCTGAGCGGCCGCGGAGATAGTCCCGGAGAGAGGCTGGATTGCAGCGGCGGAATCCAGCTCTGCAGCCGCCATGAAAGCCAGTTCCTCAGCCTGAGGTGCTGGCGCTGCAGCTGCAGTGCTTGAGAGTGCGGTTGCCGCAAAAACCCGGACTGGATTTATAATCCTGGAGAGCGGCTCAAGCACCGCAGCAGTCCCGGAGCGCGGCGTCTCGGAGGACAAGTGGCACAGTGGATCTATTTAACAAACAAACAGGAAACAAACAGGAAACACACTAGACTTGGAAACACCTGGGGAAGGGGCGGAGCTACAAATGAGAAACAGGTGATGGAAAACTACTGACAGGAGACACAGAGGGGCACAGGTCACGTGGGGAAGACACACAGAGACATGAGACAGGGCTAAGACATGACAGTTATTCCACCAAATATTGATTTCTGAACTCTTAAAACTTTATAATTATGAACATGTTTTCTTTGCATTATTTGAGGTCTGAAAGCTCTGCATCTGTTTTATCATTTCAGCCTTTTCTCATTTTCTGCTAATAAGTGCTCTAAATGAAAATATTTTTATTAGGAATTTGGGAGAAATGTTGTCTGTAGTTTATATTAAATAATATATTTGTAATGGGTGGGGAGCGGTAGCTCTCCAGCCCAGAAGGTTGTAGAATCCAAGTGCAGAGCAGTAGATCTCAAAGCAGGTAAACCCAAGAAAAAAGGACAGTAATAATAATAATAATAATAATAAGAACAATAATAATAAATATATATATATATATATATATATATATATATATATATATATATATATATATATATATATATATATATATATATATATATATGGGTAAATAGGATATATAATAATATTATATAATAATATTATGTATATATATTTATTATTAAACCCCGCTCCACGCGGGGATCGAACCCGGGCTGTCACGGTCGCGGCCCAATGCCCTAACCACTACACCAGCGAGTGGATTGGGACACCGCCGCTTTAATCGCTCTTAAGAGCCTCCGCCGAAAGGGGCGGAGCAACGAAAACGGGCGGAGGACGAAAACGGGTGGAAAACAAAACCTCACGCCTAGCGTGAGTGAAAGAGAAGGGGAGAATTGTAAACAAGGCTCGCCGTGGAAGCTACGACTACCTCTTATGAGATGAGGTGAAGGATTAACTAAACAAAACGGCTTCCAAAGAAAACAAACTGAACTGAGGTGCTTCTGGATTAACTGCTGTTCCACCACAGAGGGGAGGAACAGCGGGAGAGAGTGTAGGTGAGCAAAACCGCGTGCTTCGCGGCTGCTACACACACACACACACACACACACACAGGAGAGAGCACACAGCTCTATCTCCAGCAGACTCGAGAGAGAGGAAAGGGACAGAGGAAGATACTTTTGCGGGAGAGGCACGCCAGCGATGCTGATAAATGCTCTCTCCAAAGGGATAGCAGGAAAAGAAAGAGAAAAGAGCCGAGGCTCACTCGAAAAACCGGCATAGATTCGCTCTGATAGCATCAAAGATCCAGCGCCGAGTGGCTGGTTGGCGTTGCTTTTAAAGAGCTCAAAGCAGGTGTTGGTAATTAGCCAATCAACCCTCGGCGCTGGCCTGGCGCGCCCTCCGATGCCCCGGAGGACGCCCCCGTCGGCCACCAGCCCTTACAATATTAACAATGTTCATTTTCCAGAGCTGTAAAAAAGACAAGGGGCAATGGCATAAACATGTGGAAACTATGTAAGAAGTTATGCCACACGTTCTCTTTTTGTTATGTCCATGTGGAAGTGGTTGTATTAAACTATTAGCTTCACTTCCCACACAATTTCCAGTGGTTCTGATCTGTTTCATCCATATTCATGAGCTTTTAGAGAAAATTAACATAGATTATGCATAAAAGCTCTGTGCTTTTCCATATCCATTTTCATATTTTTAATGCTGTGCATAAAAGATACTTAAGTGGGTGTGTGTATCTTTTGACCCAGTGTTGAGTTCAGAATACCCTCAAAAAATGCAGCAAATCAATAACCCCCTTCACCTGTACATTCTAACTACCTATCTACCTGTATTCATTACTCTGTGACGTGTGCAGGTGTGATGATGGATCACAGTATAAACCAATAGGGTGTCGGAATGGTATATGTTTATACTTCTCTACATCCAATCACAATCAGATTCACTCTATCTGGATGAAGAGAGATTTATCTGGATATGAAATTTTTTAAAGGATGAAAAGCCAAAATGAAACCGAGCTGAAATAAAATAGGAGTAACGAAACCAATTGTTTAGAAATCTCCAATTTTATGTAAAACAGACTTAAATCATTAGAGGTCAAACAACGTATGGGTTTACAGTGCACCTGTCTCCACCTGTCTTTAACCCTATGGACAGATTTTACGTCCAAAATCGCACCTTGTGTTCTCATCCCAGTGCAGTAAAGCACCTGCAAGAAATCCATTGAGAAAAACACCTAAAAAATAAGATCTCCTTCAAAGTTATTTATTGTCTCAAAATGCATAATCACACTGTAAACCCATACGTTGTTTGAATTCAAATAAATTAAGTCTGTTTTACATAAAATTGGATTTCTAAACAATACTCAACTATTTTGAGTTAGTTGAACATTTGTGGGACATAAACACTTAAACTGAGATCTTTGATTTGAACCAACTTATAATAACTGAGTTTAGTCGGTTTTCATCGGCAGCCTCTTTTTCATTGGCTTCTGTCACAATCTATTTGCATACTGGGTGTGTCCAACAGTTTCTGACTAACACTCAGCATCAGTGTGTAGTGATTCACCCGGGGCTAGGTTAGGTAAACTTGTAGATCATACATTATGATTACATGCTTGGTTTCTGTGTTGTAGCTGTAGAACGAGCATCATTTACTGAGCTGCTGCAGTAACTCTGTGTTCTCGCTGTGCTCTCAGTACTTTTAATTCTTTACTGTTTTCTTTCATCTACTTTTCTATGAGTATTAAAAAAATAGCTGAATGAAACCAGAAAGGAGACTGAATGCAAGATCAAAGACATATTAATTTTAAATATGTATGTATATATATTTGTTAAGTTCACTGTACTTAAAAATTATATTACATGAACTTAAAATGTATTAGGTAATCGGTTACAAGAAAAGTTTTATCGGGTTTTACAGTGTGTCTTTAAATTTACGGACGGATTCTACGTCCAAAATCGCACCTTGTGTTCTCATCCCAGTGCAGTAAAGCACCTGCAAGAAATCCATTGATTAAAACACCTAAAAAATAAGATCTCCTTCAAAGTTCCTTGTTTCATTCTTCCATTATATCTCTATTTATTGGCTCAAAACACATAATCAGCTGTATTTACTCTATTCAGTCTCTATTCAGTAAATCACATGATGTCATCATTGCCACTAATTCCTCAAAATGTTGAAAAAAAGGTGCAATTTGCTTTCCCCCCAACCAATAATTAATTACTTCTAGTGCTTTAACAACATTTGTGGGCACATATACTGAGATCTTTGAGTTGAACCAACTTATAATTACTGAGTTTAGTCTGTTCCCATTAACATTAACAGCTTCTTTTCCATTGGCTTGTGTCACAATCTATTTGCATACTGGGTGTGTCCAACAGTTTCTGACTAACACTCAGCATCAGTGTGTAGTGATTCCCCCTGGGCTACCTTACAAATAAATCAACTTCTCTTTAAGTTGTAATAACTTGATGTTTTAATTTATGTCAAGTTACTTAAAAAAAAAATAGCAAACCAACTGCCTTAAAAAAGTTATGTAAACTCAACTTATCTGGTCTTACAGTTTAACAAAAATAAAAAAGGTAAATCAACCTCCCCCTTTAGTTAGTAATAACTTGATGTTGTAATTTATACTAACTTAAGTTTTCATTTCCCATTACTTAACTTTTTTAAGTTCCCCGGCCTGTGGAAGTGTGGAAGACAATACTTGTGGGACTCATCAAGAATACATATGAGTTAAAATATTCATTGAGTTTTTATAATCAATGAATATGAATAAAAGAGAGAGAAACCCATACGACGAGGTATTCAACAACAAATTACTTTACATTAGCGAGAGATACAACTAATTACACTAGTGTCAAACAGTGATTTACAGAGCTGTTATAGAATGGAACTACTTATCTGACTCACTGCTCAAAATTAATAATAAAAAAAAACAACTAAAAGGACACTATTTAACTGATTCCTGACGGCAAAATTAAATAAATTCAGAAGTGGAAATTAGAGTAGGGAAATTATTTTTAATGGCAATAGTGAGGTTACTGAAATTATAATGACACTTTTTTATTTCATTCATTGTTTTTTTATTTTATATATATATATATATATATATATATATATATATATATATATATATATATATATATATATATATATATATATTTTTTTTTTTTTTTCACTTCTTTCTACTTCTTATTCTATTTTTTTTTCTTACTTACCTATGTTTATTTCTTTTTGTTATACATTTGGAATGTATGTACAGTATTTTTTCTCTTTATTTTTGTGTGTAATGTGCCATGTTTGTTTGTTTTATGTCTGATGGACCCAAGGAAGAATAGCTGCTACACTGAAAAAAATAAATCTGAGCATTAGTAAATGTAACGTAATTAAATCTGTGTTATTAACAACAAAAAATATGTTTCTACCTTTACATGAATAGATCTAGTGTTTAATTACTCCACATTTGTTCAAAATACAAGACATTGTGTATTTTTTCCTTAATATAATGTATTTATGTAATCATAACAAATCTTTTTAGGTACACAAACCTGCACAACAAAAAAAAATCTTGCTATATTTACTAGGGCTTTAGTCACTACCTGTGTCAATGCTCTTTCTACAGTGTTGATTCATGCAGCTTTCCTATAGGCTCCTGGTATCATATATTTGCATATTGGGTGTGGGCCTCTCCCTTACTTACCATCTTTGTGTTGTCTGTTGCCCAAAGCTCTCTTATCCTGGGCGTGCAGTATTTATAATATACATGTTGATTGGCAGGTCTCAGTGTTGTAGAGCTGTAAGAGCAGGTTAACTTTATTCTGTGTTTCTAGTGATCACAGTCTGCTGGATTTGAGCTACAGAGTTCACTCTTTACCCAGTTTACTCCTGTGTTGCTCCATTATTATATTGCCAGTATTGGCAGTTAAATAATAATATACTAAATATGTTGAGAATACCCATGATTAACTTAAAATGATAAGTTATGTGAATATTACTAAAGTTTTATTAACTTGAAAGTGTGTGTTAAAATAAAGATGAATGGTTAGTTTATTTAACTGAACAGATCATTTTTTAAAAAGGATAAATTAAACACTTAAGTTGAGTTAACTCAGCTTTTTAAGGCAGTAGTGTACAAGAGACAATTAAGTTGACAATATTTAAATTTCCTGAAAAAGTATGTTAGCACTACTGGAGAAAATTAAGCATTAAATACAATGACTACTCTTGCTTGATCTACCTAATTATCTGATGCAAAAAGTTGACATGATTTTTTTAAGTAGATCAAGCAAACTATTTTTAGTGTAGTGTAATTATGAGTATTATATCAGCATCAACAGCATTAAAAGAGCAGTAACTGTACTATAGTGAAAATATAAGTATTGTTTCTACTGGTAAAAGAATGGACAGTGTATCTCAACCTAACTCAAAGACAAGAGCAGAAACTACCATAGTATGAGTATGAGTACTATATCACAATGTAACTCAATTACAAGTGAAAAAAAAATAAGGTGTATTTTTAAATATAATAATAGTGTACTTGATCTTTATGCAGAATTAGTATTTGTTTTCTTCTTATAATTAATTTTTTACCTACTTAATCTGTAGTTCAGTATACTTTATTTGGCTTTGCTAATTTTGTACTGGTGATGTTCTTAAGAACAATATACATATATACAATACACACACACACACACACACACACACACACACATATATATATATATATATATATATATATATATATATATATATATATATATATATATATATATATAGTGAAAGTATGGATACATCAGCAAAATCTAACTCAATTAAAAGACCAGAGACTGCTCTACAGTGAAATTATATGCAATGTATCACAGCCTAACTAAAAAAAATCTTAAAATCTAACTCAATTAAATATGCAGATATTGTACTACAGTGGACATATTTGAATCTTCCTCAATTTTAATAATAGAGTAAGTGATGAAATTGTGCTAAAGTGAAAGTATTGGTACTTCATCATGATCAAACTCAATTAAATGAGTTGAAACTAAATTATAGTAAAAGTCCTTACATTAACATTAACACCATTTCAATAAAACTTTGACTGGTTAAGCAGGAATCCCACTGATCACTCTCTCTACCAGAGCCTCGGGGGAAATTGTGTGAATTCGATTAGTCACTGAACTATCACTTAAGCAGCCTACACAGTGATCTCACTCGCAGGGGTGTTATAAAGGCTAATTGCTGCAGTAGGAGTTATTCAGTTATTCCACAACAGTTCACAACAGGTCACTGATAAGGGAAGTCTGTGGCAGTCTGTTTGCTCTGTTTGGTGTTTTGGTGTATTTTTATTTATTTATTTTTGCTGTACGATAATGGCACATTATAAGCCCATTAAGATATTGATGTGTGTATTTCTGCAGGGGCTGCTATTACCAAAATGAAATGTAATGATAATGAAATGATGATGAGCTTTAGAAGGTCAGCCTCAAGTGATGGTGGAGGGGGTGACTGAATTTATTTTTATGTTCTTGAAGCATAAAGCAATCAGGAACTCTGGGGTAATTTCACAGCGTGTGTGTGTGTGTGTGTGTGTTTGTTTGTGGGTTGGACTGTAAAAGCTTCCATTAGTTCAGTGGTTATAACCGCTTGATTAACAGCAGTAGTAATGAAAGTGTTGGAGCCAAGCAGGAGAATGATGGTGCCCATTTTAACCCTTAGCAGTATGGAGTTGTTACAGAGTTATTCCTGCTGCAATACACTATATGGACAAAAGTATTGGGACACCTGCTTATGCATTCCTTCCTTCAAAATCAAAGCTATGAAAAAATGTGCACTTCTTTTGTTGGAGTAACTGCACTGTAAGCCTGGATAAGTTGAATTTACATAAAAAAAAAAATAGAGGAAACCGGTTGCCTTAAAAAAGTTAAGTAACAGAAAATTAAAACTTAAGTTAGCATAACTTAAAACATCAAGTTATCACAACTAAAGTGAAAGTTGATTTATTTGTAAGGTAGCCCAGGGGGAATCACTACACACTGATGATGGTGAGTGTTAGTCAGAAACTGTTGGACACACCCAGTATGCAAATCGATTGTGACAGAAGCCAATGGAAAAGAAGCTGTTAATGGCAACAGACTAAACTCAGTTATTATAAGTTGGTTCAACTCAAAGATCTCAGTTTGAATGTTTATGTCCCACAAAGGTTCAACTAACTCAAAATAGTTGAGTATTGTTTAGAAATATCCAATTTTATGTAAAACAGACTTAAATCATTTGAGTTCAAACAACATAGGAGTTTATTTTGTTGTGTATTTTTTTTACATTTTTGTCAGTTCTCCTTTCACTTGTTATAACACAGTTATGTTAGGAGACGGCCACATGCTATTATTTTTCTTTATTGCCGAAGACATTGAGCTGCTCAAAAAATGCCATAATTTGAGTTGTGAATGCTTCCAGAATTGCTAAATTGTAATGGAATTGGTAGAATAGAGTGTCTATTAGTTGAAAGAATAAGGATTTTGATGATAGTTAATTACTTGGCTTATTACTGTGAGATTACACATGAGCAGCACCAGGTGGATTTATTTTTCTTGATATTCCCACCTCTAAGATGCAGATTGATAAGACCTTGTTAGTCATAGCAGGCTAAGAGGTCATTTGAGCAATATGAGCCAATATGACCAATATTTTCATTTAATACAAGTGATTTAGTACACTGGATATTAACTATCAGCTGCTTATAATAACAGTCACTAATATAATAAAGAGTTATTCAACTAAATGATCAGATAAATATTGTTTTATTATATTACACACAAAATGAAAAACTATATACAATGGTGCAAACTAAAAATGTCAATAAAAGTTTGGGAAAAAAGTACAAAAAAGAGTGCCAAACAGAATAAAGCATTGGAATATGAAGGTAAGCCTTTTCTTTAGGTGTATTTCACAATAGATTTCAAAAAACACTTCAGTTCAGCGTGAGGTCAGTGCTATTTTTAGAACCAGTGGGGTTCCCTGTTTGTCACAATTTATGAATATTGCTGGTGCGTTGACGCATTTGCTGAGTAATTAAACAGTATAAACAATGCGCCATTTTTGACACAATTTGCGTCAATGGGATCTAAAGATTAACTGTTCAATATATAATTATATCCACATTTTATTTCAATGATTTTGAGTGCCACCAAGAAAATGATTTAAAATATTTTATTTTTATTTATTTTTATTTTATTTTTATTTATTTTGTTATATCAAGTCCAAGTTCCCTTTGCTGAATTTTTTTTATGTAGATGCGTATTTCATTTTCCAGCAGGACTTGGCACACTCCCCACACTGATACCAAAAGTACCAATTAGTCTTATTTAATATTCTAATCTTCTGAGACACTGATTTTTGGCTTTTCATGGTTTTTAAATAAAAGAAAAATGCTTATACCCCTAAAATTGATCACTGTGTGTGTAATACATCTATATGATATATCTATATAATATTACAGAATATGACATCAACAAAAGTAGATGCAAAACAGCTCTCGGTTAACACTGAAGAACTCTTCAAAATAGCTGTTTATAGCTATACTGTTGCCCTTTCTACATATGTGTTATAACTGATTATCAATGATTTTTAAGGCATTCACAACCTAACTAGTAATCATTAATAAACTAATTGTAAAGCATTTATTAACCCTTTATAAAGGTAGTCTTATTTTACGGTGGTACCGACATTTTTAACAGCAGGAGGAAGGTCTGATGCAGTGATATACACTATTAACATTATGATATTATTAAGAATAAAAAAGAACATTGAAACACTGCTTTAAGAAATAAATAAAGAATTCTAAATGGATTTAATGTAACTAATTTGGTTTTTAATTACAGAGTTAATAACAGACCCAGTACTCATTAGGATTGTGCATATGATTATAATGCGTGGGACATTAATAATAGTGGAATGGTAATGGAGTCACTCTAGTTACTGTTTAATAGACCAGTAATGAACACCCAGTTAATCAGCAGTTATTGACTTCATGATGAAATATATTAATACCCACCAGAGATTATGCATTTATGTACAGTACCAGTCAAAGCATTTATGCACAGTACACACCTCTTTTCATTTAGTGTTTTTTTTAGCGCGCTCCAAATAATACTGCGTTAAGTTGTGAGGTGTTACCTTGTGAGAGCAGTTGAACACAGACTAGCAATTGCCACATGTGTAGGTGTTTAAACGAGGTCCAAATTCTGAATTTGTGCAGGAATGTTAAAGGAGGACTCTGGTGTAATATAGACTTTTGTTGTAGTAAAACATGAAAAAAATTACTTACCTTTAATGAATAGCACACCTCTGTTCTCCCACAGTGTTCAGAGATCCAGAAATTTAACAGTTTGTCCAAAAACACTTTAGACTGGGTGACACGGGGCATAATTTGCCCTGATAAATATATTTTCCCACCATTATTCAGACTCCGCATAGCGTAGAAGCTAAAGCTCTAGTGTTACGGGATGTAAACAGTGGTTATTAATAAGCATCTTGTGCACTTTTTTAAGTTATTAATGCCTCGTTTTAAATTTCAGAGCTCTCCAGATTCTAGCAAGGAGGTGTGGAGCTACTTTGAGCTGGATAATGGTGTAAAAAGTGATTTATCGGGGCAAATTATGCCCCGTATCACCCAGTCTGAAGAGTGTTTGGACGAACTGTTTAAATTTCTGGATCTCAGAACGCTGTGGGAGAACAGAGGTGTGCTATTCATCAAAGATAAGTACTTTTATCATGTTTTACTACAACAAAAGTTCCCCTTTAACGTTCCTTCATCCACAGTGTCAAAAAAATACCAGAAATACATCATAGAAGGCGTAACCATCTACAGTACCTAATCCTAAAGGGTCTACTTTACACATGCATTTCTGGACAAGCTGACAGATACAGAACTGCCATTGAAAATGCATTTAAAAAATGCATGTCAACTTGGTGGTTGAGTACTCCAAAGTTATGTACGTTTTACGGTTTTATAGTTAGCGGCAGCAGCAGGCTGAGCCCAAAGTAACAAGGACAAGGATGCTATTCTTCTATTCTTACAGCACATTCTTCTAAGAATGGTGGAGCATCAGCATGATTTTAAAGCTGTTATTTTAAGGTAACACGCTAAATAATCTTGCTTTGAATATTCAAAAAGCTTAGAAAAAACATAAATGTTGCACACACATTGGACCATTAACAGGATTAAACATGAATAAAAAAAATCTGGGTTTGTTCAGGGAGTTTTTTTTTTTATTTTTTATTTTTTACAAAGTTAAATTGATTTGAGCTAAAAAATAAATAAATAAAAATCACTGCAGAACAGTACACACACACACACACACACACACAAACTCTCAATCTGTTTAAATGAAGATGTGGGCGTATGGCTCCCTGGTGGGTCTGATTCTCTTATGGGCTGTGTGTAATATTAGTTTCCCGGCTGAGCTGGAGTTGGGGCTCTGACAGCTGGCAGCCATATAAAAGCCATATAACACACCTACAATACAATACAACAGCCACCAATTTCCCCTGAGAGCGCCTGCACTGCTTATTCAGAGAGAGAAAGAGAGAGAGAAACAGAGAGAGAGAGAGAGAGATTATATGTTATATATGATTGTATGGTAATGTATGGCATGATTAGTATGGTAATTTTGGGCTTTCATTTACATTTCTTTTTTGGAATGTTCTTTTGCGTGGAAAAATGAGTTCAACATAAAGTTTGGTATTTTTTTGTTTATTATATTATATTCTATAATGATACACTGAAAAAAATAGTTTGCTTGAGCTACTTAAAAAAATCATGTCAACTTTTTGCATCAGATAATTAGGTAGGTCAAGCAAGAGTAGTCATTTTATTTACTACTTAATTTTCTCCAGTAGTGCTAACATACTTTTTCAGGTAGTATCAACTTAAAAGAGTTCATTGACACTACATGGGAAATTTAAGTATTTTCTCTTGTACACTGCTGACTTAAAAGGCTGAGTTAACTCAACTTAAGTGTTTAATTTATCCTTTTAAAAAATGATCTGTTTAGTCAAATAAACTAACAATTCATCTTTATTTTAACACACACTTTCAAGTTAATAAAACTTTAGTAATATTCACATAACTCATCATTTTAAGTTATTCATGGGTATTCTCAACATATTTAGTATATTATATATATTATATTATATTACAGTGTAATAATGGAGCAACACAGGAGTAAACTGGGTAAAGAGTGAACTCTGTAGCTCAAATCCAGCAGACTGTGATCACTAGAAACACAGAATAAAGTTAACCTGCTCTTACAGCTCTACAACACTGAGACCTGCCAATCAACATGTATATTATAAATACTGCACGCCCAGGATAAGAGAGCTTTGGGAAGTAAGGGAGAGGCCACACCCAATATGCAAATATATGGTACCAGGAGCCTATAGGAAAGCTGCATGAATCAACACTGTAGAAAGAGCATTGACACAGGTAGTGACTAAAGCCCTAGTAAATATAGCAAGATTTTTTTTTTGTTGTGCAGGTTTGTGTACCTAAAAAGATTTGTTATGATTACATAAATAAATTATATTAAGGAAAAAATACACAATGTCTTGTATTTTGAACAAATGTGGAGTAATTAAACACTAGATCTATTCATATATAGGTAGAAACATATTTTTTGTTGTTAATAACACAGATTTAATTACGTTACATTTACTAACGCTCAGATTTATTTTTTTCAGTGTAATTCCTGCTCTTTTATTTGACTGAGATTATGATTTTGAACTCATACTTTGCTTCAGTGCAGTTTTTGTTTATTTCTTCCAACCTTGGTTTTCAGTGCTACAGTGCAGAGGAAGGGAATTAAAGTGGGTGTTGTTCACTTGCAATGCTGTTTCCACTGAATCTGTTAATGTCTTTGATGTTATTGAGGCAAAACAAATCAGTAGTGATATGTATGGAAGGCAGATGAGGAGAGTCAGAGCTCTGAACGTTTCCAGGCATCAGAAGGACAAACACCTCCGTCTCAGCGCCTGCATTTACATCCTTCCATAAACAACAAGGCAGTTGTGCTTTCTTAAGAAAACAGGCCCTTAAAAGCCGTACACGTGTAATTCCAACTGCAGCATAAAAATGTGTTTTGGAAGTTAATTATGTGATTTGTTTTTTTAATGCCCATCAGTGTAAAAAAAGCTTAGGCAGTGTAACTCAAAAGCACCCCTGCTGGCTGGTTGCAGAATGACATATGGTTGCAGAATGTTTAGCACTCTCAACAGTATTATACTCTGGTCTGTACTAATACTATTTAGTACATTGTATATATATTTTGCTTTATTTAATAGTCACTGGTGTGTGCTCACTGTTTCACAGAAGTTTTGGGGATAAGTTTTTCTCAGTGGCAAACAGAACAAACAGAGCTGAGCTGCTGTTTTATAATATGAGGAAATTTTGATAGTTCGGTAATAAAATACAGAAATGTCATTTACTGCAGAAATATTACAATTAATGCAAAAAAAAAAATGGGTATTTAGTGGGAGTTCAGTGCTGCGCTGTTAACTCAATGAAGGTGGACTGAGACACTTGTTCTGGAACAAAGGGGCAGGTTAACTAAATGAGTACGCAAGTCTGGCTCTGGCTCTTGCCTCTATTGTATAGACTTTAGTGGTCAATGTTGGCTTCATTTCTATAGAGAAAAGGGAATTGAATGCTTTTATCATATTTTATTGTTAGTCACCTTTTATTGTCCTTTAAAAGCATTCATAAAACAGCCCAGGCTGAATCTCTATTTATGTCTATAATGAGTGAAGCTAAAATCTATCTGTGGATTGTGGAAACAATCAAACTAAACGAGATATCTATTCCTATTTTTAGGTTAAAAGTAATTTAGTGCACAAAGTGATAAGTGCGTGATAAGTGCCACTAACTGCATCACTATATATTGTACACGGTATAACGGTAGCAGGCTGGAAGGTTGTCTTTGCTTGAATCCCATACAGGTTGCTTTATGTGCTCAGAAATTTAATCAAATAAGTCATGAGGGGCTCTATTTTAGCAATAGATCTGTGCAGCTTCATTTAGGAAGTGTCAGTGTGTCTTTGCTATCGTAACGACAGGAAAAGTACACATTGCACGGCACAAAACACAGAAAAGGCATGTAATAATTTTCTTAATTAATCATGGGTGTGTTTTGTGCATAACATAAAAATAAACCAATCAGTGTGTGACATGCCATTCCATTTAAGAGCCAGGCACACTCTTATTTTGGGGGATTGCTATTTCAATGGCGCAGCTACCTGGATATGTTCTGCTTATTCACACTGTGCACACAAGGTGCTTGTGCAGATCATTTATGAGAACTAGTGTTATGGGTTTGGGCCAGGGGCACTGCTAGCCCTTTTTAGGGGGCTCAAGCACCCCTAAAACAAGTCTCAGAACCCCTACAAGCAGAAGCAAAAAGTCATATTTTTGTAGTTCTTTAAACAGAAGTGTGTGACTAATAAGTAAAAACAAAACATTAAAATCTTAGAAAGTAGATTTTTAAGAATAAAAGTTCTGAAGCCCCCACCCCTCCACACACACAAATGGTACAGTCTAATCTCTTTTTTTATGCAGTAAGCTAATGCTGCAGACAAGGTGCTAGACTAGTACTGTCTGTATGTGTATCAGCTAATTAATGTTACAGAAAAACAGTTGTATCTTCTTATCTGATGAAAAGATGTTTAAAATGAAAGTAACACACCTCTCCCACTGTATATAATAGTTTTTTGTCTAATTTAAATCTAATAATATGGAAATCAAAACCTATAAACTTCTAAACCTCTGATTCTAGAATCTTCCCTGGTTTGTCCACTGCTGCACATCCATATGTGTATAAAAAAGTTGAGGTAAGACTATGTTGACAATTCACTGCCAAGTTAGCAATGAACATCTGACTGTTGACATCTGTCTAGGTTGTATTCAGTCAGTGGTACACTCGTGTTTTACGTTGTCAAGATAGCAATATGCCAGAAATTTACCAGGACACACCTCATTTGCAGACCACTACAACGTGAGTGTGAGAAATGTGTGAAAAATAGTGAGAGTGTAGAAGAAACAACACAGGAAGTGGTCTTACAGAGACCACTAAGCCTGTCAATAATTACCTTACTGATTTATCAGCCAATAGATGTGCTATTTTTAAATATAATTTCACATATCGATGAATACCCATAAATGAAATGTGTCAGCAATAAAACACTGGTTTTGTTTTGTTTTCTTTTTTTTTAAATAAGGGATAGTCCTGTCATGATAATTACTTTATTGACTTATTGTACAATATACTGATTGATCGAATAATCTTTAGAATTAAAAGTTAAATACTTGTAATTAAAATCAGGTAATATTGTGTAATGAATTTATCATAGCAGTGGCATAAAATGGTACAAAAAAACAAGATCCTTTATCACAATTATTTATGAGGCAATATATCGTCTACACAAATATTGTTATTGTCTTATAAGCCTAGTGACCACAATGAATCAAATAGTTAATCAGTTTAAGAATTTACTGAATATAAAGAATACAGAAATGCAGTGGCGGATGCTGGTCTTTCAAGGAGGGGAAGCTCAGTTTCGGCCTACATCTTAACATATGTAGTTTTATTTATACGTAAATTCTACTCTCCCTAGATGTTTTATTTTGTAAACAAAAGGCATTATTTTCAAGTTTTCACTACACAACAAAAAAGGTACCCATTCTTTACATTGAACAATTACATAAAAAAGACGCTATGACATGAATAAACATAAAATGGTCAGTAAAAAAACATTACGCAAACGAGATTTTATTTGTTACAGCACTTCCAGTCAGACAGCTCACTTTATCAAACCAGAACAGCTGAAAATACCTGTTACTTTACCCACCTTTTACACCAAATTAATCTGAGCAGTTGATCTGCTCTGCTGTTTAACTCTAAGTTTTTCTTCGTAAGGAAGACTATCAAATGGCTTCGGATTTTTACACTAAAAGATCGCTGATTCGCTCATTTCGCTGTCAATCAAAAAGGGCCTCAGACAGATCATCCAATCATCATGCAGAAGCTGAGCGTCCGGGCCGGCCGAGGCCAGTCCACTGCTCCATAGACCCCCAGAGACGCTGAGCGTCCGATGGGCGGGACAAAGCCCAGCATTTATCCAATGACTCGTCTCGTTTCGCTGCACGCTTTGCTTCTCTGTTAACCTCTGTGTTTTAAGCAGCGCTGTGAAGCTGCGGGAATGAGTGAGAGGAAAGCCGTGTCGTTACCAGTGATAAGAAGCTGATTCTGAACTAAGTTCAGCGCGGTGTAGCACATATTTAATCAGTGACATGTACACACAACAGTATATATTTAATCACTTCTTTTTTTTACATTTTAGGGGAAGCTGAGCTTCCCTTGCAGTCTTAGAGCAATCGCCACTGCAGAAATCATACCTTTACCTGTGCAGCTAAACTGAGAAAAGAAGAAACGGTTCAAATGTTTGCAACTTGAGCACATATTATGTAACCATATGAAACACTTGTTAGTAAGTGTGTGTGTGTGTGTGTGTGTGTGTGTGTGTGTGTGTGTGTGTGTGTGTGTGTGTGTGTGTAGCTTTGTTAATCTGCTGTGACTCTGGATTTGGCTCAGCTGTAGTGCATCCCTCTGCTCAAATATTTGTAGTTTTTTTTCCTCATTCATAATGTCAGCAGTATCTTGTCTGGCCAGATTTGCTTATCGGATGAAGCCAGACTGATTTGAGTGGTGAATATTGTACACTGCGAGAGAGAGAGAGTGTGTGTGTGTGTGTGTGTGTGTGTGTGTGTGTTGCTCTTTTTTTTGTGCCACTTCCACAGAAACACACACACGTTTGTTGGCCACACCTCAGTCACTCCAAACTCCTCCAACTTTGTTTTCACGCTCTGTTCATTTCAAACTTCACAGCCATCTGGAGCTGCTGAGCCGATAACATACAGAGCTAAAGCTAACGCTAAAGCTAAAGAGCAGATGTTGGATTTGTGACAAAGGACTTCAGTGGACAAACATACTAACAGTGGTACCTACTTCCTGAATACCTGATGTGCTGGTGGCATAAATCTCATTAAGTAATCAGTCTCACAAAATTATTTGCACCTTACAAATATTGTAGTTTTAATTAATATTAAAACTACAATTGTTTTTATAAAGTTATTAATTAAAAAGCCACAATATCAGGATTTTAATCAATGACTAAAATTCTGATATTGCTGACTCAGATTCTGAAGGTTTTAAATTGAATTCTTTTATATGGTTATTGGCAGCAACCAGCATTCATGAAATCAACACAGACAACTTGGTGAAAATAAATGGACATTTATTAACACACAAATATTACAAACAGCAGTCAGTATATATACAAGAGCTAGCGCTCAGCACAGTTAACGACTAATGCTAATGCTGCTGAAGAATATAACACTGCATTTTGAGCTTAGTTTAGTTGGTTATTTTTCTATTTTATATCTATTTTTCTTAAATGTTGTTATTAGCTTATTAGCTTTTAGCTTGTTAGCATACAGAACGTCTCCCTGGTCTTTTAAGTGAATGTTGATTCATTCATTTAATAGCTGTATCTAATTATTTTAAACCAGACAGACGCTGTGTGATTTTTTTTAATTGGGTGCTGAGAGCTCATCCGCATGTTTGAATGGTTTGTCCTGTAGGAAAACGCACCTGATTTATATGCTGACTCTGTAGTCTGACTGGCAGGCTGAGAGACTGAACGCCATGCAGCCCCAAAGCAGTAGAATTAGCGCCAGATCCCCGCCAGCCGCACACCTTTTAATCCACCTGCACATCTTTAAACGCGCGGATGAGCGCATCACTTTCCTCGGCCGGTCGGGCTCCAAGAAATAGTCTATGATGTAACTGTTTTTTAATACTATTTTATGGCATGATAATCACCACATAGCTGAGTAACCAAGTCTTATTGTTAAAGAAACTTCTTCTTAACTGAAACTAATAATAAAAAAAACTAAAACGAACTGAAATTACAGATTGAATACCCTCATTTTCGTGTTTGTTAATTTATTTATTGTTGTTTTATTTATTCAAATTCCTGCTCCATGGAAAAAATGGGCTGGATTTTGGCATGAAACTCCCGGGCTGAAAAAGGGGCCCACTCCGGCCCTGGGTTCTACATTCATTCAGGCTTAAAAAAACGGCAATATTGTAAGTAATCCAAAGTAATCAGATTACGTTACTCACTTGAAGTAATGTAACTGATTACGTTACAAATTACATTTTGATTGATGTAATCAGTAATCTGTAAGGGATTACATTTTAAAAGTAACCTTCCCAACACTGGTTACCAGTAAAAGTAACTATTGCGTTACTTTTCGTTACGTGCATGAATGAATAGAATGCGCTGTGCTGTTGGACGGGGAGAGGATGCGTCTTTCTTAGTTAGATTACTCGTTACTGAAAAAGTATTTATTTTAATGCCGTTACTCCCATCACTGCTTATAACACAGTAATTATATCAGAAAGTCACATGTCCTGATCTCTTTTACTCCAGAAGACATACGGCTGCTCAGAAATATAATCATTTAAAATGTAAAAGGAAGCAGAATTGTTATATTTTTCTGGAACTGATCATGTTTTTTTTTTTTTTACCTTTTTTATTTTTGAATGTAAAGACTTTAAATATATTTACACCTAAGATATCTTTTCAAAGATGGTTAGACTAGACTAGAGTGTTTATGAGTTGAAAGCATAATAAGAATATTGATGATAATCACACCTCTAGCATACATGCAGATACTAAAAACCTGACACTCAGAGCAGCCTATGCCTTTCAGTATTTTGATCAGGACACACAAAGAAAACTACATACAAAAATGCAAAAAAAAAATGTAGTCTAAATAAATACAAATGTTTAGTGCAAAATATCTACTTAGTAAAAATGTGCGAGTAAATTAAAAACTATAGTGTAAAATAATAAGGTAGTATGCAGCATAACTAGCTTTAGTTTGAGCGCAGGTAGTTTTACACTTTATGTTTGTAGCACTAAAGGTTAATACTATTGGTTGGGGAAGGAGATCTCACTTTTTTAGGTGTATTACTCAATGGGTTTTTGTAGACGCTTTACCGGACTGAGATGTCATCACTATTTTTAGAAAGAGAAGTTCCGCCCTTTTTAACCGTATATGGATTATGTTTATGTGTGAAGGGGTTCCTGAGTAATTAAGCTGAGAACACAAGGTGAGATTTTGGACGGAAAATCCGTCTGTAGGATTCTAAGTTTTAATGTTCAGATTTGCTGCTGTAGACAAAAAACCTGGGACTGCTTACCTAAGCTGTGTACATTATCAATGATTATTTGTTTCTTCTTCAGTATAAAATTTTTCTTCAGACTAAATCGACACCTGTCACATAATGTTTCATAGATTTTCGGTGACATTTCTACAAACAGATCAATCCAAACCCTGTAGATCAGGATCAGTGAAGCAGAATTACCTTTAGAAATGCTTTTGCATGTTTAAAATAGCATTTTTAAGTGTGTTGAGCTGGATGTTGGGCTGCATGAAGGAAATACATGTAGTGTGTTTTACTGACTTGCAGTCTGCGACCTGCTTTTATGACCCGTATGATCTAAACCAACACTCGGATTATCTCGCTGACCTTTAGGAAACTGTGAAGGGCGAGAGTGAATGATCTGCTTTACGAGAATCATGCTGCGACAATGCAATAACATCTCACACCCATGTTCAGCATTCATGTGGCGCACAGTTAGAATTAAATATTAAAAACATTTAGGATCAATGCTGAAGCTTAATTATTCATATTCACCGCTGGAGTGCTTCTAATCCAGAGGCTATCAGATTGGCAATAATATTTTAATGCCAACCACAATCAATGATCGGTGGCCTTAACAGTGCTGTTAAAGTGAGCAATATGTTCACACTTAGCCAACAAAGACTCCTGATAGATGGAGTTATAAAATATTTTTACTGTGTGCTGCTGCAGACAGGACGGGGGGAGAAGGAGGTGAACGTGTTCAATAAAAGCTTTGCATGCTGGAAAAATTTTACAGCCATGAAGCCCCACAGTCTTAACGGTGCGATCCAATCGATATTTCAAATTTTATGCATGATTCACTGTCTGAGATGTAAACAGGCATCCACAGTAGGCTTGGTATGAATTGGTTTTCCCTCTAGAGAAAAACAGAGAGAGAGAGAGAGAGAGCAGCTCTGATTTTCGTAAAGTGGTAGGGATACGATAATAACCATTTTATTTTGTGTTATAAAATGACAGCCTGGTTGAGGGATTTGAGCTGCATAGGAAACTCAGAGCTGATGAGAAGAGTAAAGATGGGTTGTAAACTGTTTAGGAAGAAGCCAACAAGGTCTGTCAGATCTGTAAAAGGTTTGCACTTAAAGAAAGGCATCGAATATATTAAAGGATACACTACACCCTTTCAACTCACAAATCGAAAAAAAAAAAAAATAATAATAATCAAGCAAACAAAATAGGATACCAAAAGCTACTGCAAATATTTATAGGAAAAATGGTTTCAAATGCAGTGCAAATTGTACATTTGTTTGTAAATGATATCTTTTTTTGTTTTTAAAATATACAGTACTAGTCAAAAGTCTGGACACTTTCAAAGTGGAGCAGATCTCAGATGAATCAGAATATACTTTATTGATAAAAGTATAAGACAAAGGGATGGTCAAACAAAGCAAGGTCAACACCAGTAAACAGCAGCAGCAAGGAGATAACATACCAGAAACAAAATTCAGTCCAGAGGTCAAACACGGCAAAGCAGTATCAGAAGGCAAGAAAGAATCAGGGTCAGTAAATACTAACAAGGCAGATAAAAAAAAACGCAGGCAATAGAAAACACGGTGTACGGGGATAACTCTGTCAATACTCAGCAATGAGTGAGCTGGAGTGAGTCCCTTAAATATGGCCTCGTGCAGGTGTATTCAATATTCAGGCGATTGGCTTTCTGGAGGTGCTGTGCGCAGTGTCATGTGATCGTGAATGGGTGTGATGTCAGTGTGTGGTGCATTCTGGGAACTGTAGTCCAGAGACTACACCAGGTGTGACAGAAACACCTTCTCTTTAAATGTTTTTTTCTTTTTAATTTTTTTTTTCCCTACACAGCAAATTCTGTTTTTTGGAATAAACTCTCAAACAGGTTAATATAAACTCAGTTAAAGTGTATATGCGTGACCATCAAATACACTCTATTACAGAGTTAAAGTAACTTTTTTCTGAAAGTTGCCATTTAACTCTGCACTCTAAAAAACAGAGGTACAATATGAGTACTTTTTTGTACTCAAAGGTACACTGTTCATAATTGTACCCTCAGAGGTATAATATTGGTCTTTACAGGGTCCGATTTGTTCCCTCTGAAGTACAAAGTCATTTCTAACAGCAATAAGTACAAATTTGTACCATTTAACCAGCCAAAGGGTACATTCAGTATTCTGTATCACTGCACTAATAAACAATATATATTTAAATTGCACATTTTTTTATTTGAAAGCCAGACAATTTTGGATCATCAAGTTTTTGAGCCACATTTAGTTGATGATAATGTTTATAATTTTTATAATCTTTACTGGCAAATAAAACATGGGTACGAAAAAGTACTTTCATTGAAAGGTACTTTTTTTGTACCTCAATATAAGGTACAGCCCCAGCGACAAGCTTTGTACTCTTTTAAGTACAAATCTGTACTTACTTTTCTTAGTGTGTGTTCAGGCGTTAAATCTAAACTGTTGTGGGAGTTAAAATATGTATCCAATCTAAAGTTAAATACAGCTTTCAGCTGGAGTTAATTTAACCAAAAACTCCTTCACAGTGTTAACAAATAATGCAAAAAAATGTTTTTAAATGAATATTATTAAAACATTCAAATATTTTAAAACACTGCACAATTACAGTGTAGAAGATGGTAACCTGCTCTTATATCCAACAAAATGTTAGCTTGGCAAACAACCAATATATAAAATATCATTAAACACCCCATGGAAGGAGCCCTGGGGGGCAAGACTTCACTGATGGTAAGCTGGTATTGGGGGACACACCCATTAGAGAGTTCAGTCACACCCCTCAACACCTTGGAATAAACTCTGAAATAAATTCTACACCACCAAAGAGTCCCCCTCAGGTTTAAGTTGGAGAATAAACTCATACAGTTTAACACTTTCACACATTTTTGTTTTACTCCAGAAACTTGCTGTGTACATTGTAAATTAATTCTGAAGTCAACTAAGTAAAGGATAAAAAAAATACTTTGATTATTGAAGGTCAGTCAGTCCAAAAAAAATCTAAATTCAAGATTCAAGACAAGTGCAGTTGAAAAGACCTTCAAAAACATTATAATGGAACTGGCTCTCATCAGGACCGCCAAAGAAATGAAGACCAAGAGTTTCCTCTGTTGCAGAGTTACCAGCCTCAGAAACTGCACAAGTTAACAGCGTAACCCCAGATAAGAGCACTTAAAGCTTCTTCACAGAGTATTTTTTTTTTGGTTTGTTTAACACTGTTTTTAAGTTACTACATGTTTCCTTGTGTGTTCCTTCATAGTCTGGATGACCTTAGTACTAACTTCCAATGTAGAAGAAAAATAAAATAAAAACATTAAATGAGAAGGTGTGTTCAAACTTTGAATGGTATATTACCAAATGAAACGAAACTGAGCAGACAAAATTTGAATTATATTAAATTATTAATTTATTCTTCACACTGTGCTAACTTTTCCTGATCTGAGGTTGTACATGAAGCAGTTTTGAATGCGCTGCCTGAGAACTGACTCTGTTTTATAACAGTTTTGAGGTTTGAGTGTCGGTACTAAATGTGTTCTAAAAATCTGCTCATGGTGGAGGGGTACGTGTTTGTTGTTATTGGGGTCAGAGGGAGGTTTGGAGAGGTCAGACCTGGTCATTTACCCTGTTATTCTGGTGGGTAGTTAACGGAAACATGCTGAGGCGGAAGTGCTCAGCCACACGGGGAAATGAAGGAGACAGAGAGAGTTCCACTGTGGCCCTGTAGCTGTAATTAACCGCCTGACAGATGGCTGAAGAAAATAGCGTGACAACACAGCGATTCACTTCAAACACCTGCATATATTATTCAGCACCACACCTTTCTGACCTGAGGGTGACCATTGAACAGATAAAAGTTCCTGTGTCTCTCTTGTTCTCTCTGTATTTCTCTATTTATTCTTCTGTACTTCTCATCTACCAAATCTTTTTCTCTTAGGATGCTTTCACAACTGCCCTTTTTGGTCCAAACCAGTAATAATTTCAGTAAGGATCACAAATACCAGTACTTACATCAGTGGTAAACATTGATATATGGTTAAATAATGTTTATTTACTACCTATTAGTTAAAGGGGACATTTATACCTCTTTTTAATACAATGTACAATAGGTCTATTGGCTATACAAAATCTCTTTATGTGAGAGTAAAGAATTACTCTCACATAAATAAATCTCACCAGCTTTCTCCTTGTCAGTTTCAGTCCCTTTCAAAATAAGCCTTTTAAGAGCTCTGTCACTTTAATGCACCTCACCTCACCCAGGCAGCAAATGAAGTGGTACAGATCCCTCCTTCAGACAAAGTCTCCTGCTGGGTACTGTCTGAGGATATCAGACAAAATGAGTAAAGTGGCATTTTTTTCAACTAATCTAGTGGGTGGGGTTCTGGTGGGGGTTGATGGGTGAGGGGTGGAGCCAGGGAGGGTGGTTCTAAGCTTGTTTCCTTATTGTGAGGTCAAAATAAGGGAGCCATTCAAACAGCTAACAGAAGCATATAATTCCTAACATCAGTCTTTTTTCAAGTAATTAACAGAAAAGAGATTTGCTTTTCATGCTTGGTGAATTTATTGGGGCAGTTGAGACCCAAGTGGAATTACAAAAGCACACAGTATAAATGACTGCAACAATCCAATTTCAAAACACCAGAGAGAGTTGTCTGCCCCGCTCCTCCTCTACAGATACCAATCTCACTCAGGTTGCCAAGCTGAGGACACTGAATCTACACTAACGAGAGCAAGACGAGTGTACCGAGCATTATGTTTATGTAGCTAGCTAGTTACTAGTAATTGCCATGAGTAACATGTACCGTTGATCGCTTTAGATTTTTTTTTTTTTTTAGACATTCATAAATAAATCAAGTCATTTTAGAGTCTAAATTTCGGTTTCTGACAGGTATATATATATATATATATATATATATATATATATATATATATATATATATATATATATATATATATATATATATATATATTTTACCTGCCACTGCCAAGGTAGTAATCAGATACATCATGTGTGCTCCTCTCTTGTGATTAGCATGTGTAGCATGACTGCATTAGCCAGCATACAGTCCAGATCACTTCAGCTAGCCTTGCTAACCCAGCTAATATATGTACAATATAGAAATCCAAGATAAAAGTATTCCTAAAGAACAATCAGATAAGAAATTTATAAACCAATTAATCGTCAAAAAACTACACAATCCTGGACGGACTCATAAATTCTCCCAGTTACTGATTGTTGGAAATTTTGCTTTATTAATTTTATCTGTTAAATATTCAATTCTGACTGAGATCCAGAAATTCATTACTGACAGCTGAGGAGAAATCCAAAGTTTCAGGATCGTTTTCTTGGTGGCTGTAAAACTTGCAAGTAACACCTTTCTTTATATTAAAGGTACCTGGAGATCTGAATCGTCATTTAGAAGAAATAAATGTGGCATAAGGGGTATGCTTAGATCAAGTTATTTATATAGGAAGTCTACTGTAAGAATCCATATATTCGCTACATTTGGACATTCCCAAAACATGTGAATGAATGTCCCAGGTACTGAATTACAGATATTACAAATATAAATAAAAATATAAATTTTATTTGATATCTCCTATAGTGAGTATCCATTAAGATTTGCTTGCTAGCTTCCATAGCTGCAGCATTTGCTGCAGGTGGAGTCAAAGGCCACACCCACACAGATTTCCATCACATCACATACTGCACAGTTCTAGTAATAAAATACTGGCTGTAGTTTTGCTGGCAAGAGATGACAGTGCTGGAACTTTGCATCTTTCCTTAATATCTAATGACACATCCTGATCATTTTATTATTTACTTCTTATCAGTGTTATATAAGCTGAATTTTATTATTAAATCAGAATATCAAGTATAATATGAAATGTGGAACATTTAAAGTAAAATATTTACATTTGCTTGACTTGTAGCTATGTAGCATTTCTTATTCTTCTGTATCGATTTCTTTATTTACTTTATAATATAATATTTTAAAAACACCTGTGTTTATTCTCCTTGGTGTGCTTTCAACAAATGTTTTTTGTTTGTTTGTTGAGATTGATCGTGCTATTTTCCTGTATATTGTAATTACTAATTAAATAACACAACAGTGAGGCATTGTTTAAAGAGTGCAGAGTGGGAGAGCAGTCGGTAGAAAGGCAGAGCAGCGCTGCAGATTAAAGAGAACAAGGTATCAGGCTGAGCCTGGCAGGGCGGCACCGCAGGGCGCCAGGGAGGATGCCAAGCACACTGTCTCTCTCCAAGATCAATACATCCAACCACTGCTGCTGAGAAATTCCCACTGAGTTCAGCAGACTGCAGAATGTATTTTTGGGCAGGGGGTGCCCTCCCTCACCTCTGCTCACAAACAGCATCCTGATTGGTTTAAATCAGCAGTATATTAAACCAATCAATCATAGAAAACAGACAAATAATGTGTGTGTGTCTGTGTAGTCCAGTGGTCCTGTAAGTTAACCTACATTTACCGAACGTTTTAAAAAAAGTTTTAAAAAAGACATTCAATACTCTGTAGGTAGAAATATAGATATATAGGTTTGAAATACTTTTGTAGAAGTTGAAGAATCAACTCAAAGTTTTTACTCTTTTAGTAAAAGTGTAAAAGTATTGTTTTTTAAAAACTACTTAAAGTATAAGTAAGTAAAAGTAAAATTAATTTAAGGGGGAAAATGTCATTAAGAACATAAGCTTAGGCTGCGTCACAGGATCCTTTAGTGCACTAAAACACAGATTTCTAAAAGTCATAATGACTATAATGTTATATAAAAATGTTAATGTTAATAATATAATGTGGGATGCACTGGGCTCCTCCCTATTTCAGCTGCATATATACATATTGTAAATGAATGTATTTTAGTAGAATGTTAATATATTAAAGAAGCTTAGTTGGACTGGAGTTTGTCTGGAGTTCCTTTTAAACCAATAGGGAGTCAGAATGGTATGTGTCTATACTTCTCTACATCCAATCACAATCAGATTCACTCTATCTGGATGGAGAGATTTATCTGGATGGGGGTTTTATTGAAGGATAAGGAGCTAAAATTAAAACAAGCTGAAATAAAATAGGAGTAACAAGGCTGATAGATAGATAGATAGATAGATAGATAGATAGATAGATAGATAGATAGATAGAAATTTAGCAGCCAGTAGCAATTACACAACACAGTAGAAACAAAAACAATACACAGTAGAAACAAACAATACGTGTAGTACAATACACTTATTGAGGGATAAAATTCTAAATTGAGACTTAAAAAAATATATACATAAATATATAAATACAAAAAAACTATAGAAAGTGTGGAAGTAAACAGTCGTAGATATGAGGTAGTGCAGTAAAAGAATAAACTAAGTATAGGAGGTATTAGTAGATATGACTATTAAACATAAACATGTGCAAGTATTATATTTAAGTTAGGTGCGTAGTGTAGTGTCCAGGGGTGCAAAATTACAGGATGTACAGTAAAGTGTCCCGGAGTGCAAGTGTACAGGATGTACAGTAAAGTGTCCAGGAGTGCAAGTGTACAGGATGTACAGTAAAGTGACAAGTGTCCAGGAGTGCAAATAACCAGTATATACAGTAAAGAGGCAAAAGAGTCTCAGGGTGTAGATGTGTATGGTGTTTTTCCAGTACAGATAAAAAAATAAAGGCTGTGATTAAGAAAGCACATGTGAGCCTTGTTTCTCATCTGTCTTCTCTCTTCCGGCTCCACTGGGAGGAGTTGAAGAGTTTGATGGCTCTCGGGACGAACGATCTTCTCAGTCTGTCCGTAGAGCAGCTCTGTGACAAGAACCTGCCACTGAAACTGCTCCTATGATCCATGATGATGGAATGTAATGGGTGACCATCATCATCCATGATGGAGAGTAGTTTGTGCAGTGTCCTCCTCTCTGCCACCGTTACCACAGAGTCCAGCTCCACGCCAACCACGGACCCCGCCCGCCTGACCAACTTGTTCAGACGCATCTCGTCCCTCTTCTTCATGCTTCCTCCCCAGCACACCACAGCATAGAAAAGACAGCTGGACACCACAGTCTGATAAAACATCAGCAGGAGCTTCCGACAGATGTTAAAAGACCCCAGTCTCCTCAGGAAGTAGAGCCGGCTCTGTCCCTTCCTGTACAGGATGTCTGTGTTGGCTGACCAGTCCAGCCTATCATCCAGATGCAGTCCGAGATACCTGTAGGTCTTCACCATCCCCACATCAACTCCCACAATAGATACTGGCTGTGTGGGTGGCCTGGCTCTGCGGAAGTCCACCACCATCTCCTTGGTCTTGGAGGTGTTCAACAGCAGGTTGTTCCTATTGCACCACGCCACAAAGTCTTCCACAAGGTGTCTGTACTCCTCCTCCTTTCCTCCCCGTATACATGCCACAATGGCAGTGTCGTCCGAAAACTTCTGCATGTGGCACGTCTCAGAGTTGTACTGGAAGTCTGAGGTGTAGAGTGTAAAAAGGAACGGGGAGAGCACAGTCCCCTGTGGTGCTCCTATGCTGCAGACCACAGTCTCTGATGTACAGTTTTCAAAATATAAGGAGTAGAAAGTTAATTGTGGGAGAGAATTGTGTGAAAATTTAGAAATAAAAAGTCTAAATTTGTGTTTGTACTTTTTTTTTTTTTTTTTAGAAAGAAATCACTTATTTCTAGTACACATTAAATGTTTAGAGGTAGATAATCTGGCATTAGTAAAAAAAAAAAAGTGTGAAAATGTTAAATGTAATGTTAGATTACATTTTTTAAATATGTGGTTTTTCAGAGTTTCTTCACATGATTTTAAGTAGTGTAATTTAATTTGTATTATTATTTTTTATTGATGCACCTTTACTGCTACTGTTGAAATTTGCATTTTGTTTGAGTAGAGTTCACCCCATATATTGAGTAAATGTTACCCAAATTAAACAGCTGAGGCCAACTTAAAAAATTAGCTAATATCTATCCAACATTTCTTAGTGTATTACACACAAAGCACATCTTTTCTGTTGGCTCCCGGCACCAATTATTGGTATAATGGTAATTTCCCCAAACCTTCACTCTCCAGCAGTCACTCTCAAATCATCACTCACCTACATTTCCTTGAGTTTTCAGTTATAGTTTATGTAAAGGTTATTTATCTGGCAACCGTGTTGTAGGCCATAAGAGAAAGTTACCATTTTCTTTACTGCAAAGTGTGTCTTTATGCTGGCTGAGAACTGCAATGAAGTAACTCTGATCATGTTCTTATGTAATGTGAATATTGAGATGTATATGACTAATAAAAAAAAATATATGACACCGATGAATAATTTCCTACTAGGACTCAAGTTACTCACTTTTCTGCATTGAGTTTTGGAACTGTGGAACTGTGTTCTGTAGAATGATGCTGGTTCAGATCTAACTTATGCCTTGCATAAGTGTTCAGCCCCCTTGAACTTTTCAAACTTTTGCCACATTTCAGGTTTCACACATAAAGATTTGAAATTTTAATTTTTGTCAAGAATCAAAAATAATTGGGACACAATCGTGAAGTAGAACAAAATTAATTGGATATTTTAAACCTTTTTTAAAAATAAAAAACTTAAAAAGTGGAGCGTGCAAGATTATTCGCCCCCCCCCTGCGTCAATACTTTGTAGCGCCACTTTGTAGATCTCTGCAGTTTATCTAGAGTGATCATGGGCCTCTTGGCTGCATCTCTGATCTTCTCCTTGTTTGAGCTGAAAGTTTAGAGGGACGGCAGGGTCTTGGTAGATTTGCAGTGGTCTGATACTCCTTCCATTTCAATATGATCTCTTGCACAGTGTTCGGGAAATGTTTTTGTATACAAATCCAGTTTTAAACTTCTTCACAACAGTATCTCAGACCTGCCTGGTGTGTTCCTTGGTATTCATGAGAACTCTGAGACTCTGATCACAGATCAGGTGCATTTATACAGAGACTTGATTACACACAGGTGTCATTTATGATTTATCCTCATCAGTCGTTTAGGTCAGCATTGGATCATTCAGAGATCCTCACTGAACTTCTGGAGTAAGTTTGCTGCACTGAAAGTAAAGGTGCTAAATAATATTGCACGCCCCACTTTTCAGTTTTTTATAAAAAAAAAAAAAGATTAAAATATCCAATAAATTTCATTCCACTTCACCATTCTGTCCCACTTGTTGATTCTTCACAAAAAATTACATTTTCATATTTTTATGTTTGAAGCCTGAAATGTGGCAAAAGGTTGAAAAGTTCAAGGAGGCCGAAGTCACTGTATATAAAGCCTGGTTAATGAAAGTTAGTTAGCCAGTGTTAGCTGTAGCACAGATGTATTTATTTATTTATTTTTTGAAGGTCAGGGAACTGGTAAAACTGTTGGGACGTTATTGTGGCCATTTCTCCTCTTTTACAGTAAAGATAGAAAAGATCCCGCTGTGTTTCAGACTAAACTCCCATCAACTCAAATCACAAACTCTGTGGATCTAGAGCTGGATTACATCAGACGTTCCTGTAATGCTGCCATCAGACAGAATTTGTTTGCGTCAAGTTTCTGTCGTGTTTTCACTCATCCGTGAAGATTACACCTTCCAGATTCTTCATCTCTCCAAATCCGGCTCTGTTCCTCCGCTGCCAGCCGTGATTCTGCAGGTCCTCTCTTTACTGAGAGCCCGAAGGAGAGCAAACCATTTACCAGCTTTAAAACTCAGTTCTGTTCATCATCAGATTCTGCTGCTGTCTGATTAAATATCTCACTGTCTATATACAGTCATGTGAAAAAATTAGGACACCCTATGAAAACCTGTATATTCTTTAACATATTTGGACATGTGGATATTTACTATCAAATTTAACAGTACTGAGATATCCAAGTAATATGACTAAACAATAAAAAAATAAGAAACGCCTTTTTACAACTTTATGTAAAATGTAATTCAAAAAGAATGCAATTTCTGGGGAGGCATAAATTAGGACACCCCTATATATTGGGCCACTTAAAATAGTTAAGATCACACACAGGTGTGTCATATCAGGTGCACATGATCAGAACATCGTTACCCAGCATGTTGAATGAGGCTTACCCTATTTAAACCTCAGAAATGTAGTTTGGTGTGTCCCTGACTGTTGAAGTAAGAGTGAGCACCATGGTGAGATCCAAAGAGCTGCCTGACGCCCACAGAAAGAAGATTGTGGCTGCTTATGAGTCTGGAAAGGGATTTAAAAAGATCTCCAAAGATTTTAACATCAATTGTTTACAAGTGGAGGACATTCAAAACAACTGTGACCATGCCCAGGTCTGGCCGTCCAAGCAAGTTCACCCCCAGAGCAGACCGTAAGATGCTAAAAGAAGTCATGAAAAAACCTAAAATTTCATCACAGAACCTACAGCAGGCTTTAGCTACTGTCGATGTGAAAGTGCATGACTCAACTATCAGAAAGAGACTACACAAGTTTAATTTTCATGGGAGGTGTGCAAGGAGGAAACCTTTGCTCTCTAAGAAAAACTTTAAGGCCAGACTGAAGTTTGCCAGAGATAATGCAGACAAAGACCAGGACTTCTGGAATAATGTTCTTTGTACAGATGAGTCTAAAGTTGAATTATTTGGACACCAGAAAACAAGATATGTCTGGCGTAAACCAAATACAGCATTTCAAGAAAAGAACCTCATACCAACTGTGAAGCACGGGATGCTTTGCTGCAGCAGGACCTGGCCAGCTCACCATCATAGAATCCACCATGAATTCTGCTGTGTATCAGAGGACGCTTGAGGAACATGTGAAACCATCTGTAAAAAAAATTAAAGCTGAAGCGGAACTGAACCCTGCAACATGACAAAGACCCAAAACATACCAGTAAATCCACCAAGGACTGGCTAAAAATTAAGAAGTGGAGAGTCCTGGAATGGCCAAGTCAAAGTCCAGATCTTAATCCAATTGAGATGCTGTGGAGTGATTTAAAACGAGCTGTACATGCAAGACGCCCCTCAAACATCTCACAGCTGAAAGAATTCTGCATTGAGGAGTGGGGCAAACTTTCTTCAGATCGATGTCAGAGATTGGTGGGTGGCTACAAGAAGCGTCTCACTGAAGTTATTTCAGCCAAAGGGGGCAACACTAGTTATTAGAGGGTGGGGTGTCCTAACTTTTTCCTCCGTTATAATATGCCTTTTTGTTCATAACTTTTGTTTTATGAGTAAAACGATGTTAATTTTGGTTGTTTAGTTGCAATTAAATTACTTTCATTTCGAGAAATAAATAAAAACGATTTTGGACATTGATATGTGAACATTTCTCAATAAAGAGCGGACTCTTTAATGGGGTGTCCTAATTTTTTCACATGACTGTATATATATATTAATATGTCTGTTTCTCTCTATTTCTCTTTCTCTCCTTTCTGTCTTTAAATTTCTTTATTCTATTTCTTTTTTTTTCTTTCTCTTGCATCGACCCAAAACATAACTGCTTAGTCACCCTGTAATCCTTACTCTCTGCCCTGCAGAAATTAATGAATGTTAAATTTATCTATATTCTCAAAATTATTACTTTTATATCTCGTCTTATTTACTTTATATTTCATAATAAAAAGGTACAAAAATAACCTATTGTTTTGTTTAAACATGTACCTTTTTTATAATATATGACTTTTTAAAGCCATTTTTAAAATTGATATATCAAAATAATGTTATATCAAAATGACATTATTTTATTGACATTTTAATTTGCTAAAAATACTTCAAAGTCAAAATCATGAGAATCTTTTTTATTGTTTGACATATCATGAAATTATGAGTTATAGCCTTAATTTGTTTTTTTTACTATATATTCAAAAATAATGACTTTCCTAAAAGGTTTGACTTAATTTGATGTAATAATCAGTTCTGTCAACAATTATGTCAACAATTGCCTTAAAATATTGACTTAATATCATGAAACAATGAGTAAGGTCATAAATTATTACTTATATTTTTGTGCATCCCAAATTAAGGGATTTTTTCAAAAATATTTTTTTTATATAATTTCTTGAAATTTCTTTCTTGAATTTTGTTGTTAACCTAAAAATACCTTGATATAAAAAATAGAGATTTAAGTAAAACAAACAAAAAAAAGATTTAAGTAAAATAACTACTTTTGACAAAATAACTTTTTAGCTTTTTAACTATTTATTAGAAAGCTTTTAACATGGCTCTGTTAAACTTTATTTATGTCTATTTCTATTATTTTTCTCGCTTCCTTCTCTTTACCCTTTTCTATTTTTGGTTCTCTATTTCTCTCTCATCATCTCTCTATTTTTCCTTTTATTGCACCACACCTCCATCTCCTCCAGTAGAACTGCTTGATTTGCTGAGTAATCCCATGTCTCAGTGGCCTGCAGTAGGTGTTTGGTCAGTGAGCTGTTCATCTCTGAATGATGAGGACAGTTCCTGACTCACACTCTGTCTGTGCTGATGAGCACCGTCACTGAGGAGATTAGATTCATTAGCCTTTTAAAAGCACAGTATGATGATGATAACTCTGAACAGCACATATAACCCTTAAAACCGTATATATTTTATATAACACTCATCATTAACACACACTCAGATGAATCAGGTATACTGTATAAAATCAGGATTTATGTTGTTCCAGAGTTTCTCTCCTAATTTCAGTTTTATCTTTTTGCTCCTGGAGAATATGGTTGTACTGGCTTGTCTTGTCTTTTTTTAATAAGCCAGTGTTTTTATTTCTAAACCTTCACTGCCAAAAACGTTAATTTCCACCAACCTTCATTAATATTTCAACTTTTCTGCTTGCTTTATTTACTTTACATCTCAAGATAAAATATGTAAAAAATACCTATATCATCTTTTATTTTGTCATTTATACTTGCTATCCCAAAATAACAAGTTATTTCAAGATAATATCTTATTTTATTAAAATTTTAACTAACTTAAATGAGAATTTAAGTCACAATGGGCAATACAATTTTATTTTATATCCAAAAATAATGTTTTTGCTAAAATAACTTTTTTTAAAAATACTTTACTTAATTTAATAATTAGTTACGTCCACAATTATGACTTATTGTCTTTAAATATTCACTTAATGTCCTCAAAATAATGAATAATAAACAATTAATTTTCATAAAATGTTGGCTTCATATCATAAAATAATAATTTATAAATGTCATTAACGATTAGTTTTACAGTGCCTGCGATCCGGTCTACTACAGTGTCAGGGGCCGGTGCTTCACTTCCAGTGATGGTGGTGCCTGCCACTTACCCTACTCCATTACTAATAGCACCTGCCACATCTGCTTCAGTGCCAGCAGTGCCTGCTGATCCAGCTCTGCTGCCAGTGGCACACGCCATTCTCCTCCAGTGCCAGTGGCCCCGTCCAGTGTTAGCGGCCGGTGCCTTAGATCCAGTGGCAGCGGTGCCCTTCGTTTTCCCTACTCTAGTGTCAGTGGAACCTGTCACATCTGTTTCAGTGCCAACAGTGCCTGCTGAGAGGTGCCCACTGCCTCACCTCCAGTCCCAGGGGTGCCCACTGCCTCACCTCCAGTGCCAGGGGTGCCCACTACCTCACCTCCAGAGGTCAGCGGTGCCCGCTGCCTCACCTCCAGTGCCAGGGGTGCCCACTGCCTCACCTCCAGTGGTCAGCGGTGCCCACTGCCTCACCTCCAGTGCCAGAGGTGCCCACTGCCTCATCTCCAGTGCCAGGGGTGCCCACTGCCTCACCTCCAGTGCCAGGGGTGCCCACTGCCTCACCTCCAGTGCGAGGGGTGCCCACTGCCTCACCTCCAGTGCCAGGGGTGCCCACTACCTCACCTTCAGTGGGCAGTGGTGCCCACTGCCTCACCTCCAGTGGTCAGCAGCGCCCACTGCTTTACCTCAAGTGCCAGGGGTGCCCACTGCCTCACCCTTCAGTGGTCAGCGGCGCCCACTACCTCACCTCCAGTGGTCAGCGGCACCCACTGCCTCACCTCCAGTGGTCAGCGGTGCACACTACCTCACCTCCAGTGGTCAGCGGTGCCCACTACCTCACCTCCAGTGGTCAGCGGTGCACACTACCTCACCTCCAGTGGTCAGCGGTGCACACTACCTCACCTCCAGTGGTCAGCGGTGCACACTACCTCACCTCCAGTGGTCAGCGGTGCACATTGCTTTTCTTACCCAAGTTCCAGTGGAACCCGCCACATCTGCCCTCGTAGCAGCAGTGCCTGCTGCCTCAGCTCCTGTGCCCTTGGACCCTACCGCCGCTCCTACTCCTGTGTCAGTGGCACCTGTCGCTTCTACTCATGTGAAACCTTTACCTTTGCTTGCATTTAACAATTTGTTTTTGGGAGGTTTTGTCCCTTTTTTGTCCTACTGTGTTTTCCTCCTGAAAGGTGAACTTCCTGTAGGTGTGAGTGAATGGTTGTTCATGATGGATTGGTGCTTTGCTCATCGAGGTATTCCAGCATTGTGTCCATTGATTTCATGCAAACTCTAAAAACAATGGCTACCATGACCAGGAAGAGGTGGGAAAAGGATATATGTTCTCCTATCACATCCAAGTGTGCAGTAAGTTTAGCACAAAACAGTGTAGCTGGCTGGCTTTATGTCTTCATGACTTGGAAGAATCAACATACACCTGGATTTGGGTTTTTTACCAGTGTTCTCTGAAGCTGTTCCAACCTAGAAGCTGTTTTATAATAAGAGCACATTTGTGGGCGGAGCATGAACGGGGAAATGAAAGATGGCTTCAGTAAAGCTGGGAAATAGAAGCAGCCGGGTTCACACTGAGCTGTTTACCTTCATCTGCCTGCTACTGAAGTGAGAGAAGAAAGAGGATGAACTGCTTATTAAAGTTTACATTGCGTACTGGAGGATCTGCGAGGAACTCACCATGGGGAAAAATAAATGTGTGTGTGTGTGTGTGTGTGTGAGCGTGCTGATCCAAGCATCACCCTGCTTAATGATCAGCCACAAAGACGACTTCATTCTGACCTTGAACTAAACAAAAACTCTACAGCAGTTTGTTTCAGGCTGAGCAGGAACTGCTCTAACACAATACCCAGCCCTCTGCTATAAACTAACACTGTATGAGGTCATTTGTTAATTTATTTTCCCAATTAAAATCATCTATTGTAAGCATGTTTCTACTCTGTGCTGCTATTTGAAACATTCCCTTACCCTCTAAAGGCTGGATAATTGGTTTATTAAAAACAACATTTGTTGCAATATCTCACCAGCAGAGCTGCATGATTTCTGTGCAGTGGAATAAAACAGTACAATGTAAGCCTTGTTTTGTGGAAGTGGAATATTGGAATGGAACTGGGTGGAAATGAAAAAAGAGAGAGCAGTTTGGTGGTAACAAAAGAGTGGTGAGAGGTAGAGTGGAATATTATTTGTCATAAATGAGAATGGAATGAACAAGTGGAATGGAATTCTTTACAAATAGAAAGAGTGGAATGGAATGAGTGAAGTGGACTTCTGTGAGAATTACAGTGGAGTGTGATTCTATGGGAATGAAAGTTTGGAATTCAATTCTGTGTAAATGAAAGAGTGGAATGGAATTCTGCAGGAATGAAAGAGTGGAATTCTATGTGAATGTTGAGTGGAGTGGAATTTTGTTAGAATCAAATATTGGAGTGGACTTCTGTGGGAATGAAAGTGTGGAGTGGAATTATGCGGAAATGAAAGAATGAAGTAGAATTATGTTGAAAAGAAACAGTTCAATTGAATTCTGTAGGAATGAAAGAGTGGAGTGGAATTCTGTAGGAATGAAAGAGTGGAATGTATTTTTGTAGGAATAAAAGAGTGCAGTTCTGTGGGAAATATAGAATAGAGTGGAATTCTGTAGGAATGAAAGAGTGGGGTGGAATTCTGCGGGAATGAATGAGTGGAATGGGATTCTGTAGGAATGAAAGAGTGGAGTGGAATTCTATGTAAATGTTGAGTGGAGTGGACTTCTGTGGGAATGAAAGAGTGAAGTGGAATTCTGCGGAAATGAAAGAGTGAAGTAGAATTATGTTGGAACGAAACAGTTGAATGGAATTCTGTAGGAATGAAAGAGTGGAGTGGAGTGGGAATAAAACAATGAAATGGAATTCTGTGGGAATGAAAGAGTGGAGTGGAATTCTGTTTAAATGAAAGAGTAGAGTGATTTTTTTTGGAATGAAAGATTGGAGTGTAAATCTGTTTAAATGAAAGAGTAGAGTGATTTTTTTGGAGTGAAAGAGTGGAGTGGAATTCTGTAGGAATGAAAGTGTAGGGTAGAATTCTGTAGGAAAGAATGGAGTGGAGTGGGAATGAAACAATGAAATGGAATTCTGTGAGAATGTAAGAGTGAAGTGGAATTCTGTAGGAATATTAGGGTTGAGCGGAATTCTGTTGGAATAAAAGAGTAGAGTGGAATTCTGTAAGAAAGAATAGCGTTTAATGGAATGGAGTGGGAATGAAATAATGAAATGGGATTGTGTAGGAATGAAAGAGTGGGGTGGAATTCTGTTGGAATAAAAGAGTGGAATTGAATTCTGTGCAAATATAAATGTGGAGTGGAATTCCAGCTCCAAGGATTAAGGCAGTATTGAAAAAGCATGGTGGTCACACAAAATATTGACACTTTGGGCAAAATTTGGCCATTTTCAACATTCATTTATAAGTATTTTGTGAACCTTTTTACAATCATTTAACATTAAAGGTTGTTTTAAACATTTCTGCACTAATGGCCAGTCATGTGCCAGATAGTTTAGTTTGTTAAAGGCTAAAAAAGTTAATATTCTTCACTGTAGGTTTACCCAATTCATTTGATTAGTGCCACCACGAGTAATGAAGCAGTACATTTGGTAAGATTAATTGGGGAGACAATATAGTGTGCTACTGCTATACTGTCCCAGCGACAGTACTGGTCCCCAAGGCAGCAAAGAAGCCTCCAAACCGTGATACTGACACCCCCATGCTTCACATTTGGGAAAAGGTTGTGTTAATCAGGCCTCTCTAATTTAACCATGTGGTCTTGAGTAAACTTCAGATTGTTAGTGGTACTTTAGTGTGGTACTTTAGTGCACTTCTCCCTCCACTTTTCCTTTCCTTGGCTTCCCTTCCTTCTCTATCTCTCCTTTCCTGCCTCTCACACACTCCTCATCTCAGTGTGCCAGAGTGATTGGCAGGAGGGCACTGTGCTGCATTCACACACACACTTACAAAGACACACACACACACACACACACACACACACACACCTCAGGCAGATGGCTGCAAAGGAGGATAATAAATGCATGCAGGTGGAGGGACATAAAAGAGAGGGATAGACAGGGAGAGAGAGAGAGTCTCTGTATGAGCTGGATCTGCCCCAGTGCTCGAGTAAGTGCCCCCAGACCCTCAGAGTCACTCAGGACCCCTGAGGAAAACGCATTGCATCATCTGCACAACACTTCCGGACAAAAGCACACTGATTACATCCAGTTTCCTTCCTTCAAATGGCCTTCCCTCACAGCTTCTCTACTTAAGTACAGAAGCACAGAACTGGTCAGAGTAATGCGAAATAAGCAGTATAAAATATTTAATCTATTTTTCATTTATTTCTAATATTTCCCATTTTGATACATCAGCTCACAGACGCCATCTGCTGATCAACATCACCTTTAGAAGTGATGAGGGAAAAGAGCGCCATCATCTACCCACCCAGAGAGAGCAAGGCCAACTGTGCTCTCTCAGGGCCCCAGCAGCTGATGGCAAGCTGCATCACTGGGATTCGAACCAGCAATCCCTCGATCATAGTGGCAGCGCTTTAGACAACTGGACCACTCGGTGCCACATATTTTTTAATGATTTATTATTATTTTTATTATTTTTGTTTAGTAATCAATAATTCAATAGTTTTACAGTGAAAACAGTGAAAAAGATTATGAGGATATGATTTTACGGTGACCTGTTCCATATAAACAGCTTTCTGACTAGACAATAGTCTATTTTTTTTTAGGTGCAGCAGATACAGATGTGCAGGAAATAAAATACACAAACAAACGGTTGAGGAGATACAATACGTGAACGAATCAAAGTGATTAATACCCTCTGATTAGTTCCCCTCTCCATGTGAAGCATGGCCAGTGCATTCAGTCGTGGGTTAGGCATTAGCATTAGCTTAGGCATTAGCTGGTAGCTGTCATGTTAATGCCGCTGTATGGATGAGACTAAGGCCATTAGCCAGGTTAGTAGTGCTATGCTTACTGGCTAGATGTGTAATTAGGACAGAACCATGAGATCAGACAATTCTAACAACAGTGTCTGTCTGATAATCATTACGAGACGTTTCCTGGTCCTGATTTAAGTGGAAAAGTGGATTTAAGTAAGTAAATGATGTGGGGTTGGTTGATGCTGCAGTTGGTCTGCAGGTCTAGGTTCAGCAACAGTATGTGCTGAAATAATGAGGTCAGCTGACCACCTGACTATTAATACTATTATAAGCAGTAGTAATAATAATAGATGTTGTAGTAATAGTGTTAGTATTATTGTGGTGTATTACTCAGCCTGCTGTTTTGATGATAAATTGCTGGACCTTCTTTCTCAGCGTAGCATGAATCACTCTTCTCTGCGTGTGAGTGTGTGTGTGTGTGTGTGTGTGTGAAATCTGGAGGAAGCTCATTAATGATTCCCCATCTGAGTCTCTCTCGCTCACACACACAAACACACACGTACACAAATACACACACACTGTGAGAAATCTAATTTATTTTTGGCACATCTTCTGTTTTTACAGAAATAAATGCTAATTTTGTTTGTATAACCCCCAAATCTCTATTCACACACACACACCCACACACACACACACACAGAATATACACAATACGTCATAGAACTATACATAGTCTATGTTACAGATAGTAAAGTTATAGTGTGTATGTGTGTATACACGTTATAGGTACTAAAATCTATTTAATAGGTGTGTCTATGTAATAGTTTAATACATTTTCAATTCTACACTGCTTGGTTCAAAAAGGTCACACACTTATATTTGGTTGAAGCGCCTTTAGCTTAGCTTACTGTATGCATTCACTGTGGCATTGTTTCTATGAGCTTCTGCAATGTCACAAGATTTATTTCAATTTTGCATTAATTTTTCACCCAATGAGGTTAAGAGCTGCACTCTCTCAATCCATGTGTGAAAATGATGATCTCATGCTCCCTGAACCCTGACCTCTTTCACAATTCCAGCCCCATGAATCCTGACATTGTCATCTTGGAATATGAATAAATAATAATAATAAAAATAAGTGACAGACACGCACACACACACACACTAATAGGGCTGCCAGAGTGTATGTTAATGTATAATATTCCTCTCTCAGCAGCTGTGCAGGCAGTGACAGGCCACGCCCATCTCCCCTACAAGGCCTCCGTTAATGTACGGCTCTGCTGATGGATCCCAGCCTGATGATACCGTCTTTCACGCGTCCCCACCTTAACCATTCACCCCCTCCACATCCATCAGCACGCGATCGCAGATTTATCTGTGTTTACCTTCAAGGGCGGGAGATGAAACAGCTCCGGTTAGGTCTTTTTTTTTGGCGGACAGGCTGTACATGTGTATGAGCGACCGACACATATTTCATAATTACAGTCATATAGTGAACCACAGCTGCGGGACGACCCTTTATTGGATTGGGATTTGTAGCATTAACATTGTACATTACATACAGTGCCAAATAGTGAGGAAAATCCCATTTGACTTTGACATTACAAGATTAATATTTCAGCTTTTATTTCCAGGTATTCACATCTGGATCGGATACACAGTTCAAAAGATACTTTTTACAGTACTTTAAGTCTTAAAAATAATGACAGATCCTAAAATAGACACTCTGGTAAGTTGGTACTGTAGCAACCTGGATATTTTGGACAGATTATTTACCTTTTTAAAAAGAACAACCATCTTAGCTCACTTCATTTTCACTACCTCTTAGTTTTTCCTTGCCACTGCTGCTGCCACAACTTTTCCACTGTTTCTCTGTAAAGCTGCTTTGTGAAACATTTGCTGTAAAATGCGCTATATAAATTAAGTTGAACTAAATTGAAGTTAAATTATGCCCGTTGACCTACAAGGTCATTTTGGATGACCAGTGTGGCCATGCAGCTCAACCAGCTAGTTATACTGATCTACCAGCAATGGTTTTCCAGTTCAACCATTATACTCAAGTTTGGCCAACATGGTTGTTTAGCTTGGTCCTGCTGGTTGACCAGTTGGGTCATGGGGGGCATGTTGGTAAATGAGAATAGTCTGGCTGGCCATGCTGGTCTCCCAGCTTGCTGTTTATTCTGATTGACCAGCTTACATTGGTGGCCTTTCTAGTCAACCAACTAATAATTGGTCAAATATAAATATACATAATTATTATACAACTAAAAGGTCTATTTTTTTGCCACATTTAATAACTTCAACTTTCAAGTTCTTCAGTTCTGTCCCCATGTCTTTTTACACATATCAATCCATACATATTAAGAGCATACAGCAGTGGTGGCATACCTGGGCATCCACATCAGTGAGGACTTCACTTGGACATTGAACACCACACAGCTGGTTAAAAAGGCTCAACACCGGCTATACTTCCTGAGGAGGCTGAGGAAGTTCGAGATGTCTCCCAAGATACTCTGCAACTTCTACCGCTGTGTCATTGAGAGCCTCTTGACCAACTGTATCACCGTGTGGTACGGAAACACTACTGCGCGGACCGTACACGCCTGCAGAGAGTGGTAAAGACTGCGGAGAAGATAATCAGAACTCCACTGCCCTCTCTGCAGAGCATCCACCACCAGAAAGTCCTCAGGAGAGCTGCCTCCATCCTCAAAGACTCTACCCTCCCCCAGCATGGACTGTTCACTCTCCTGCCTTCAGGCCGGAGGTACAGAAGTGTGAAATGCAAAACCACCAGGCTAAAGAACAGGTTCTTCCCCACTGCTACCAGACTCTTGAACCTACCTCAGAAATAACCATGCACCTTACTCTCTACATGTTTACATGTCCAGGACATTTCTCAGAGGCACATGCTCACTTTACTGCAAAATTTAATAATTGCACTACTGAACTTTTTGCACTTTTTTCATATTCCACTGCTGTAGATAACATGTACTTACTTGTAAATAATATCCATACCCCATTACTGTTTTCATGTATATATTTCCATCCTGGATGTAAATTTAACACCAATTTAATAATTATATTTAGTAAGTTCCTTTTTTTTTAATTGTATATTTTCTATTTTTATCTTTATGCGGCATACTTGGCGAGGAGCAAAGAAAGAATTTCATTGTACAAGGAAACTTGTTTCTGACTGTGCACATGACAATAAAGTCTTTGAATCTTCTGTTTTCACAGTCTGTTGTAGGAGAAATGGTCTTAACCTGAAAACATCTAAGACTAAGAAATGATTGTGGGCTTCTGTTAACTAAGCCTGCTGTAATTGATGGGGAAAGAGCTGAGGTTGTTCAGTACTATAAATATCTTGACAACAAATGAAGCGTATAAAAAAGGACAGAGCAGACATTGGCGTCTCTCTTAAGTGAAGGCAGAGGCAAGGTTTTTTTATGCCAGTTTCAGCTGGCCAATCAGGTCTAATCAGTCCAATGTGTGCCAGCTGGGACAGACCGGGGCTGTGTGTCATGGTGTGGGGCAGACCCACAGTTCCCCCGCCTCTGCACATCACAGTTAAAACTTGGTTGTCTAAAGTTGTGTTCTGTGATGTTCTGTTTGCTGCCAAATAAATTAATTTCCCAAGCTGAAAAAAACGTTTTACACTTTTTAACTTTTCAGAATTTAATGTTTTCAGTTAAATCTCTTTTTTGGCTCATTTTGCTTAAAGAAAAGGAAGCTGCCTAATAATTATGCACACTTTGACATGTGGCTGTTGATGACGCATCCTCTCTTATTACATAAACACATGCTTAAATACAATAAACATTCATGTTTATACAGCTTGGAGTTGGAAACTATGTATACAAATAATGACACCCTCAAATGCCTGATAATCCATTACTGTGCACACAGTGTAGACCATCAAAAGGTTTTAAAACATTAATTATGGTGGTCAGAAGCTAAGGTGGTCACAGGTACAGTACCAGTCAGTTTGGACACCTTTTGAACTTTCTCATTCAGTGTTTTTTATATATTTTTTCCTATTTACTCTTTAAAGCATTTAGGTGCTCTTATCAGGGGTTCTGATGCTGGTAACTTTGATGAACTTATCCTGTGCAACAGATGTAACTCTTGATCTTTCTTTCCCCGGGCAGCCCTGATGAGAGCCAGTTTCATCATAACGTGTTTGAGGATATGTGCAAAGTTTTGGGATTTTTTTCGGCTTGCCTCATTCCTTAAAGGTCTTTTTTATTTACTTAATTGAGAAGTTCTTGCCATATAACAATGCAGCCAAAAATAAAATAATGAAAAAAACACTACATTTTTGACTGGTACTGTATGTTTTAGCAGTAATGTAAGACAAATGTAGCTAATAAAGCTAATCCAGTTAGCAGTGACTTAACCTGCCGTTAGCATTATCTCGTATCAACTGTAGCACGGATATATTCTTTGTTAGCCATGTTAGCCTCTTAGATCTGACAGTACAGCAGTGCTTCCTCAGATGAGGCTAGCTAGTTAGCGTTAGCGCTGTACACTGTAAAATGTTGCACACAGTCACGGAGAGAAAGCAATGATTTACTGCCGCCTGTGTGAAAAACACTCTGTAGGTTAATTATGAGAGGAGATGCTACAGCGTTCTTTCTAGCGTCCTCAACGTGTCCTTAAATAAAACGTCTGAGGACGCGCTCTCCTTGCTTACATTTATGAGAGGCAAATTTTTACGAGCTGTTGTCAAGGTGGATGCTGCTTCTGCATGTACAGCGCGTTTCCTCTCCTTACCGTAAGCTGGGACAAATCTACAAATTCCCGGACTGATACGGTCACGCTAAGTGTTTTAATTAGGAGTGTTAGAGAGTGTGCTGCATAGCTAACAACAGGAGCAGCTAGCTGTGAGCTAAAACAAGCCTATTTTTGATTATTTAATAATGAAGTGATCATTTTCAAAGTGAAAATATAAAGTACACTGTAAGAAATGTACTGTTAAATTCTCACTAACTAACTGGGAAATAAAATCACAGTAACTACTTGCCAGTAATTGACGAGTAACTTAGCTACTTTGCTGCTCTTAAATGAAACCAGTTGACAGACAGCGTTAGAAGAGCCCCAACACTGGACACTTTTTTTGCTTGATCGGGGCTTCAGGTCTGCTTAAAACTGCTTGTTTTCTCATTTTATTCATTTCCATTTTTGTTATTCTTTTACATGTTTTTTTTAATGACTTCTTTGTTTTAATTATGTTTTATTCATGCTTTATTGTCATTTTATTTTTTTATTTCCATTTTTGTTATTATTTTATATGTTTTTAATGTGACTTCTCTTTGTATTTTCTGTGTGTAAAGCACTTTGAATGACCGTTGTGCATGAAAAGGTGCTATAAATAAAATAAATAAACTTGCCTAAAACTTGGCAGCAACTAAACAGCAATTTAATCTAAATGTGTTTTTACGTTGGTTTATTTTCATTTAAATCAGTATTGATCAGACAGTGCAAAAAAGTAAATGTGTTCTGTGTGTTCATATATATTAGGGCTTAATTTTGTCAGTATTAAATCACTGTTAACTAAAACCATTTATTTAATTGCTATGCACTTTGTAACATTTTGTTTTCAACAAAAACGGCATGGTTACAAAAAAATATTTTCTTTACTAAGTGATAACATAGCTAAACAATTTGAGTCTATTTGTTCTGCCAGTCAAACTGTGTAAAATCCCTTATGAAGAAAATGATGTACGGGTTCATAAATGATGTCTTTTGTTTTAAGGTTCTTCCAGTTTTCTAGTTTGTGTTGAACTTTGCACTGAATTTGCTGGAGTCAGGATTAAATTAGAAAGAGAACACAATAAATACAAACATAGACTCTAATATACAGAGGTTAATGTGAGATGACAACATGGCCCTCTATGGACAACATCCACTTTTTTTGCAGACAAAGTGTCTCCTGCATTGGGAGATTTAAGGAATCCATTCACCCCCAGAATTCCAGCATTGGCCATACAAAGAAATGTCTATTTATAATCCATTAACAACTCAAAGTAGCTCCACACATAGTGAGAAACATCATTGGTAATTAAAGATGTATTTTCAATGATTTTTACAAAATTTGTATTCTAATATTTCAAAGAGAATAGCAAAATAACAAGATGTTGCCCTGAGGCGACATTGTACCTTAATGTAATGACTTGCGGCCATGCTAGGTATAATGGGTCAGGATATATTTTTGCTTTTTAATAACAGTTAAAAATTAACAGTTTTCTGCAAACTTTACTGCATTACTGTTTATTTACCTATATTCATGTTCCATCATGCAATTTCTTGTTTGATGAATAACTGAAATATACCATATATATATATATATATATATATATATATATATATATATATATATATATATATATATATATATATATATATATATATATTTTCCTTTTTTTTACCTTAATAAATGAAACGATTAAGGTAAAACGATCTAAAAACTGCATTATATAATTTCTTATGTTATATTTTCTGATATTAAAATGTGTTTGCTAGTGAAAAATGGAAGTATGATTAAAAAAAAAAAACATTAATTGTAAGAATTTTCTTTCGATGGAATAAGCAGACACCAAAAGTACATAAAATCACCTAAAGTGAGTCAAAATAAGTCTGAAATCAATCAAGTAATGTTGTAATGCTCTTAAAATTATATGTATATATATGTATATTATATATATATATATATATATATATATATATATATATATATATATATATACACATATAATTTTAAGAGCATTATATAGGCAGATACAATAATAGAAAGCATATAAAAAATATTACTGTGTATTTGCATGTGTGTACACAGTGTGATAATGTAAAAGTATTAACAGGAATGAATTGTGCAGGAACTGAGTTAATTACTATGGATTTAACAGCCATTTTTAATAATAAATGTGCATAATGTTAACCATTGGCATTATGCTCCCATTACATACTGAAAAATCCAGGTTTTTGGTGGAAGCTTTTTTTTAAACGGTATTTGACTCTGTTTCAGCAGGGTTAGCTACATTAGCCTCGTAACCCAACTGTAAATTAAAAGAATTAAACTTCACACAACAAACACGTCTTGGCTGATCACCTGCTTTTGAGTAAAGGGTAAAATTGTATAATTTTTTTTTTTTTTTGCTAAATCACTGCAGCCGGGCCTAAAGCTAGATGCTTTTGCTCTCTGGAACACTCTGTTTATTTCTCTGGAGTGAAACTTGTTTTGCCATAACTTTAATTCCCAGAGCACCTAATTGCTCTGCAGGCTCTTAATGTTAAAGTTAAAGCTCTCAAAACACGGCTGGTCCTTGTCAGCAAGATACACTGGGGGAAAGATTTAAACACCAGTTTTCTTTATAATCTGCAAGAGCGGCAGATATTCCAGACTTTAGGATTATTTGTGTATGCGTAAATATGATGTACGCCCTAAGCATGAATTAAAGTGAGGTCAGGGTGATGAGTAATGCCAAAAGGTTCAGAGATACAGTTCCATCGCTCCAAAGCTCAGTACTGGGGGCTTTAGCCCACGGTTGGAATTAAGCATAGGTTCATATTTATCTTCATGTTTATCTGCTCCAGGGAGACCTATTTTATTAGCAATACTTCTCTATGGTACCAGTGTGAACACGCCTTAAATGAAGTGGCTTTTTTTTCATTATTTAAAAAATGTTGCATTGTAGATTAACACTAAATTCATCCAAACTATGAAGAAAAAAATTGTACAAGGCAAGTCGAGATGTTCTTTGCTAACTTACATGTTGTCAACAGTTTAAATAGCTTCAGAGTTTAGAATGATCTAGGCTGATCTAGGACATGGTGGTCTGAAAGTAGTGAGATGTGTTCAGGGAAATTTCTGGCATGTTTCTATCTTGGCGATAGGAAATAGGTGCGCCACTAATTGATTAAAACCCTGACAACAGTCAACAGTCTGCCGCCCAATCCTATCTTAGCCATGCAGGAGCCCCATGCACATTGTGTCCGCTCAGCATTTGTACACCCCAGCTCATTACACACACAAACAAATGTGCTGCAGTGTGTAAATCCAGCTTTTCCATCAACAATAAAACAGAATCAAAAGTAAAATAACATTGCTGTTCCCTTAAATTACCTGCTCATGGACCTTCACAGTGTGAACATGCAGGTCATTTTCCACTGCTGAGAAGTGCAAAAAAGCGCTGCTCTCTTATATAAGATATTAGCGTGCAGAAGTCAGAGCACACCATGATTATTTATGAGAATTAGTACATACATTTTTGTGGGTTTTGAGCTGCTCAAAGCATATATTTGTAAAAGACCATGAAAAATGTATTGATGAAACTGGCTCTCATCAGGACCTCCCCAGAAAAGGAAGAGCAAGGAGTTTCCTAAGTTGTACAGGATAAGTTCGTCCGAGTTACAAGTCCCAGAATTTTGTATTTTGGTTTGTTTAACACTTTTAAGTTACTACATGAGTTTTTACGTTACTCTATAGTGTTCCTTTATAGTTTGAATGGATTCAGTAATAAATTTTAAACGTAGGAAAAAAAAACTACTTCTTCATAGGTTAGACATTAGACGAGCTCTGTATGCTTTGGCACATTTGTATCAGCAATTGATACAACTTAAACTAGCCAAATACATTTATTATAAGGGGTGCTATGCATTTATACCAGTTTATAAGCACTTTAAAAAGGATTGAAGCTGCAGTTTATCTGAGAAGAGAATGGTGTAATAAACAGTACAGCTCTCAGTTTGTTTAAAAGACTTAGAATTTATTTCACGTCCATGTTTAAGCGCGGCGCTAAAATCAATACTGGAAACTAAAGGTTGGAGCTTGTTACCAATAAAAAGCAGACGCAGAAAAACTGATGTGTAAAAGAGGTGGTGTGTTGCTCATGGTGGGGATAATAACCCCAGAGACTGAGCACTCTCTCAGCAGGCAGAGCGCACTAAACCAATTTACTCTGACAAGCTGATTTGCTGTTTATTTTTCTGTTTGGGTCACATGACAAGCCCCATGAAGGCTGGTACTGCACTGTGAGATTTTATATTGAAGGGGGAACTGAATTTTCAAACCCTGATACACACCAAATATGACCAACTTCCAAAAAAAAGGGTGTGGTTTGTTTGAAGTATGAACACAATAACGGTCAAAACTGACAGCAAGAACTCATTCAGAAGGGGGTTGAACCTAGGTCTTATGGTTTACAGCACAGTTTTTCAGTCGACGACAGTTTTTCGTTAAAAGGCAACAAAGGCAAAACAGGGATCTCTCGGCGCTCGCACATTCACGTAGTGTGAACTACTGAAAGACCCCCCAATCTGTCGCTGACTGATCGCAGACCAGTCGCAGATGCCTAGCAAATATTTGACATGATAGATATCTGATTCAGTCGGTGACTGGGAGTCAGGAGCAGCAGCTACCTATTTCTAATGGACTTATGGAGAAAGAGAGAACCACGGGTCCAAAACACATCCAGGGCCATTACCAGAGCTGTTTATGGAGAGTCTGATCACTTTCTGTTCCCCATGCTAGATCATGAAATAACTGTTAAATTTTAGAGGGAGCCAATGAGTGAATGCATTATGAATGGAGGTGAATGGAGATAAAAGCTGAAAACTTTAAATTAAAAATAATAATAATAATAAAGACTACTTGTTCTGAGTATTTCTATAATTTTTAGAATGTAGAATTACAAATAATGTATTTTACAAAAAAAAAAAAAGAAGTGTGCCTGTATATTTCAATTTATCTACAGAAAACAGGTTTTACACTGTAAAATATTAGCATTACTGCTACTGTCAGCTGATTGGTTGGCGAACTGATCTTGGAGATACAGGTAGAGCATGTTTAAAAGGTTTATAACTGGAGTTTAAAACAAAAAAATTATGTCTGTGGTACTGAAAACTTTGACATAAGACATAAGTACATATTACAGTATAAAACTGATCAGATATTTACAAACTCTGATTTTGCTCAGTTGCTTCATAAGAACCCGTTTATGTTGGTCTCACTTCAAGTGTGTATTCTCCTCTATAGAGATTTTCTGGCATAGTATCGCTAGTTCTTGTGTGTTTAGTTCTGTTGTGTTCTTGTGACAAAACATGTTTCTGGAGAGGAGCAAAGTGAGTCTGATTTCCCGTAGTGAGAAATCTTGTAATTTGTGATCCCGTGTCGCCGATACATTGCGTAGTGTGAAAAGCACAACGACTGATGACTTAAAGTCATGTAGTGTGAACCTGGTGTTTTACACTTGACACTATTATACAAGTTGCACATTGACTACTTTACATTGTATCTTTAGTGTTGTCTTATCAAAAGATATGATAAAATATAAAAAAATGTGAGGGGTGTTTTAATTTGCCATTTGTTGTCTAAAACATTATATGTCAGAGTGTTTGTGTCCTTGACTTTGGAAGAAACAATGATCACATGATCTCATGAGTTGGCCTCCCAATATTTTCTCACATGTACACACTGGCCACTTTATTAGATACACCCAAAGGCGTAGAAGTGCGTTTGATATTGGGGGTGGGCACATTTGCTAAACCGAATCAAAGCCCACCCTATATTAACTGTCTGGAATGACTTTGCGGGATAACATTTGTGACATTACAGTTAATCACAAAAAACTAAATCATTTTTTTTCTGTACTCCTGTTTATTATTAGTTAATTCCAACTACTCCACATTACATTTACTGTTGTTCGAATGAATTATGCATGAAATATTCGAATGATATACATACAGTTATCATTTAATATTTAAAATAATATAACAACAGATTAGATTATTATTATTATTATTATTATTATTATTATTATTATTATTAATAATAATTATTATTATTACATTTTAGATGTTAGATAACCCAAACCCTTCCAGTCTGTTAGCAGAACAAGACATTATCCAGAAGTCATTTTTCTTGCGGTATTGTCATGGTGAGCACAGAATGCAGACACGTGCAGATACTGATAAAATTGTGTTTATTATAAAATAAACAGATGTAAGACGTAGTCGATACAGAAAAATGGGTAATAACCAATAACCAGAGCAATGAAGACAAAACCATACCATAAACGAGAGACAGTCCAGAGTTCATACACAAGAGATCCAATGTCAAAGGTAATCCAAGAGGCAGTAGTGAAAACACAGTCCAGGTAATACACAAGCAATCCAATATCAGAGGCAAAGGCAATAATCGGCGTCAAGAAAAACAAAAGCAAGGTCATACACAAGATAAACTGAGACAAGAGATAAAGTAACGCTTTGTAATGAGGAGAACCTACAATACGCGGCGTGGGTGTTTGTGTGGAGTGCTCTTTTATTGTGCCAGTAATCAGTATTCGGGACTTCCTGGAGGAAGCAGGTGAGGTGTCACGTGACCAGGTGAGTGCGTGATGTCAGCGGGTGGTGCATTCTGGGTAATGTAGTTGTTGACCTGAGAACCTCCGTTAGAGCTGGGTGTGGAAGGGACAGAGGAGCTAACAGCACCAGACGTGACAGGTATATTGTTATTGTTGCTCTCTGACTCATTGATCTTATCACTGATCCTGTGCTGTGCCGAAATGTGCACCCTTTCTCAGGAGTGCAGGAGTGCTTTTCATGGCGGGGTTGCAGATTTCGGTGCGCTTTCAAAATAAAGGTTTACTATAAAACAATTCAGCTTTTTCTGCTGTGTCATTTTTTGGGGGGGAGAAATCCACCTATTTCTGATATTGGTTCCCACCCCCCAGGTACACCTAACTTGCCTGTATACTCGTGTGCCATAATCTTACAGTATGTGCGGCGTTTGATACAGGAAAAGAGAAATATTTTCCATCTCATAAGCAGGTTCTCGGGATGGTAAAATTTTAATCTTGTATCGAACATCCCCTTCATAACGCAAGGGCAGGGGCAGCGGGGTTGCCATGGCAACTGCCTCCAATTTGCAGGAGGCTGCAATCAAATGACTTTGCCTCTCTCTCGCTCTTTCTGCTCTCTCTCTCTTTTTCTCTCTCTTTCCCTGGTCTCTAGACCGCTCTCGTTTTGCTTATGTGTGTGCTCGTTAGTGCAGTGGTGGGGGGGCAGAAAATGCAATGAATATGGAATACGGGGGTCAATAATTCATTGCTCTGTGCTTGGTCATGAAATTGGATGGAATGGTTATAGTGCTCAGACAGACAGACAGACAGATAGAGAGACAGACAGCACCCTTAAGGCATTTCTCAGCACAAGCTCAATAAAACGCAGAGGTTAAATATCACTCTAAACACTGTGGCCCAGATGTCTGCTCTATATCATGCTAGTTCTCAGGCTAATAGTTTTCCACCCTAAAACTATTAAATGCATTTAAATGGGCGTTTTTGCTGCAATATGGAGACTGATCTCTAACTCGGAACACCAATAGAAGTGACATCTGGACAATGAGCTGTGTTCTAAAGCTGTTCTATCTTATCTAGTCTCTGTGGAGCGAGTGGTGTGTACAAGAGGAAACTCTCGAGCTGATAAACCTGTCAGTACTAGAAGTGTGACGAGACACTTATCTTACGAGACGAGACACAATATTGGGTTCACTATAAATCCAACAACCTCTCTCCTGTATGATCTCACAACAGTCTCTTCACACCTTAGAACTACTATCTATTAGAATACCCCCAGTGAGAGTTCTACATTACAAAGGGCAACATCTCTTGAGGGTTCTATAGAGACCTGGCAACCTATGACCAAATCTCTACACATTGATCACATGATTACGGAACACTGTGAACAATGTGTTAAAACCAGCAGATACACAGAGGCAGGTGTGTATGTGTGTGTGTGTGTGTGAAAAGCCAGACCATCGCTACTGTTGCTGGTCAAAATCACCAAATATTTGTTTTGGTTACCTGTATATTATGGAGGACCAAAACTGCCAAAATAAACAAATAAATAAATAAATGCATATATAAAATTACTCAATAAAAGTAATATGGTAATTAAAATGGTAAATAATCATAATTAATAATATAAAATTCATTCATTTCTTACAAAAATTTACAAAAAAAAAAATCAGGAGATAAATGAATGCAGAAATAAATAATTTGGGAAATAAATGAATGCAGAAAAAAATAAATCACGAAATAAAGGAATGTATAAATAAATAAATTGGGAAATAAATGAATGTAGTAATAAATAAATCGGAAAAAATAAATGAATGCATAAAAAAAATAAAAAACGAAATAAAGGAATGTATAAATAAATAAATAGGGAAACAAATGAATGTAGAAATAATAGTTATGTAAATAATTAGACAAATGAATCAAAAGAAAAATTAAACAGTGTTAATAAAGAAGCCCATAAATGACAAATTAAGATATTTAGTTTTATGTATATGTATTTATTTTTATATTCATTGTAATTATTCTTTACCATTTTAATCACCATATTACTTTTATTGAGTGATTTACATTTGTATTTATTTATTTATTTATTATTAATGTTGGTAGTTTTGGTCCTTCATAGTGTATAAGTCTCAGAAGACACATTTAACACATGAGAAATATTGTGCAGTTTTAATTTCATTACTCCTCTAATTGGCGCAATGCCAGTTTTAGGTAGTGCCTTCCATTAGCAGAGCAGGAGAATTTCTCGCTACCTTTAGGAAAATCCTGAAGACTGAGCTCTTCAAAGAGTACCTACTCTCCTAACACCTCTAACTACTAAACTAACTACTTCTAACCTCATTTCCCTTCCTCTCCTTCATTCCTCCTCTTTCCCACTATTTCTGTTGGTCTCCTTTAGGCCCTGACTAAACATGTTTTTGCCTTGAACGTCTATGTTCTATATTGTTAAATGTATTTTAGCTAATGCAGATGATAAACCCACTGGCTATTGGTTGTTACTGTAAAATTGTCAGTTGAATCACAGTGAATGGGCTACAAGATATACTACTAATTCTACTACTGATCAGACTGGTGTTCCTCTTCATGCACTGGCTCACAACTTCCTCCAGCTTCTGCTGCTGATGCTGGTTCAGCAGTTTATGTCCAGAACCCAATTAAACTGGCCCTATAGCTCAGTGGGACCCTAGCACACCTCACCCCCCCCATAGCCTCTGAGCATATCATGCTCTTCTGCTAGACCTCTGAGAACAAGTCTTTACTGTCCCTGCCTGAGGGAGGTATGATTATGGTGATGGAACTGACTAATGCTTACAGAACCTTGTTTTCTAGCAGAGTAGAGTAGCAGTAAGGGTTCTGGTGATTCCTTGACCATACCTTAAGGCATTATGTAGACCTGTCTGCTGACATCCTGACTGCTGACAGTCAGAAAGACCAATTATTAGTGTGCTTCAGTGACAGGAACACTGTTACACCAGCCTTTCACGTTGGGCGGCTGTGGTAATTGCTAGGGCATACAAGTCCACGCAATGGCCGCTGCTACTGGAACCTGGAGCAGGATGGTGGGTTGTCACTCTTGGTGATCAGTGATGAAAGGTTCACTGATGGATGTCTGAGCAGCAGCTACTTGGTCATCACTGTTCTCTCTTACAGGTAGATCGTGAGTAGAGTTAGAATGGATTCTCCTCATTAAAAGAGCTCAGTAGCACCTCCTGAGATTACTGAGGCAAACAAGTGTTGGGCAACACTTCAACCCGGCTCTTTTTCTTCTTAGCTACTCATTGATGAAGGGCTTTTTTCTAGCTTTATGTGACTTGTGTCACGAGACTATGAAGGACTGGATCCAAGTGTAAAGAGGTAAGTAATATGTTGCTGATAAATAAGGATTATTGTTATTATATGTTGTTATGGATATGAGGTTGGATGATTATGTGAGGATATGAGGGATCGCTTTAAGCTGGGCTTGAATTCCAAACCTTGTCAGTGCTGGGCCAACACTCTACCCCTGCGCCACTGGTAAGGACAGGCAGCTGTGGGAATTACACCCTCTTAACTGAGGAGGAAAAAAGGCGGGAAAACCAAACAAAGGAGATGCCACATGGCATTTCTCAAACAAAGGAAAAGCAAACAAACTAAAACGGAAACTTAGGACAGACTTGCTAAAAGAAGTATTTTTTCTTTTGAGATCTTTTCTTAATTTCTTTCTTTCTTTCTTTCTTTCTTTCTTTATTTCCTTTTTCAGATCTCTTTGTTTCTTTTGTAAGCCTTTGCTTTCTTTTCAGATATCTTCTTTTATCCTCTATCTTTTTGTCAGATCTTTTCTTTATTTATTATTATTTTTTCCTTTGCTTTCTTTTAGATCTCTGTTTCTTTTGTGAGCCTCTGCTTTCTTGTGAGATCTTTTGGGATTTTTCTTTTCTTTTCTTTTCTATTCTTTTATTTCTTCAGTACCCTATGTTACAGGTCACCCCTCTACAAAGGTGTGGCAAGAGTGCGCTGCTTTCCAAGGCCTTATACACAAGTGCCAGCAGGTGTGCCTCGTTAGCACTGATTACCTCTTAGAACTTAGGATTTTTTGTGTTCGCCCCCTGCTGGCAGCTGGCAGCACTGGCTGACCCCTTACAACTTGTGCCTCTACCTCTAGGATCCTAGGTGTTTTCAACAGTTTTTTTTTCCATGCACGAACCTCATTTGCCATTCTTTATGTAGGTCACTTGACATCACTCTGCGATTGCTGGCCGACATTTGCATAAGTTGACACTCAACCTCCAGATCTGAACTCAAAGATTCAAGATTCAAAGAGTTTATTGTCATATGTACAGTACAGAAACGGGTTTCAGTGTACAATGAAATTCTTTCTTTGCTCTTCGCCAAGAATGCCAAATAGAAGATAGAAAAAGTGCAAAAAAAATACAATAAGGTTATAAATATTAAACTAATTGTCAAAGACATAAAAAAAATAAAAGTTACTTAAGCAAAGAAATGTATAAAAAAAAGTGCAAGTGCGAAATAATGCAGTTATGGACATTAACTATATATATTAAAAAAAGATTAACAGTAAAGTGACGGCTGCAATGTAAACATGTTGAAGTAAAGTGCAGGGTTATTCCTGAGTTGTGTTCAAGAGTCTGATCCCAGGGTTATACCTGAGGTGTGTTTAGAGTCTGAAGGCAGGGTCATTCCTTAGGTGTGTTCAAGAGTCTGATGGCCGTGGGGAAGAAACTGTTCTTTAACCTGGTGGTCTTGCATTTTACACTTCTGTACCTCCGGCCTGAGGGCAGAAGTGTGAACAGTCCATGCTGGGGATGGGTGGAGTCTTTGAGGATGGATGCAGCTCTCCTGTGGACTCTGTGGTGGTAGATGCTCTGCAGGGAGGGCAGTGGAGTCCTGATGATCTTCTCGGCAGTCTTCACCACTCTCTGCAGACGTTTGCGCTCTGCCACAGTCGTGCTGCCGTACCACACGGTGATGCAGCTGGTCAGGAGGCTCTCGATCACACAGCTGTAGAAGTTGTTGAGGATCTTGGGAGACATCCCAAACTTCCTCAGTCTCCTCAGAAAGTACAGCCGCTGTTGAGCCTTTTTGACCAGCTGCGTTGTGTTTATTGTCCATGTGAGGTCCTGACTGATGTGGACGCCCAGGTATTTGAAGCTGCTCACTCTCTCCACTTCAAGTTCCCGGATGAACAGTGGCTGATGAGGTCTCCTCCCCTTTCTCATGTCCACTATCAGCTCCTTTGTCTTGACCGTGTTGAGAGCGAGATTGTTGTCTTCGCACCATAACACCAGCCTGGTCACCTCACTCCTGTAGGCCGCTTCATCTCCGCCAGTGATGCGTCCTATCACCGCGGTATCTTCAGCGAACTTCAGGATGATATTGTCCTTGTGTGAGGCGACACAGTCGTGGGTAAACAGTGTGTAAAGGATGGGGCTGAGGACACATCCCTGTGGGGTGCCGGTGTAGGTGGTGATGCTGGCTGAAGTCCTGTTGCCAATCCTTACAGACTGGGGCCTGCCAGTGAGGAAATCCAGGAGCCAGTTGCAGAGGGAGGGGTGCAAGCTGAGTGTGGACAGCTTGTGGGTGAGTTTGTGGGGGATGACCGTGTTGAAGGCAGAGCTGTAGTCCACAAAGAGCATCCTAATGTAGGAGTCTTTGGTTTCCAGGTGTGAGAGGGAGTAGTGGAGGGCAGCAGAGATGGCGTCTGAGGTGGATCTGTTGTGACGGTAGGCATACTGCAGTGAGTCCAGGGTGTCCGGTATGCTGTGCTGGATGTGGGCCAGCACCACTCTCTCGAAGCACTTCATAATGATCGGAGTGAGTGCTACTGGCCTGTAGTCATTCAAGCAGGTGGGGGGGCTCTTCTTGGGGAGGGGGACGATGGTTGTGGTCTTGTAGCAGGTGGGAACAATGCTCTGGCTGAGGGAATGATTGAAAATGGAGGCCAGAACACCAGCCAGTTCGTTCGCACATGCTTTGAGGGCCCGCCCAGGAATACTCTGAACTCAGTATAAAGCTCTGGAATGTAATGGAATGTAAAGAGGAAGATGGATGGTAGGACTGTCACGATAAGATTTTTTTGTGGACGATATATTGTCCCAGAAATGAGTGCGATACACAATATTTTTGTAATTTTAAGATTAGTACAGGCCACTGACATACTGATAACAGAATAACATAAAAAAGGCAATTAAACACTTTTTAAAGACAGCAAAAATGTAATTAATCATTTATTATAATTACTTAGAGAATTAAATACTTATTTATTCACCTACTTTTTAGTACACACTGTGTGTACGGGGTCTCAGTTATAGAAGCACGACTGGTTAAAATAGTGTTTACTGTTATATGTGTGAACAAACAAACAATTAACAAAACAGATGATATCACGATTTTTAAAAATGATTGAGATCGCATTCATTTATTGTACGATAAATCGATATTGCAGTTATTGTGACAGGCCTAATGGATGGTCGTGAGCTATCACACAAAGCTGGGGTGGCTTAATGTCACCCAAAAGCAGTGTGAAAGACTTGTGGAGAGAATATCAAGACCCATCAAAGTCGTGAAAAATCGAGGTTATTCCACCAAATGTTGATTTGTTGATATGGACTATTAAAACATTAGTATTATTGTTTCTAAATGAATATGAACTTTTTTTTTTTTTGCATTTCTCTCTTTTTTTTTTTTTTTTTTTGCAAATAAATGCTCTGAATGACAATATCATGCATCGGGCCAGAGAAAAATTAAAACGTGTCACAGAAACCCCTTCAAACCTTATTAGACAATGTACATTTAAATGTAAAAGCTTTATGTCAATGTAATATGACGTCTAAATTGTGTGTATGTTGTTTTTTTTAGCCATAATTTGAAAGTTGAATTTCAGTGGCCTTTTCAGCTCCTTTTTTAACATTTTTACATCTTGCTTAATGAGGGTAGATAACACAGATAACATAGATAACATGCAAAAAAAGCCATCTTGCTTTTTGTTTCTGTCTTTTTGCTCTAAAAATGTGAAATTTGAATCCTGGATGGAACCCTGTGTGTAATTTGTGGGTTTTAGAAAGCTGCTATTGAACTGTGGTAGATTTACGGATCTTCTTTATGATCTTTATGAGAAACAAGGCTCATATGTGCTTTCTTAATCACAGCCTTTTTTTTTTTTATCTGTACTGGAAAAACACCATACACATCTACACCCTGAGACTCTTTTGCCTCTTTACTGTATATACTGTTTATTTGCACTCCTGGACACTTGTCACTTTACTATACATCCTGTACACTTGCACTCCTGGACACTTTACTGTACATCCTGTACACTTGCACTCCTGGACACTTTACTGTACATCCTGTACACTTTACTGTACATCCTGTACACTTTACTGTACATCCTGTACACTTGCACTCCTGGACACTCTACTGTACATCCTGTACACTTGCACTCCTGGACACTTTACTGTACATCCTGTACATTTGCACTCCGGGACACTTTACTGTACATCCTGTACTTTTGCACCCCTGGACACTACACTACGCACCTAACTTAAATATAATACTTGCACATGTTTATGTTTATGTTTAATAGTCATATCTACTAATACCTCCTATACTTAGTTTATTCTTTTACTGCACTACCTCATATCTACGACTGTTTACTTCCACACTTTCTATAGTTTTTTTGTATTTATATATTTATGTATATATTTTTATATATATTTATTTATATCTATCTATCTATCTATCTATCTATCTATCTATCTATCTATCTATAACAGGTGGGATGTCTGAATTAAACCTGTCTGGATGTACAGAAGCAATGTTCACTGTTAGGGGTGGGTACCGCTTGAAATTTTTAAACTTTACCGGTACCCAAACAGTACTTTTTTCGTTAACTTTTTCTTTATTAATTATTTTCTTTATTCTTTATGATTGTACTGAGCGGGTCAACTCAAATAGTCTTGGTTCCTTCCAAGGTTTCCTTCTTTTAAAGGGAGTTTTTCCTTGCCACTGTGTCACCATGAAATTGGCATGTCTGTGGTGCTGCTCATAAGAGGCGTGGAACTGTTTTTCTCTGTGAAGCTGTTTTGTGACAACCTTTGTTGTAAAAAGTGCGATAGAAATAAGATTGAACTGAATGGAATTTATTATGACAAAAAATAATAATAATTATAATAATTATAATAATTATAATTATATAATAATTATTCTAAAACAATGGATTTATTTAACAGCCGACATGAATCATGCCTTAAGCATATCAACCATATTGCTTAATAGTTATTTTTAAGAAAAATGAGCATGTCAGCCTTCTTTGTTAAACTGACCACCTTTGTTAACTGTGTTACCTAACAAAGTTACAGGTATGTTCATACAGTGACTGAATTTTCACTAGCTAACCTAATTTACCCTAGCTAATACGTAGTACTATTGTGCTAAAATTAGCCAAATGCTTACTGGCTTTCAACGCTAACAAATAGCATTGTGCTGAGCATTGTAGTGAGCGTTTTTTAGGGGCGAAGCGAGAAAGGAGCATCGTAACTTACAAGCTTATCTGACTGTATTATATCAGTGGAAACATCTGGGTTGGATTGTAGTGCAGTAGGTGCAGATTCTCCCGTCTCCGTTGGTGATGTAGCGCTGTTGTTCTTCATGCACTCAAAGATTTTGCCGTTTTCTTGACAAAGATTAATTCCATGAGTCCTGAGAGACGTATTTCACATTCTGGAAGTCAATAACGTGAGGCATTTGCTGCATTGCTGCACCTGCAGCTGGTCTGAGATACTTTTTTTTTTTAAGTACACCCAGACTTCAGACCTCCCTGCGTCAGGTTTTTTTTCACGTCTTTGAGCATGCATCTGTGTGCGCGAGGGCTCATTCACATTTTTTATGCTGCTCCCCAGACAGGAGGCGACTTCGATCCGGATGCATTTTTCCTACGGCAGATCCGCATATCATTCACGTCCGTTTAGTGAATGTGGCTCGGCTAGAGTCCAGGTCCGATAAGAGGTTTCTGATAAGCTTCCAATTATTTATTTATAATAATCTATTTATAATATTAATAATTTTAGGATATGTGGATCCAGTCCAGTGGACATATGGATGCAGGTTGGAGGAGATACAGATCTGGGCCAGAGTTGTACGCCTCCGGTCCGGAATTGATCCAGATGTGAAATGAGGCTTCGGATGTGGGCTGGGTTTGGGCCATGTCTGCAAACCAAATCTGTACCGGTATTGGCCCACCATGCAAAAAGACACTGGGCCAGAACATTTGGATGACTTGTGCCGGATCCAGGCCAGATAATCTTTGCTATCTGGGTCTGCATAGCCTCTGCTCTCTCCGTGTTTGCGTTTCGTGTAAAGTATCGGTACTCGGTAGTATCAAGACATTTCGGTCGGTGCCATTTTGGTTTGAATTTCGATTCCCAGCCCTTTCCACTGTCCTCTGCACCTCAGACCCTGGCATTACACGACGATTATCACGACTGGCTCTAGGCTGTGACAAATGAATGGAGGACACACAGTGTTTAAATGGCAAAAAATATAAATTTAATGAAGAAATTAGAAAAAGGTTCATGTCCAGACATTTATAAACAAAAAGGCGGCCCAAAGAAAACCTACGTATCAACAAAAAACAACTAAAGCATAATGTCAACCAGAACCAAACCAAGCAGGCCCAGAAAACTGAGCTGCCTGCAGCAAACAGAACAAAAGAAAGGCCTCCCGCAGCACACCTACACAGGTGCATATATTGATTAGGTCTGTAGCCCCACCCCCTAACACCCAATCAGGGGACAGGCACGTCACACACCCCCCCTTAAAAAAAAAAAAAAACAAAAACAAACAAAAACAAAAGAAAAACAGAACTCCAACAGCTTTGATCCAGTCCTGCCATCTCCATGTTTCAAGTCCACTCCACACAACCTCCTCATTCACCAGTTTCCACCAGCAACCCTGGCGCCTAGGAAGCAATTTAAGGTAGAGCCAAGAGGGAGAGAAAGCAAAAAGAGAAAAATTAAAACACTGGAGAAAAACAAGACAGCAGCCTGAATTTATTTACCCAGTGGACCACGGGACAGGGCATCAGCAATTACATTATCCTGGCCCTTGATATGCCATATGTCTAGGTGGTACCCCTGTAAAAACAGACACCATCTCATCAATCGCTGGTTCGGATTCTGTAAAGAATGCAAAAAAGTCAAGGGGTTATGATCAGTATACACTACCAGAGAACAAGCCGTACCCACATAGACCTCAAAGTGTTTCAGGGCCCAAATTAGGGCCAAAGCCTCCTTTTCTATTACAGAATAATTCAACTGGTAAGAATTAAATTTTCTTGAGAAAAAAACAACAGGGTGATCAACCCCATACTCAAAAGCCTGCATCAGAACTGCCCCAGCACCAACATTGCTGGCATCAACCTGCAATTTAAAACACTGATCCAAACGAGGTGCGGCTAAAACTGGAGCGACTGTTAGAAGTAGCTTTAATTCCTCAAAAGCTTGCTGACAATTTGGAGTCCAATCAAACTTAACTTGATTTCGTAGCAAATTAGTAAGGGGTGCTGCCACTACTGAGAAATTTCTGCAGAAGGCACGGTAGTACCCAACCATCCCAAGAAAACGCATCAATTCTTTTTTTGTGACTGGAGGAGGAAACTGGCCAATAGCTTGCCCTTTCGACTTCAACTGGCACACTTTTCCCTGCCCCACAACCATTCCCAGATAGTTAACAGTAGCCTTAGCAAACTCACATTTTAACAGGTTGATTGTAAGATTAGCTTCAACAATTCTATCAAACAGCTCCCGCATACGAAGAAGGTGAGTGTCCCAAGTATTACTGGTCACCACAAGATCATCTAGACTGCACACCCTTCTAATCCAGAGACAACACGATTCATAAATCGCTGAAATGTAGCGGGAGCATTTCGAAGTCCAAAACTCATGACTTTGTAAGAGTACAAACCAGATGGTGTAATGAAAGCAGAAATTTCTTGGGCTCTTGGTGTTAACGGAACCTGCCAATAACCTTTCAATAGATCGAATTTGCTTACAAACTGGGCAGCCCCCACCTGATCGATACAATCATCCACCCGTGGCAAAGGAAAAGAATCAGGCTTGGTCACTGCATTTACCTTTCGATAATCTGTGCAGAACCTGAAAGAGGTTTATTTACCGTCAGGTTTATTTACCAACAAACATGGAGAGGCCCAGCTGGAGAAAGAGGATTCTGCTATGTTGTTTTTAAGCATGTACTCAACTTCTCTATCCAAATGTCTTCTCTTGTCTAGAGAGACACGATAATACCTTTGCCGAATAGGGGTTGCATCACCCACATCAATATCATACTCTATCCAATTTGTACAGGTAGGTGTATCAGGAAACAGTGACTTGTATTCATAGATCAAGTTAACTAAATCTGCACGTTGTAAAGCAGGTAAATGCCCAAGCATGTCTTGCAGATTGTTCAGAGCTTCAGAATTGTTTAACTGGCCGAGCAAAACAGAATCTACTGGATCAAACTCAGTGGGTTCTGGAACTGTCAGAACAGAAGAATGAGATGGCTCACTAGATGGATATGATTACTCTTCAGCAAAACAAATCCCAGCCAAAAGGACAGGCTTGACATCAGTTTCCACTTTACCTTCCAACGTACCTGACTTCCCCAAAGACTCTCGCCCAAAATAGGGTTTTAACAGGTTGACATGGCAAATTCTAGTTGACTTTCTTCTGTCTGGTGTCTCCAACATGTAATTAAGATCAGAAGTCTGTTTCACCACTGTATATGGACCTGCAAACTTGGCCTGAAATGGCGAACCAACAATAGGCAACAAGGCCAGGACTTGGTCACCTGGCTGAAACACACGAACCTCTGACCGACGATCAAACAAACGCTTCATCTTATCCTGGGAAAGGCTTAACCTTTCCTTAGCAAACTGACCAGCCTCATAGAGACGCCTTTGAAAATCACTGACATAACCTAAAACATGATTAGGTGGCTCCGACATTTTTAAACCATCAGTCAACAGTGACAACGGACCACGCACTTTGTGCGCAAACACAAGCTGGTTAGGGCTAAATCCCAAACTTTCCTGGGACGCCTCCCTAGCAGCCAACAATAACCACAGCAACCCTGCTTCCCAATTGTCTTGCATTTGAACACAGTAAGAACGCAGCAAAGCCTTCAGTGTCTGATGAAATCGTTCTAATGCTCCTTGGCTCTGAGCATGATAAGCAGTAGCTTGGTTATGTTTTACATGAAGCTGCTTCAATACCTGGCTAAACAAACTAGAAATAAAATTAGACCCTTGATCAGACTGTATAACTCGAGGGATTCCAAAAACTGAGATAAACTGTGTCAAAGCTTTAACCACAGATTTTGCAGTGATAGACCGAAGGGGATAGGCTGCAGGATAACGTGTGGCTTGACACATCACAGTCAGGAGATAAGTACTCCCGGCTTTGGACTTGGGTAAGGGGCCGACACAGTCCACAATCAGATGTTCAAAAGGCTGACTAATAGCAGGAATAGGGTAAAGTGGAGCAGGTTTCAATGTTTGATTGGGCTTACCCGTTAACTGGCAAGTGTGGCAGGTCTTAATGTATAAAGATACATCCCTTTTTAACTTTGGCCAAAAGAAATGCTGAAGTATCCTATTGTAGGTCTTTTTAACTCCCAAATGTCCTGACGCATCATGCGCAGTTTGCAACACCAGACAACGAAACTTTTTGGGAACTACAATTTGCAGAATGGAGTCTCCCACAAAATGAACTCCATGAGGAACCCATTTTCTCACCAACAGTTCATCCTCCAGGAAATAACCTGAAGATACATCCTCAATAACATCAGCAGGTAGAACTCTGTCAAACAACTCACTGAGAGAAGGATCAGCCACCTGCTCCCTGATCAACTCATCACGGGAAACAGAGAGGGAAGAGGGAATTTCGACTGTTTTACCCTCAGAAATTTCTGTTGGAGACAAAGGAACAGAGGTTAATGGTGTTTTACTCATAGCACGTGTCACAGCACAAGAGTTGAATATCTCAGGGGAAACATCCTCCAAAACACCCATCTGACTGTTTGGTGTTGAAGTTACAACCAAAGATGGAGAACCATTTACCCAGACACGTTCACCAGCAAGATTGTTTCCTAGAATCAAATGCACCCCCTCTACTGGCAAACAAGAATGTACACTCAATTCTACCTCTCCATTAACAAGATCAGATGACAGAACAACTCTATGTAGTGGAACAGTCAGTACTTTTAATCCAATTCCTCTAATTAAGACATCATTTGTATATTAATTAGAAGAAAAAGGCAACACAGACTCTAATATAAAAGATTCTGATGCCCCAGTATCCCGCAAAATACGAATGGGAACTTGCTTTGCAGAACCAACTAAGTGAACAGAAACCCTCTGTAACAAATGGAACATACATGGGATCACAAACTTTTCCATCTACAGACTTTAAAACAGGAGGAACTGCTGCAACCAAGCTGAGAGATTTTACAGGGGCTGGAGCACTTCTAAAATGTGTTTTAGAGGAAGAAGGGCCCTCTGTTTTTGCCTTCAAAACAGGACATTCATTTTTCCAGTGACCACTGGCACGACAGTAATGGCAGATATTTTCAAGATTTCTAACCTTAGGTGAACGACTCACTTGCACCCCTACACCCCAGAATTAGAAAAAGGATGCCAATTAGAGTCCCTCTTAACAGACCCTCCATGAAAACGATGACCAAATGAAGCCTTATTAATCAAAACAAATTCATCCACCAAAACAGAAGCCTCATATGCGGTCTTAACTTTGTGCTCAGTCACGTATGTAGCAAGGCGATCAGAAACAGAATTTTTTAATTGTTCCAGCACAATTAAATTCTTTAGATCTTCCAAAGACTTAACTTCCGATGCTGTACACCACCGATTAAAATGCATTAAAATATCCCTTGCAAATTCTACATGTGTTTGTTTCTCCCCTTTTCTCCACAACCTAAACTTTTGCCTGTAAGCCTCTGGAACCAACTCATAGGCCTGTAGAACAGCAGACTTAACTGTTGTATAATCAGATGCATCTTCTACACTTAAAGCAGAGTAAGCCTCCTGAGCCTTACCAGTAAACACACACTGCAACAATAGAGTACGTTCTCCATCCTCCCAGGCCTTGGCATCAGCCACACGTTCAAACAATGAGAAAAAACGATCAACATCTCTTTCATCAAACTTAGGGAGTAGCTGAAGATACTTCACTACATCAAAACTAGTTGTCCCAACATTACCAGCTGCAAATCCAGTCCCTGAAAGTCTCCCTGCTTTAACCAAATCCAAACGATACTGTTCAATCTCAAGCTTTTTCTGTTCCAACTCATGCCTAGACAACTCAATCTGCTTTTCCACCTCTAGCTGTGTCTGAATCAACTTCTCTTTAGCAGCAGCCTCTAACAAAATTAGCTCTTTTTGCTGTTCAAATGTTAAAGAAGTTCTCAAAGATAAGGGACTAGTAGAAACTGGTGAAGCCTTCAAAACACCCTGCTCTACTAATGCAGATTTTAATATAGCCTTAATGTTCTCCTTTAAACGCTTATCAGTGATTGTTAACCCAACATCATAATGACTAGCAACTTCAAGCAACTGATCTTTAGAAAACTGATCCAATAGTCCCTCAGAAGGAGACTCAACAAATTGACTAACAGAAGCCATAGTTAACCAGGGTAAAATAAGCAACCAAACAACTCAACAGGAGGGGAGGGAAAATGCAATTGCAATTCCCACTAACTAATAAACAAAACTACCTAAACTCAACCTAGTCTTCATACAACTTCCAAGAGTCAAGTCTCTTTAAGCACCCAAATACCAGTAGCGTTGAAGTCCCCTGGCCAAGGCCGCAAAACCCAACCACCATGGCGGTGCCCTCAACCCAGAAGTTGTACAAAAATAAAAAATAAAACAAAATCCCTTAAAATCCACCCCCAAAGAAAAATGGTGTGCCCAAACACGGACACCCCACTAAACCTACCAAAAGGGAACTGCAACACAAACCCACCCCACCCTGCAGAGCTGTACTCACCCAGAGAAGACCAAACAAATCCAAAGGCCTCAGCATGCAATCCAGCAGAGCAAAGTAGGCCCAGCCAAACAATCCTACATGAACTCAAACCAAATCAAACAAAATCCTATACAACCAAAACAAAGACACTGTATGTCCCCATTTAAGCAAAAAAAAAGAGAAAAAATAGGTAGGACGAGCCCCCACATTTGTCACGACTGGCTCTAGGCCGTGACAAATGAATGGAAGACACACAGTGTTTAAATGGCAAAAAATATAAATTTAATGAAGAAATTAGAAAAAGGTTAATGTCCAGACATTTATAAACAAAAAGGCGGCCCAACGAAAACCTACGTATCAACAAAAAACAACTAAAGCATAATGTCAAACAGAACCAAACCATGCAGGCCCAGAAAACTGAGCTGCCTGCAGCAAACAGAACAAAAGAAAGGCCTCCCAGCACACCTGCATATATTGATTAGGTCTGTAGCCCCACCCCCTAACACCCAATCAGGGGACAGGCACGTCACACTTTCTACTACTGTCTGTACTCACAGGGTCAATTGTAAAATAAAGGAGTAAGTAATGCCTGTGGAACCTATTACCCACGCAAATAAACTCATAGACTCACAGTGAAGCACCTCTGTAACTGGGGATTGCTTTGCTGCACTGCTGTAAGAATCAGTCCTGTTTGTTGAGGTGCCCTGAAGCTGTGGCATCTCTCATCGGCCCGCCGCGGCGGCGAGCGCCAGCGGGAGAGTGATAGACTCCACCGCCCACGAAGCTGAGCCGGAAAATCATCACTTTGCTTGTGCAGATATTCATATTGATCTGCCGGTTCCACGCTTGTTCCTGCATTGTAAATAGCGGGCCCGATTCTCCAGGTGCTCTCGGAGATCCTGCAGTTTAGACAGAGCGTCTCGCCCCGTGCAGACCTTTGAGACTGAGATACTTATTGTGCTCAGTTTAAAAAAAAATAAATAAAAGAGCTTTTCTCTGTTTCTGTTTCTTCACTCTCGTTTGGCCAGGGTGTTAAACTGATGGGGTTGTGCACTATTAAATTTGATGAATTGGACATATTGACCCTGTACCCACCGTTGCTCAATATCAATAAAGATCTCAAACGAGTAACTAAACACATCCAAGGTCACCCTCAGCGGCCGGCATCCCTCAGCAGAGCTTTAATCTCCGTTTGTTAACAGAAGCTACATTAAACCAGACTCTTTAATAAAATAGGAATACGCCCAGTTTTCAGAGTTCAATATAAACCTACAGAAACTATAAAACAAAAACTTATTTTTGCATACAGCTTCTGTTTAAATGAAGGTTATTTTTCTAATTTCTTTATGATATTTCTCCTCAGTTAGTGTCACGGCAGTTGACACTTGTCGGAATAAGCTTTAAAAAATGTGTTTGTTAATGTACAGTAAGTTTATAAATCTGTATAAATAGTTTTTTTCAAGATTTATTTTTAACTTCTTTCCATTTTTCTCCCCAATTAACCCTTTGATGCACAACATATCGTCGCTGTCCAATAGAGGGGTTGTGCATATCGTCGCTGTCCTATGAAAAACACTTATCTCCAAAACCTCAAATTTACAGGAGAGAGAAAAAACCCTGTACACTTTAAATAGAAGTCAATGTAAAAAGAGTTTACTTCGGGTCATTTTGAAGAGTTTCTATTGGTCCGTTCATCAAGAAGTTTTGGCTCAGTGTAAGGAACAGTTTGTCTGTTCAAATTATGTAGTAAACTAAAAATCGTCAAAAATGGAGATAAGTGTTTTTCATAGGACAGCGATGATATGCACAGCCCCTCTCATGCCCAACATGGCTCAAAAATGACCTGCATTCATTTTCTATGGAACTTCATGGGTCAACTTCAACAAAATGGGTCCCCATGTGTGCATTAGAGGGGTAGAGATACAGAAATAGCTTTTATTCAAAAAGTAAATAATAAGAAAGATAAGAAATAAGAAAAAATAAGGATGTACTATGATTAAATGAACAAGTTAATTGAGGAATACCTTGAACACTGAATGACTGAATTAATGTATTGCTAAGATATTTCATAGAAACTCTCACTCTAGCCATACATTAAGGTTCCATAGAAAATAAAAGTGATTTTTGACCCATGTTGTGCATTAAAGGGGTAGTGATACAAAAAGGGCTTTTATTCAAAAAGTTAAACAGAATAATATAAAATAAGGACGTATTTGAATCAAAAACAAGTTAATTGAGGAATACCCAGGACACTGAATGATTTAATTAATTTATTGCAAAGATATAGAACATTAAAACTTGTGACAGTGTGAAAAGGAGAATAGCACATATAAAGTCAGCCACGTTCTGATACATCAGCTCACAGGTGCCTCGTGCTGATCATCATCACCCTGGAGAGTGATGAGAGGAAAAAAAGAGTGTCATCTACCCACCCAGAAAGAGCAAGGCTAATTGTGCTCTCCAAGGGCTCTGGCATCTAATAGCAAGCTGCATGACCGGGATTCAAACCAGCAGTCTTCTGATCGTAGTGGCAGAGTTTGGCCTGCTAGACCACAGTTTTACATACATACCCAGCTAACAGAGAATATTGGCAGAAACCTAGCAGTAATGCAGGGCTTTTATTGCATAAAACCTGTTTTCTGAAATATATAGGTGAGTTTTCTTTGCTTTTTTAGTACATTATTCTACTTTCCAGAGTTAAAGGGATATCCAGGCCAAGTGGTTTGTAACTATTTTTAATTAACATTTGGATTAGACCGTTTAGATCCATTCACGCCTATTCATTTTGGACTCACTCATGGTTTCCACTATATTTGTTTGCAGTCATTTTTTGATATAACGGATAGGAGATAGGAAGTAGGAAGATTTGCCATAAACTGTCTATGGCACCCATGCTGACGTTCATGTTCATTATTTGCAAAATGAAGCGCTCAGCGTTCACCAAAAACATGAATGTGTTCAATGATCAGCCAAATCTGATCTGAACAAAAAATCGGATTTGAGCAGCGTGGCTTGTAATGTGAATGTAGCCTAAATTGTTGTTAAAACTTTATTTTATTCTGAACTTTCATCTGTTTGGACGCCACTGTTGTGAAGAACATCGAGGCTAGACACTCATTTGTCCTCTAATAATATTATTGCTGTCTGTATACGAGAGGTTTATCACCTGGGAGAGTTGTAAAGATTTTACGAGAGCCGGCCCCCGATAAACTAATCCACTCTGAATAGAGGTCTGGACTGAATACAGGTCCTTCATGTTCTGTTCTCAAGTACATACTGTATTCCCTGTACTTTTATTTTACCATATCCCAACCCATCCCTGCCTTTATTCCAGTAGTTATTCAGCCATCTGTCCTCATCAGGTGTTTCTTAATGCTGAGTATCAGCCAGCACTGATCTGATCTTTGTGTTTGTGTGAAAAAAAAAAAAACTTACAGTGCTTTATTTTTTAGCTAGGTGGTGATTTTTTTAGATGTGCCTCGGATCATCATCCTGCTGGAGAACCCAAATACGACTCAGCTTCTGAAGTTCTCCTTCAGGATTTGCTTGTAGAGAGCAGAATTTACAGTTCCATCACACTACCACCACCATGTTTTACGTCCGGTGTGATGTTCTTATTCTGAAATTATGTGTTAGTTTACTACAGATGTAACAGGGCACACACCTTCCAAAAAGTTCCACTTTTGTCTCGTCAGTCCACAAAATATTTACTCAAAGATCTGGAGATCATCAAGATGTTTATTATCAATGTTCTTTTTGTTCAGCAGTGGTTTTTTTTGCATCGGAACTCTCCTTTAGATACCGTTATTGAATCATTATCACTGACCTTAACTGAGGCAAGTCAGACCTGCAGTTCTTTCAGTGTTGTTCTGGATCATTTTGGGACCTTCTGGATGAGTTGTTCATGCTCTTTTGGAGTCATTTCGGTAGGCAGGCCACTCCTGGGAAGGTTCACCAGTGTTCCATGTTTTGTTCACTGTGGTCCACCAGAGTCCCAAAGCTTTATCTATCCAGACTGATAGATGTCAGTGTATTTTTATCTGTTTTTGAATTTCTTCAGATCAGTGCATAATGTGTTGCCTTTTGAGGTTTTTATTCTCCTTCATTTATGGTTCCATCTATTACAGCAAGTTATCCAGGCCCTGACGCAGCAAAGCAGCCCCAGATCATCACACTACCACCACCATGTTTTACATTCAACATAATGCTCTTTCAGAAAGTTCCACTTTTATCACGTCAGTCCAAAGAATATTTACCCAAACTTCTAGGGATCATCAAGATGTTTATTACCAAATGTGAGATAAGCCGTTATGTCAGAAGGGTTTTTTGCCCTGGAACTCTTTTTTGGAGACCATTTTTGAACAGTCTCTTTCTTATTAGTGAATCATTAACACTGATCTTAACTGAGGCGAGTGAGATCCTGCAGTTACTTAAATGATGTTCTGGGTTCTTTTGGGACCTCCTGGATGAGTTGTTCATGCCCTTTTGGAGTAATTTTGGTAGCCTGGCCACTCCTGGAAAGGTTCTCCAGTGTTCCATGTTTTCTCCATTTGCTCACCACTGCTCACTATACGATAAAGTTGATTGGTCCTCACTAGCTGCACGAAGAGAATCTCATTGGCTTATTTTTATTTAGAAATCACTTTCTGGCCATTTGCCAGCTTATATCTCTTCTTTAATCTCATTTAATAACAGTAATTATCAAGCTTTTAGCTACAGTGCTACAGTTTTTTTTTTTTTTAAATTAGGTTTATCTTTTTCTCATGGTTTAAATTTTTCTTTAATTTTATTTATTTTATTTTTATTTATTTATTATTACTTTTTTATTTTTTATAATTTTATCATTTCTTATCATTCTTATTATTTTACTTTTCTTTTATTATTAACTTTTTAAATTTATTTTATATTTGATCAATTATTTACTTTTTTATGTGTTAATTTGTTTTTTATGCTCTTTTACAATTTTTCTATTTTACATATATATTTTATTATTTATTTTTTATTTTAAATGTTGATTTAAAATTAGTCTTTCTTGTATTTATTTATTTTCTTACTATTTTATTCCTTATTATTTCTCATTTTCTTATAAAATGTTTTTAATCCCTTTGATGCTGTAAATGATTGGCAACATTGTAAATGTTTTCCTGAGTGAAAATAAAGGTTAATTGATTGAATAATAGCTCTCACTGTGGTCAACTGGAGTCCCAAAGCGTTATCTATTCAGACTGATAGATGATCAATGATGTTTTCTCATCTGGTTTTGAAGTTATTCAGATTGGGGTATAATGGGCTGCTTTTTGAGATCTTTAATTCTCCTTCATGTTGTCAGACAGGTTCTGTTTAAGTGATTTACTGATTCTACAGGTCTGGCCTGGTTGTGGTTAGTAGTGAAATTAAACTCAGCTTTCCAAAAACCTAGTAAAAAGTGGATTTTTTTTAATCAATAAATTAAATCATTATAATGCTCACAAATAACAGTACTTATGACAGTAACAGACATTATGAAAAAATGGTTAAGTAATATCTCAACTAATTATGAATTTACACTAATTAAGGCCTAGTTATTAAACAGGACACTATTTTAACATTCAAGTATGTTGTAAATAATAATGAATTGAGTAAAAAAATTGAGTAATGTTTAATAATAATAATAATAATAATAATAATAATAATAATAATAGTCTCTACTAGTGTCAAAATAATGATTTATTAGTTGAGACATTCTCTCGTAATTACTGCTAATTAATGCACCTTTACTGTAAAGTGTTACCAACCGAGCATCATAATAACACCTGATCCATTAACCCTTAAAACCCTATTTTCGAACGAATTTTCCATCCAAAATCTCACCTTGTGTTTTTTAAGCTTAATTACACAAAAATATCTTCACACATAAACATAATCCATATATGATTAGAAAGGGAGGAACTTACTCTTTCTAAAAATAGTGATAATATCTCAGTGCGGTAAAACATCTACAAGAAACCCATTGAGAAAAACACCTAAAAAAAGTGAGATCTCCTTCCCCGACCAATATTATTTACCTTTAGTGCTTCAAACATATTTATATGATGTTTTAAACCAAATAATATCAGTAAGTAAAGACTCAAAAGTGTGCACAGAAAAAGTGTGAAACTACCTGCTTTACTCAAACTAAAGCTAGGTATGGTGTGCGCACTACTTCATATAGTTTTTATTTTACTCGCACATTTTTACATAGTAGTTATTTTGCACTAAACATTTTTATTTATTTAGAGTAAATAGTTTAATTTTTTTATATATAGTTTTCTTTGTGTGTCCTGATTAAAATACTGAAAGGCATAGGCTGCTCTGAGTCTCTGAGTCTTAGTATCTACATGTATCCTAGAGGTGTGATTATTGATTATCAAGAAAAATAAATCCACCTGATGCTGTTTCTCCATGTATTTTATCAAAGTAATAATTAATAAACCATGTAATGAACTCAAATCATCAATATTCTTATGCTTTCAACTCATAAACACTTTAGTCTAACCATTTTTAAAAATATGTCTTAGGTGTAAATATATTTAAAGTCTATACATTTAAAAATAAGTAAAACTTTTGACCAAAACATGATCAGTTCCAGGAAAATACAACAATTCTGCTTCCTTTTACATTTTAAATGATTATATATTTGAGCAGCTGTAAGTCTTCTGGAGTAAAAGAGATCAGGGCATGTGTCTGTCTGATATAATTACTGTGTTATAAGACCTGAAAGAGGAACTGACAAAAACGAAGGGTTAAATATGCCTGAATTATATTTTTAGTTTAATTTAATTAAAGCTCACCTTCCGTCGTTTTTTCTTTCATTTTAAAATGTCTAGTTGTGGTCTCTAGTATGAATGAATGACGTGAGCCGTTTTTGTAAAAAAAAAAGTGCTCAGGTGTCTCTGTATAGCTCTTTTTTAATGGACTGTTTTAGGGGTGTGTCCAAAATGACCGGATTCCAGCTTTGCTCATGAATATTCATACATGCAAACAGCATGCAAATATCTCTCCTCTGATTGGCTAGGAGCACTGCGACGCCCCTCCGCCGCTCTGCCGCTAACTACCTCCCACCTCCTAACTGATGAGCGGTGATGTTGCGTCGCTTCAGCTCCGCCTCTGGGAGTTTCTCGAGCCAAGGTGGGCTGGTCTGTGAGTTTCTGCCTACGTAGGCAGAAAGATAATTCAAAATTCACCCGTTTTTTGGAGGGGGGGGGGGGGGATTTCTTTGCTTAGCTCCTGCAGACAATGGGGGCTGCAAAACAGTTTAATGTGCAGGTGTACACATTCAACTCGGAGAGACCTACTGTATTCCACAAAAAACAAGAAAAATCGGATTTTCGCGGAAGGTGAGCTTTAAGCTAGAGATATTCCAGTCCAATCCATTGGATCAGGATCAGCATTGGAAAATCTCTAGTTAAATGAGTTTAAAGTAAGAAAACTTTATCCTGAGCTGAGAGAAGACTACTAATGAACGAGACAGGAAGTTTACAATTTCTCACTAAATATATTTACATGACATACAGTTCGCCATCAGTGCAATACATAGGAATGTTGCATAATTACCAAATGTTAAACTCTTTCCTTTATAAAGAAAAAAAAAACAATGAAACAAAACGATGGAGGTCAAAAAAAAAAAGAACTCAGGAAACGCAAAAAACAACATTTACAACTTTCACGACTTTCCGATTAAACATCTCCACAGAAATAATCCCCAAAATAAACATTTCAGAATCACCCCGTTCACAGTCAGACATAGCATTGCTCAAATGAAAAAAAAAATCAATATAGCACATATAACAGCATATATCTTTATGTATTTTTTTATACAGATAATTAATTGCTTTTGTACAAACATTAGATTTTTTTTTAAATAGAACTTTGGCAGTTTGTCAGAAACAGAAAATAATTTCAGAAAAATGAAAGACAGAAATATATCAGACCCACAGCAATGTCATGTGTGAGATTGCCTTTCGAAGCATGTTCACAGTGATAATTCTGAAAGGCTGGAAGCCTGCGGCCCGAAATGAACGGGAGATTTGAGCGAAATGAAGAGCGGATCAAATCGACGAACAAAACAAGAAAGAAAAGAAAAGAAAAGTACGCTCCACCCCATCCTGCCTGATCTGGTTAGCACTGAAGGCGGTTCCTTGTTGTCGTCAATGGCTATAAAATTACAAACACCTATGAAGAGTTACGTAGCAGTCATCGCCATTTAAAAAAACATGGTTCTCGTTTTAAAGTCGGCACGAAATACAAAGAGTCTGAGGGGTCGAGGGGCCAGAGGCTCCAGGACCGCTGTAGTGAGAGTACATGGGAGACAGAGAGAGACAGAGAGAGAGAGAGAGACGCGATGAGAAAAAATGTGAAAGAACAGAAAAAAAAGCAACATGCACAACCAGCAGCGCTGTCTGAGAAAAAGAGAAAGAGAGAGAGAGAAAACAATCAAACAAATGAACAAACAAACAAAAGAACCCTGCAAATGAAACGAAACAACAAACAGAAAAAGGGGAAGAAACAAATGCTACACACTTAGAGAGAGGGAATGACACACACATACACACACACACACACACACACACACACACACAAACGTACACGCACACACACACACACACACACACACACACCGGGACAAAAAGATTCGAGCAAATTTAAAAGATCACCAAGTTCACCAATAATCGTCATGATTCTCGTTTTAATAGTTCTTTTTTTTCGCATTGGGTTTGGCACTTTATCTGAACAAATACCTGTTCAAAAAAGACTATTCGTCATACAAAAAAGTATTCAACGTCTCGTTAACGTAACCGTAGAATATATTACTGAATAGTGAGCATACAGTAGGTAAACACTTTTAGTACGTACTTCTTTTTAGTTTTTAAAATGAACATTCCGACAGATGTTTTTTTTGTTTGTTTTTTTTTTACGCACATGCACAGAAACAAACAACACGACGCTCTTTTGCTCTGTTTTTCCTCTCCGATTGGATTCCCTTCTTCCCCTTTCTTCTCACTTTTCTTGCTCTTTTTTTTTGTTTAATTTTTTGCTCTTCGCTGATTCGAGCCCCTCCCCCTCCCCCAGGTTCCGCCGCTTACGACACTTCCTCGGCCGACCGCGTGTCCGACTTGAGCCGTACGAACTCCTTGGCCACTTCGTCATTGGTCCTTTGGGAAAGTATTCTCATGATGGTCAGACCCGTCTCGTCCATGGTGACGCTGCGGGCGAGCGGGTACGCCGCGCTCAGGCTGACCTTGTCGGCCAGTTCTCGGAGCTGGAGCACGGTCATGCCGATGATTCGGTCCTCGCGGGCGAAGCAGTAGTCCTTCACCGACACGTGCAGCTCGTAGGCCTCGGGCCCGTGCTCATTACTCAGAATGCTGCGGGGGAAAAGGCAGAGAGCGAGTGTTAGCGTTAGCATTAGCATTAGCATCGTCTTACCAAAGCATTACAAGCCCAAGGAACATTTTTAAATTTTTTTACAAGGAAGCTCAATCTGCAATTTTTTTTACTTTGAAGCTTCTGCCCGGGCTTCTTTTTTGTTGTTGCCAAGCAACAACTTTACTCTAAATATATTGTGGACACATTTTCTCATTCAATGTTTTTATTTGTTTCGTTTTTATTTCCTCTACATTGTAAATGAATACTGAAGTCATCCAGACTATTAAGGAACACATAACGAATCATGTAGTAAAACTCAAAAGTGTTAAACAAACCAAAAGAAGCTGTGAAGAAGCATTTAGATGCTCTTATCTGAGGTCAAGCTGATAACTTGCACTTCTTGGTGGTTCTGATGAGAGCCAGTTTCATCATAATGTTTTTTGATGCTCTTTGTGACTGAACTTGAGGATACTTTCAAAGTTCTTTAACTTTTTCGGATCAAGAAGTGGACGGATCTGGTGCAACTTCACTGCACAACAAAGTGCCTGGCAATAAATTCACTGTTCAAAAAAAAAAAAAAAAAAAAAAAAAAAAACAACAGCACATGTTGACTGGAGAATTTCCAACTTATTAGAGATACAATAAATAACTAACGCTTTTCAGCATTCAGGCCTTCATCAGGGTTAAAAAAAAAAAAGTAAATAAGATTGCAGCTTTTTAAACACACATTATCACAAACCACCAATGGAAACACTCCAAGTATTGAAGGTCACATAATCAGCCAATGAGTGGCTGACGGCTTAATTCCAAAGAGGGACCACTTCCACCTAAAACTTCTTAAAAAGTATTTCTGAAATTCACAAACACAGTTAGTTGTCAATTTTTATGAAAAAAAAAAAGATGTACAATAAAAGAGTTTCTTCAGGGAATTTGGGGAAATATGTTTCTGTATTGTCAGTGTGTTTTTTCTTCTGTGTGCATTCTTCAGCAAAATTATTTTTTTCATAAAATAGATGACTAACTGTGTTAGTAAATTTCAGAAGGACTTTAAGGAAGTTTTAGGTGAAAGTGGTTAATCTGTGGAATTAAGCTGAGTGTTTCCATTGGTTGTTTTGTAATTATGTGTGTTTTGAAAGCCGAAGCGCACTGATTATTTTGTATCTCTAATAAATCGTAAATTCTCCAGTCAACAAGTGCTGCTGATTTTTACTACTTTTTTGGTTGCGCCATTTGGTTAATGAGTGTACTGTATGTGGTGTGTGTAAGTAACTGTTATTTCCATTGCAGATTGGTTACTTTGTTTCAAAAACAACAAAAAAACTTGTGTCAGCAGTGACTTAACTTAAAGGAACTTAAAAGTAACGTAAAAGTAACTTAATTACTTTTTTCTTTCAAAATAAAATAATCCATGAAGTAACTAAATTACTTTTTAAAGGGGTAATTAGTGATGAGTTATCAATTGCTGTTTTAAAGTAATAAAGCCATCACTGATGATTAGAACAAAATGTTGGGCTCCAGTGAGTGAGGGGCTTTCACGAGTTTGAATAAAATGAACCAAGTGATTCAGAAAAAAAAAAAAATTCTGTATGACGTTAAAATCATCATCCACCAGAGTAACATCTGCTGGGCAGTGAGGCTTTTCACCTGTTTGTCTTTAAGCTTAAAATGATCCCAAACAGCAGACCAGCGTCTTTTTTGAGGTCCTTCCATTTAGTCAGTTGAGTCAGTATGAGTCAGTATGATCTCAATTTAAGCAATTTCAACCTACAAAAAATTATTAGCAACAATTTTAGCAAATTTTACTCACCAGTTTTTTATGTTTATTTGACAAATGATCAGTGGTTCTGGTGTTATTATAAGTGTTTTATTAGTATTATAGAAGTATTATAAGTATTGTGATATTAAGTCAAGTCCTATTGTAACATTTAAGGACATTTAGATTCTAAAGAAAGATTCTAAAATGTAATGCTATAGTGAACTCAACATTATTATCACACAAATATGTGTAAAACATTAAGATTTCTTATGTTTAATGCCAATAAAACAGCTTAGCAAAACTTGATTAGAAATTGAAGTTAATATTTTTTTTAAATCTTGTTTTTTACTGATTGTCTTCATCGAATTAAGAAAAGACGGTAAATATGAATCACACAAAACTACTGTCAACCATTTTTTCAAGGGCTTTAAACATTGAATCAACATCAAAGAGAATAGGAGGCTTAACAAATGCTAATTTAATTTGACTAACTTTGAGCTGTGAATGATACGAAAGCGATGTAGCGTGTTTGTAATTTTTTATTTATTTATAGAAACTATTACAATTCTTTAAATTCTCTTAAAATAAGTCAGTGTTGTTTCAACTGTTTTAACTCTTAGTTTAAAATATTTGAGGAAAAAACATTCTGATTTTGGATCAGCTGCTTGCACTTTTTTTATAGATGTGGACCAAAAGACTCAAAAAATGATGTGGAACTTTTTGAAACCATGTAATTGGAACGTAACATGTTTTTGGCTTTTTTTCCGTTTTGGTATGAATTTTGAAGTAGTGTATCGAGACACTGAGACTCAAATAAATCTGAGACTCAGATTCGGTTCTAATCTGAGTTTACAGCTCCAGCCCTAAAGGTGGCAAAGCGTACTTTGTTCAGAGCTCCATCTGTTAGGCTGGTTATCATTTTTATTGCCCCACCACGTGCAGGAGGAGCACTCAGAGACTCTGTAATAGAGCCGAGCGCTATTTTATATCACGTCCTACAATGCAGCTCTTATTAAGCTAAACCGCCTTTATTCCAAATGGCTTTTAGTTCTTGATGCTGAGCCATTTCCTGGGCAGGAGCGTGGACGGCTGCTGTTCCTGCTTTACTGCGGCAGGCTGTGATTCAGTGAAATAACTCAATCGGGCTTTGTGCTTTGGCTCGAGCGGCCCTATTGAAACGTCGGGCGCGGAGGCTTTCTGTTAAAGATTTCTTTTCATTAATCTGCTGCTCTTTAATTGCCTCTTCAGCTTTAAACACAACCAGCACAGGTGACTCTGCACATGCAGATACTGAGAGCACTGATTTAACTGTGTTTAAACCGCCTGCCTGTCCAGTTTCACAACGATACGATCTAAAAACGACTCTTACCCTGTAAAAAGTAACATCTTTTCTTTCTCAGAGTGTTTTTTTTTACACCTTCAAGTCTGGACCGCAGTCCGCAGTAAGCTTTGTGTCTTTGTTATGTTGTTTTCGGTACAAAATTCTAGCTCTCTGTCAGAATCCGACTCCCCAGGGCCTCCGAGTGGTCCAGCTCGGGCTTAGTGCTGCCAGATCGCCGGTTCGAATCCTGCTCATGCAGCTTGCCATCAGCTACCGGAGCCCTGAGAGAGCAGCACAATTGGCCCTGCGCTCTTGGGGTGGGAAGATGGGGGTAGCATCCTGTAAGTGCTGATGAAAGCCTAGAGGATGACCAACAGATTCAGAGCTTCTGTCTCTGACCTTACGTCTATATGGTGAAGCAGCTAGTTTAAAGTATCTTACAGATTAGAGGACAGCACTGCTGTATCTGATACAATACAACTATATTAGATTAACATACACTACATACATACTTTTTTTTTCTTTTTCTTTCAAGGGTACAACTTCTTCTTTTGTGTTTTTTTTCTCTCTCCTTTTATTTTCTCTCTCTCTTCTCTTCCTCTATATCTTTATTGTTTTATTTGATTTATTTTGTACATATACACATATACACCTCATTAGTGACCTCAGTTACCATAATTTTGTATTAATACTAAGTCTTAATGGTCCTCCGAAAAAAAGGGGGGGGATGGGTGTTTGGGGACCACTTCAGTTTCTGAATCAGTTTCTCTGATTTTGCTATTTATAGGTTTAAGTTTGAATAAAATTAACATTGTTGTTTTATTCTATAAACTACAGACAACAATTCTCCCAAATTCCAAATAAAAATATTGTAATTTAGAGCATTTATCTGCAGAAAATGAGAAATGGCTGAAATAATAAAAAGATGCAGAGCTTTCAGATCTTAAATAATGCAAAGAAAACAAGTTCATATTCATAAAGTTTTAAGAGTTCAGAAATCAATATTTGGTGGAATAACCCTGATTTTTAATCACAGTTTTCGTGCATCTTGGCATCATGTTCTCCTCCACCAGTCTTACACACTGCTTTTGGATAACTTTATGCTGCTTTACTCCTGGTGCAGAAATTCAAGCAGTTCAGTTTAGTGGTTTGATGGCTTGTGATCATCCATCATCCTCTTGATTATATTCCAGAGGTTTTCAATTTAACAAAAAATTAAAAGAAACTCATCAATTTTAAGTGGACTTTTTTTTTCCCAAAGCTGTATTCAGTATTTATTTAACTTTAATATTTAATAGAAGTTCTGCAACAAAGTACTAGATATGATCTCTGAGGTAGCTGAGAGTTTTTTCTTTATGATAGCTGAGGTTGTACGGAGTGGAAGACAGGTGAATGTCATTGGTACGTGGTGATGTCAGCAAGAACATTGTTGTTTTAGAAAGAGCAAGGTAAGCAGATAAGGTAGGAAAGGTCATTTTTATTTCAGGTTGACTTTAAGTGTAATAATGAGCAGTGGACCGATCAGGGTTTTTGGGGTCAATATGAATCAACAATACTGACAGATGGTGGCGCTGTATGCTACATAAACCTTCCCAGGCAGACTTCTTGCTACGAAACTCCTGTGAACCCTTGGCACAACTGTGGAACCACTGTGGAGAGTGAAAACACAACCAAAAAGCGCTGCATATCTTGCACTAAAATCTTAACTAACTAAAATTCTTTTTTTAATTGAAATTACAGTGTGATTGTGGTATTGTACTTGTGTGGTGTTTGTTAGCTCTGTTGTGTTCTGATACAGTACTAAACTAAAAGAGTGATATACTCTTTAGAGGGGTATCCAGTTACCAGTGTTGAAAGACTCTGTACTCTGCTTGCTCCATGAGGCACATTAGTTTTACACATTCTACAATTATGTGATTTTGAGTTAGATATGGTGATAAAATAACTGAACAAACTAAAAATAACAAAGAAATGCAGCAACTAATTATGATTGTCCATTCCTTAATTGCTCTGTGATGGGGAGCTGAAATTAAGCTGAAAAATAGCTTTTATGTTCTTGTATTTTTTCGCTCGCTGAATCTCGCTGAATCTGTTGCACTATATAAGGCGGAAAGGGAAAGTTAACTAGTTAGTCAGCTAGTAAGGTGAACTATATTCTTTTTTCATGCTTGTTTTAAGAAAAATATCATAGCAACATTTGAAACTTGCTAATATAGCTAGTGGTTATCATCATTTTTAACAAGGAAAATACTCAAATTTGTGGGTTGCTTTGGTCGCTTGTGTCACCATCATAGCATAACCTCTGTTTGGAGTGTGTCTCTGAAAAAATCTCAGTTTGAAAGGTCATGTAGCCCTAATACTCCCCTTAACCTCCCCCTAGAACACTGAGGTCATTCCCCCCTCCCCCTTACGATCTCACGAGCCAATCACCTGAATATTGAATTCACCTGTCCACACCCATATGAATACATCTTCACTACACAAACACACCCTGACAAGTATTTAGGTTTACCACTCTACAGTGCGTCTATCTCCTGCTTTTGTTTACTTTTTCATTATTGACCTTATTTTGTATTTTTTGACCCTGATTTCTGTCTCCTCTCTGATATATCCTTGCCTGTGTATGACCCTCAGACTGTTTCTTATTTATGGTTATGGTTATGTTTGCTCCTTCTTGCTGCCGTTCACTGGCGATTGACCCTGCTCTTTCTGACCACTCTTTTGTATTGATACTTACTGTAATGAAATATCTTATTTTGTATTTGCGTTTTCTGTGCTATCATGGCAGTTAGGGATAAGAATGAGTTAATTCATTAAGAATTAGCCCGAATTAATTATTTCCTGTACTATTTGTACTGTCCACACACTTTAATTTAGTATAATAGTGAATATATAGTAAAGTTCAGAATCTGCACTTTCCACACAACGATTTTAATGAACAGTAGTTATACCTAATACATTTTAAATCACGGCATGATTCTGTCGTCGCCTGTTTATAAGGGTTAACTAGACGCAGTGTTCCTTCGTTTTAATAGCAAGGCACTCTGCTACGGCACTTATTCTGCCTGCCAAACCCAGACTGCTGACTCTTTCTCTCCACAGACATCCCCCAGCTTAATTAATTTGGAGTTCAGTCATAAACTTCACTGTAGTAAGGAAAACAAACGGCAGGGACGAGGGGCAGCACCGGGGAACTGAGCTGCAGCCTGAAAGCTCTGAAGTTAAATACGACAGTCGCACAGCAGCGAGTGGGCAATTGTAGGAAAATGGTTCTAAACAGATCTTAAATAACAAATCTTGGGCTCTTTCAAGCTCTGAAAGTGAAGGTTTTAAAGAGACAGCGTGTCTGGGTGCTTAATTTAATCTCAGCAAAACAGAAAACAGAACATCTCAGCTGATTTAAACAAAAATCTGAAGCTTGCTTATCTTCACAGTTTGAGTGACTGGAAAAAACAATTGTCCTACAGTCAGTAAACCAATATTTTGGCTACTTTTTAGATACATTCATAGTTTTGATGCCTTCAGTGAGAATCTACAATGTAAATAGTCATGAAAATAAAGAAAACGCATTGAAAAAGAGAAGGTGGGTCCAAACTTTTGGCCTGTACTGTACATTTTCTAGACGTTAGCTATAACTGAACATAGCGCAAATAGTGGAAATAAATAATATGGCTCATTTTGCCTGAAGTTGTTGATCTTCTTAGGCCACACCTTCCCTCATTACACGAATAAACATCACCTGATATGCTTACATTCAATAGGCACTCAAGTTTATTCAACTTGGGGTTGGAAGATATTCATGTAAATGACGGTATGATCAAAATTACTCTGTTGCCTAATAATTGTGCACACAGTATAGCTCTGTATATACATTACACTGGTCTGCCATAACATTCTTGTATCTGGTTTTAATGTAGTGGCTGAAGCATGCATAGCCATCACCATAGCAACACTAATCCTAACTTTTTTTTAGAATCATTTATTCATTTATGAATTCAAATAACTATGCTAGTGTCAAATAGCCCATTAAACAGCTGGATTCATTACGGATCATTACAGATATTGGTATCACTTTAAAATAAGGCTCGTTTATAAAGGGTTTACAAATAGTTCATAACAGAGTTTATTAAGGGGTTAATAATCTGGTTGTAAATACTTAATTTAAAAAAAAAAACATTAATAAGCACTCAATAGATTAACAGATAAATAACCTTTTAAACATATCTAATAATAATAAATAATATAGAATGCCAGTTTAATACATTAATATGAGGTTTAACAGTATAAATGAATGTGGAATCACAGTAGCACTATTTGATACATGTCAGGCCACTGTTGCCCTTCTTATTCATGTGATATAACTGCTTCTTAATGGTTCATAACCTAATTAATAACCATTAATAAACTCCTTTGTAAACTATTTATAAACCCCTTATAAAGGAGCCTTATATCCAGATATTTAACTTAAAAAGTACCAAGTAGTCATGAAATGAGGAAAAGGAAATACATAGAATATTATGTATAGAAGAAAAAGATGCATTATGATGCTCGATAATGGTTTTATAATCACATCACAGACCTCTGAATCTAAATTAAATTAACGGCTAGAGATTTCCTCCCTTAACATGCAGGATTATTCATGAATAAAAAAATGATGATAACAATGATGATAAGAAACGAGAGCTACTCACTACTGGAATGTTTCGTTGTATTTGGGAGACCAGTTGTTGTTCTTGGTTTTGGTGCTGAATTTGCGCTTCTTGTCGGCGAGGTGTGGCCCCACAGCGTTAACCTCCACGAAGGGCCGGAACATGGCGTTCGTCTGCCAGTTGATGTTGTTTACGCCCACCACTGAAAACACAGAGAGAGAGAGGCGGAGACAAGAAGTGCAATTAAATGTTACGCTTTATACAGAAAACATAATGCTATACAATACTTTGAATTATTTAGTGTCTACTATGAATTATATTGTTTCTACTGTAAACAGGTCAGTAATTATGCTAAATTATTAAGTATTAAAAACACTATACATTTAATTACTGAATAAGCTCTATAAGTTTTTCAGCATGTTCTATGAATTACTGGGCAGTATTTTGAGGGAAATCTACTTGTAACTGCTTGGGCTGCAGTTTAAGAGTGGAGTACGGGGGAAGGGATAGAAGCATTACAGGGCTGCTGTGATTACCATCAGTTATCTACATTTCTAACCTGATGACTATTAATGGTCTGTTCTTTCAGTTCGTAATATTAAAGTAAAGTTAGCAATATTATGAGTTTAATCTTGTAATATTACCTCTTTATTCTCGTAATATTACAACTTTAATCTCGTAATATTACAACTTTAATCTCAAAGTGAACTGTTTTAATTTTTTAAGAGTGCCACTGTAGTATTCAACAACATCAGTTTGCATTATTAATCATTGACTATACATATGAACATTTTAAGTTTCTCAAATGAACTATTTTTTTCTGTGAATTATTCAGTTTTTAATATGACTTTTTCCAGTTTCTTCTAAAATATTTAAGGATTAAATCAGTTTCTACTGTGAGTTATTCAGAACATAGCCTAAAGTATCCAGAAGCTACTTTGAATTATTCAGTATCTACTAATAAGTACCGAGTATCACTGAGAATTATTCGGGAGCTGCTTTGACTTATACAGTGATTTACAGTACTATTCAAAACCATTTGCACACACCATCTTTTTGTTTTGTCCTACATAATAAATGAATACTGAGTTCATTCAGTCTATGAAGGAACACATAATGAGTCATGTAGTAACTTAAAACTGTTAAACAAACCAAAATACTCTGTGAAGAAGCATTTAGATGCTCTTATCTGAGGTTAAGCTGTTAACTTGCAGTTTCTGAGGCTGTAAACTATATTGAACAACAGAGGAAACCCTTCTCTTCTTTTCCTAGGGCAGACCTGATGAGAGCCAGTTCCATCATAATGTTTTTAATGGTCTTTGCAGTGACTACACCTTAATATACTTTTAAAGTTCTTAAAATGTTTCAGGTTGACTGACCTTCATTTATTTATTTTTTTTTTTCTTTACTAAATTCAGTAGTTCTTGCTTTACCTCAAATATTCAGTATCCACTGTATACCTGTAACTCTACCTCTTCACTACTTTACTTTAACTGATGCTCTCAAACACTTTATTAAGAGACAAGAAATTCAAGTAATTAACTCTTGATGAGTTCAGCACAGCTGTTAACTGAAAGCTGAACATTCCAGGTGACTCTACCTCCTCATAAAGCTGACTGAGGAAATCCAGCCAAGACAAAACTGTCTCTATCTAAACAAGATATGCTACTTCTATCTAAAATATAAACCACATTCTGGTTTGTTTAACACTTTTTTCTTTACTTAACAATCCCATATGTTTTTCTTTAGTATTAATGTTTAATGCAGAACATTTTAAAATAATAAACAAACAAAGAATTAAAGGTGTGTCCAAAGTGTTTTAACTGTTTAGCTGTAGTTCAGTAAATCAGTTTACACACATACTCATACTACAACACTTTAGTTCATACATTTATTTATTTATTTATTTATTTATTTATTTATTTTTATTTCTAATTTTTCCCATTTTCTCCCCAATTTACATGGCCAATTACCCAACCCACTCATTAGGACTCCCCCTATCACTAGTGATGCCCCAACACACCAGGAGGGTGAAGACTAACACATGCTTCCTCCGATACATTCTTTTCGAGCTGCTGCTGATGCAACATAGCCGAGCAGCATCACAGCGGCTCGGAGGAAAGCGCAGCGACTCGGTTCTGATACATCAGCTCACAGACGCCCTGTGCTGCAGACATCACGCTAGGAGTGATGTGAGAGAGAGCGCCATCTACCCACCCAGAGGGAGCAGGGCCAATTTTGCTCCCTCTGACGCCGGCAGCTTAATGGCTAAGCTGCATTAGCAGGGGTTCGAACCTGCGACCTCCTGCTCATAGTAGCAGCGCTTTAGACCGCTGGACCACTCGGCGCCCACTTTAGTTCATAAATGACACCAGATTAACTAATCTTACTACAAATTACAATTTATTTCCTTATTTTACATTTTCTTATCATAACACTTAATTTTGTAAAAATATGGGCCCCATCTTTCTAAATGCACTTTTTTGTCGAATGGTTTCCAAAAGTTTTTCTGACATTTTTTTTTTTTTTTTTAATATAGTGCATGCTATGGTCTACAAATGATACATTATTAAAGAATGAAAGCAGCATCCGCTCTAGCTCTGAGTTCTGAGCTGCTTAATGGAGCAGAATGGTCTAGAACAGCAGGTGGTAGCAGTGCAATGTCCTCAGTCTGAGTCTAATAAATAAACCTGAAGCATTAAGCTGTTTTTTTTTTTTTGGAGCTGAAACTCGACTCATTCACTTCCCTGCGTGAGTTTCTGAAGTGATGTGCTTCTGAAGCTGGTCTGGAGGCAGCGCTGCTTAATAGGGGAGTTATCGTAACAACGCGGCGTAAAAGAAGTTTAAAGAGCAGCCGTATCATTATCTCCGTAATAAAATAACGAGGCCACTAATGGCCACTTCTTAATCATAAAACATTATCAGCCAAATGAAGCAAGAGAGGGAATCTAATAAGCATGCAGCGCTTTAGTTTAAAGCAAGTCTGCTCTGCTTCTTCTTTTATGGGATGAAAGGTGAACGGGGCAAAACACATTCTGTAAATTAGATTTAGTATTGTACATGAAAATATTTGGTATTGGGACATTGGGTATTACCTAATGACTGGGAACATCTTAATTACTGGTAAAATATAGCTAACTACAGTATATACACTCAACTTCCACTTTATTATGTATACCATGCCTTAATCCTTCGTGGCCCAGATTCAACAAGTTACTAGAAATATTCCTAAAGAGATTCTAGTCCATACTAACATGAGAGCATCACACAGTTACTGCAGATTCATCAGCTGCACATCCATGATGAGAATTTCCCATTCCACCACATCCCAAAGCTGCTCTACTGGACTGAGATCTGGTGACTGTGGAGGACATTCCAGTACAGTACAGAACTCTCTCATTCTCGAGATTAAGAAACCAGTCTGAGATGATTCACGCTTTATAACATGGAGCATTATCCTGCTGGAAGTAGCATCAGAAGATACAGGTACACTGTGATCATAAAGGGATGGACATGATCAGCAACAATACTCAAAGTGTGTCAGGAAAATCTCCCCCACACCATTTCAGCACCACCACTAGCCTGAACCAGCTGTTGATACAAGGCAGGATGGATCCATGCTTTCATGTTGTTGACGCCAAATTCTACCAACCGAATGTAGCAGCAGAAATCATCAGAGACTCATCAGATCAGGTAACATTTTTCCGTATCTTAATCTTCTATTGTCTGATTTTGGTGATTCTGTGTGAATTGTAGTCTCAGTTTCCTGTTCTCATCTGCAGGAGCTGCACCCGGTGTGGTCTTGGTCTTCTGCTGCTGTAAATCATCATCCTCCTCAAGGTTGGACGTGTTGTGCTGATGTTCAGAGATGCTCTTCTTCTGCAGACCTCGGTTGTAACGAGTGGTTATTTGAGTTACTGTTGTCGTTCTATCAGCTGGAATCAGTCTGGTCCTTCTCCTCTGACCTCTGGCATCAACAAGACATTTACTCCCACAGAACTGAACTGAACTGATATCAGCTCACTGGATATTTTTTATTTTTTTTTTTTTCAGATCATTTTCTGTGAACTCTAGAGATGGTGAAATTGAGTGAAAATCTCAGTAGATCAGTATCAGTTTCTGAAATACTCAGACCAGCCCTTCTGACACCAACAACCAACCATGCCCTGTTTAAACTCACTTAAATCACCTTTTCTCTTTCTATTCTGATGCTCTGATGGTTTGAACTGCAGCAGATCAGCTTGGCCATGTCTACATGCCTAAATACATTGAGTTGCTGCCATGTGCCATGGCCGATTTGCACTAATAAGCAGTTGGACAGGTGTACCTACTAAAGTGGCAGGTGAGTGTAAGTGCCAGTGTGCTCATGGCAAGGCAGGCAATCAAGCAAATTATTAGAGTTGAAGGGAGGCCTGATAAGGGTGGGTGGGTAGATAGATAGATAGATAGATAGATAGATAGATAGATAGATAGATAGATAGATAGATAGATAGATAGATAGATAGATAGATAGATAGATAGATAGATAGATAGATAGATAGATAGATAGATAGATAGATAGATACCCCTAGAGGGCCTATGGAAAGATTATTGCACATTAATTGATGAATATTCATTACTCCAATTAACGTTGGACTTCTCCTATTGGTCAATTTAGCATGACAGGTAGAATGAAAGCTATATAAAGGGCAGACGACAATTTAAAATAAAATTATTTTTATATGACCTCCAGTGCGTGTGTGTATGTTCGTGTGTGTGTGTGTGTATGTGTGTGTGTGTGTTTTGTGTTTTTGGGCTTACCCTTCACGCTGACTTTGTGTTCCCCTGTGCCTGGGTGAGAGATGAGATCCACCTGCATCAGCACCTCCCCCACCGGGCCGGCCGTCGACTGACCTGTGATCACACACACACACACACACAAAACGAAAACCCTGATTAATCACACACACACACATATAGAAACCACCCAGCAGTGACAAGAGAACACACTGACACATACACAACATACTTATTCACACACCAATCACACTGACACAGATATGATATGAGACAAAAATATATTTAAAAAAAACAAGAAGAAAATAATAATTAAAAAAAACCCTGAAAGACATAAAAAAACAACAAAAAAAACTAAATTTATTAAAAATATAAACCAATTTCCTGGAGCTTTTAAATATACTACAAAGCCAAACGTGAATTACTGTGTTACTGAGAAACTAAAACTAAAAGATCAAAAGGAGAGTGAATTCATGAATTCATGATAGTTTATTCAATACTTTCAATAAGCAACAAACTCCATAAAGGACTTATAAAGGACTAATAAAGATCTGAACTGTATGACCTCATTACACACATTGTACAGCGAGGACTGACCTGGATATAGATCCAAACACCACAACCTTTATTTATCACATAAAGCACACCCCTGAGGACCGGCCTGGACTGGGATATAAAAGGAAAAAAAAAGGTATATTTCCCCAATATATCACATCTAACAACAGCTCAGATATTGACCTGAAAGCCACCAAGCCAACATCAACCACTTCCTTTACCCATTCCAACTCACAGTACAATAAAGCCAGTGCATTTCATTCATTTCTGATTTCATTTGTTCTCTTCTGTACATATAAATAGAATATTGTGCAGAGAACTGACCTGAATGTCTTGGGTTCAGTTCCCCAAAAGTGTTCAATCTTTGCAAATAATCAAAAAGTCTTACAACAATACATTTCCTTGTAAACAAGAACATGTCTCTTGACTCTTTCAAAAAGAGCAAAATCAGACAGACCTCAAAGACTAATTCAGCTCAGTCTAATTTAATAAAAACGATTAAATTAAATGTGATAAAAACAATATTACTATACTGATTCTGTACTCTTTGAAAAGCACTCCTGTCTCTCCCACACTCAGCTGTACCTGCGATCTCCAGTCTCTGGAAGTCTCACAGAAGCCAATCACCTGAGTATTGATTTCACCTGTTACGCACACTTTACACAGGTATTTACCGATCTTGATTTTTGCCTGCCCTCTGAGAAATTACAGGTGAAGCCAGAGAGCGTTGAGTACTTCCTGAATATTTTCCTGCACCTTCAAAAAACTTGGACCTTCAAAAAAAAAAAAAAAATGGAGAAAACTGCTACAAGAAGAGTTACGTTTGGCTGACTCACATTGAAACAGCTTCAGCCTTTAGCTCTTCAGCTTAACAGTGGAGTCTTAGTTTCAGCAGTGAAACTGGTGAAGTGATAAGCATTAATAAAGTTGTTGATTAGATCAGAAAAAATCAGCTTGTTTGGGACATACAGCACTGCTACTGGACAACTACACAACAGAGGGGTGTTCTGAAACTTTTGACCGGGAGTCTGTGTGAGTATACATTAAACAAATAGAGAGTATAGAAAATATTTATATTCAGCTAACTCAGCTATTTTTTCTTTATATTGTACATACATATATACATTATTTTCTGAATTAATATATTTGAATGATTAACTTTTTTTTTTTTGCACTCATAACCACGTTTAAAGAAAATGTTCATAATAATAATAATAATAATAATAATAATAATAATAATAATAATAATAATAATGGCTCTATTGTTTTGTATTTATTTCAGGTTATTTGTTGTTGAATAGCTCCTATTCCAGTGTATTAATATATAATAAAGATGTTTATGAACTCACATATACTCATACTTATTTATGCTTACTGCGTGTACACTGTTTCTGTTTGTAGAATAATATATTTTTTTATTGTTCTATATAGTATTTTTGAGTAGTTTTTTGGAAATACAGGATGTAAATCAAATCTAAATGTCATTAAATTAAGAATTAACATTACGAATGGTCGTTTGTCATGTAATAATTGGATTATTACACCTATGCTAACTGAAAGTATAAAACAATAACAATAATAACAGTAGACGTCTGAAGGGTGAAGAGTGTTGTGATGGTCCTTTGGAAAGCTGTTAAAACAGTCACTAGGAAGTGAGGGGGGTGTGATGTGTGTTAGACCTCATCCTGATCAGGGTCATCAAGCAAGCAGCAGACTAATCACAGAGGCTATCAGCAGGTCAACTACCACTCAGGAGGAGCTGAAGGCTTTAACTGCAAACGCTGGAGAAAACACACAACCACCAAAACATTCAGACTAAAGAAACAGTCACGGCTTGAGGCTCCTCAGGGCTGTTTTGGTTTTAAAGAATTCTTTTTAAAGGAAATTTGAAACATTTCCCTTCATTTAGCCCGAACTCATTGAATTAGCTATTATTTGCCTGGTGTGTTTAATTTCTTTAGTTTGGTTTTCTTTAGTTTTGCACCACAAACCATGAATCCATTCATTGGGTCAATTCATTGGTTAACAGCTTGCAACTGGTCAGTAGCAATGGAAATACACTGAGCTTTGGATTTTAAAAAAAATCAAGTCTTTCTTTGTAGTAAAGCAGTGCTGGAACAGATTGTGTTAGAACTAAAAGTGAAAGTTTTTACTGCATAAAAACCCATATTTTATTAATTGCACTGTAAAAATAAAAAAGCTGAGAAAACTCAAAATATTAAGGCAACTTACTGCACTAGATTCTTGAGTTTTGAGACCAACTCAGTTTTTTAAGTTTTGAAGAAAACCACATGCAGTTGTGCCAACCAGAAATCTTTAGCTCAGATCATTCGTTTTTCACATGCATTGAAACTTCAAATATAAAATCTCACCAAATTCAAAATGTAATTTGTGTCTTTAGTTGGCCTGATTTAAGTTCTACAAAATTTGTTTTGCAAGTTTTGCTGAGTATCCTTTAGGACCAACTAAAAAAAAAAGTTGCACAAATGAAATTTTTTACATAAATCAAAAGCGGGTGCAACACTATATTTTTGTTAATTTAACATAGCAACTGGGTATTTGGAATTTATGCAGATTTTATGATTATAACATAACCACCTTGTTGTCAGGCATGGCCTCAGCAACACAAAATATAGTAACTTGCTCTTACAGCCTTCAACACAGAGGCAAGGCAGTTACTATTATATAACACATATGCAAATTCCAAGTGAAGGCAGCTTGTGGAAAATGCAAATAGCGTGATTAACATCAAGTGCAAAACCCCTGCAGAATTGCTCCGTAGACCCCAATCAAAAAAAGGTGTCAAACTGAGCATGTGCAGTAGTGCAGAGTGGTTGGTTTGGCCTTGACTAGGGTTCAACTACAATTAGTACATTTTGACAACACAGATTATTTAGTTAGACCAACTTTTAACAAGAAACTTAATAAAGTACGTTGGGGTGATTTGTTTGCAATATTTTAGGGTGCAATTCAGTATTTCTCATTCAGCTGACTTAAAAATCACAATAAGCAGAAAATTTTTAAGTTTTATTTTTTACAGTGTGCCAGCAGTTGTGTGTCTCTTTACGGAAATTGAAGTTTGTGCACGCCTTTCCCGAAAACTACTGGAAACTAACTTGCTACTGCGGAGAAGGGGGTGGAGTCAGGCAGCAGAGCCAGGTCTAATTAGCATATCAACAGCAGCATATACACAAGCATTGTATTAACCAGCAGGAGAAAACCACTTCTTTTTCCTTTAGATAAATTGCAGTTGAAGTCAGAGTGTGGTGAGTACTATTTTCTACACTTTTAAAAGACTGGACACTTTTTAAGAGACTAGAGAAAACTGGTACAGGAGGAGGTCTGGCTGACCCACATAGCAGCACCTTAAAGAAGTAAACAAAGCATCAAAAAACATATGTGGGTAAATGTGCTACAGGATGCTATATAAAACTTTAACTTCTTTTGACTCTACCATCGTAATAAAGCTTAAGGTAGTTTTGTTATCCTTTTTGTCATACAATATTCAGGTTACCAAACAAACTTTAGTATCAGACAAAGATAAACTGAATAAATACAAGAAGCAGTTTTGCTGCTTTGCTGCTTCAGGACCTGGACAACCTGCTGTAACTGATGGAACCGTGAATTCTGCTCTTTACCAAAACATAAAAAAATCCTGAAGGAGAATGTCCGTCCATCAGTTTGTTGTGACGCCAGGTAGTGAGGAGTGACGCGAGCCGAGTTAAAAGTACAAACAGGTTTATTAGCAGGCAAGCTAACAGATACTGCTAACAGGAAAGCCAGGCAAACAGCGGTCTCACTGATACCAGAAGACGTAGTCAAAAATACAGTCCGAGTTCGAAACCGAGAAACAGTCCAACCGTACAACAAATCCAATAAGGGCAAAACAAAAGACATAAACCGATAATCCGAAAACAGGGTCGTAACAAGAAAGCAAAAACAGAACATAGGAAAACGCTTAGTATGCAACATGAGTCGACAATACCTCACGGTGTTTGTTTACAAACGGATGCCTTAAATACAGGAGCTAGACAAGAATGAACCGGAAGTAATTTAGAACACAGGTGAATCAGAGCGTAACGCGATTGGGTGAAGGTGAAAGGTTATTATTGATGTCATAACCAGCGGAATTCTGAGAAATGGAGTCCGGTAGTGTGGAAGGAGAACAAGGCTGCGTGACATTTGTACCCTTACGCTCAGGTGTACTTGGGTTCTGCAGCAGGACAATGATTCAAAGCACACAAAGAAGTCTGAACAGTAAAATAAATAAATAAATAAATAAAAAGTTTTGGAGTAGTCTAGTCAAAGTCTGATTGAGATGCTGTGGGTGATTTTAAACAGGAGGTTTATGCTGACGAATCCTCTAATATGTCTAAATTAAAACAATTCCGTAAAGAAGAGTGGAACTAAATTCCCTCACATGCCTGAAGCGCATCCTCTTTCCAATCTAACATCCTATGAATCCCCTCTCCTCCCTTTAACTTAGGATGTTTTTACAACAGCACTATTTGTTCCAGTAAGAACGAACTCTGGTTCATTTGTACCCTTAGTGCGGTTTATCTGCACAGGTATGAAAACAGTAATTACACTCGGGTGTGGATTAAAACAACCGGACCGAGAACACCTAGAGAAGGTCCCACATAAACTTTGGATCGGTTCGCTTGTGGTGAGAACGTAATTAGGACTCGATCTGACCCAGCTATTAAATATAGTTCGTTATTTATTTTAGCTAAACTCCGCAATTCAGGCGCAATTCAAACTGATATATTAGCCAGATAACGCTAATCACCACAGCTATGAATAAACGCTGTTGTTTATTGGTGCACATTTTGGTGCGTTTAGGTTTATGCCTGTGTGAAACCAAACCAAACAGATGGAGAAACGCTCCAAATAAACAAATTTATCAACTGATTTGGACCAAAGAAACGAACTACAGGTGTCAAAACCCCCTAAGAGGGGACACACTTTCTATGACAAGCTGAAGCTGCAGGAACTCCAGCCCTTCTTGGAGTTCTTTTCTCCCCTCTTGTCTTTTTTTTTCCAAATAGCCAAGCTGATGAAAAATCATACGTCTATCCTCTGTTCTCATTGCTGCATTTTACCGGCGTTTAGTCAGTAACATAGAAAATAAAAGTTTTGCGCGGAAAGCACAATAACGAGGGAGTTGGGACCTATTTTGCTTGCTGTTTATGGCTGTAAATTTGAACTGTGGGACTTGAAGATCTTCGAGGAATTTTTAAACATGAAAAAAGCTATAAAAAATAGGTAGAAGGCGTGAGCATGTTTATATTCTTAATAATTCTCCAGTGCCTGTTTACTGAAACATACCATCAGGTGCCTCAGTGCGTGCAGATATATACACTTCCTGCCTGGCTCAATAGAAGCAGAAAACACACACATACACACACACAAAACACACACCATACACACACCCACACACACATATAAAGATGGCACATATTAATGTACCCTGCCGGGAGAGCAGGCTTGTTTATATTCTGCCCGATCCGTAATTACCCAAACAAGCCGCACTTATTATAGCCCATCACAAAACAACAGACGGATTTATAGAGATGACAATCAAATACGGAAAAGGGGAAGGAAAATAAAGCCGCACACAAATTAAGCTGTGGGTCAGGGGAAATAAACACAGCCCTGCAGTGCTCTGCTAGTATTTTTACACTACATTATGAATCAAATGTACACAAAGCAGAGCAGCGTGTTTAAACAGTGTGCACCTGCACGTCAAACACAGCACGAAATGTAAAAAAATCTAATCTAATCAAATCAGGTTTATTTAAACAGCACTTTTTTTTTCTTTTTTTTTTTTTTTTTACAACTGGTGGTTTTGCAAAGAAGCTTCACAGAAATGTGGGAGCAGAACAGAGAATCAGACAAAACATTAAAAATACAATACAGAACCTCCAGTGAACAATAGACACAAAGAAAGAAACTCCATCAGAGCTGTCGGAGGAAGAAACACTGGGAGGAACCAAGACTCACATGTACCCTATATCATACCTGTCAAGTTTTGAATTTAAAAATAAGGGAAATTTTCCACCGCCTGCTTCTAGCTGTCCCACCAGCCCAACCGAGGTTCAGTATCCCTTACATTTTTAAACAGGTTTACAAGAAATCTAAAATAACCACACTCTAAAAAACAGAGGTACGATATGAGTACTTTTTTGTACACTCTTCATAATTGTACCCTTAAAGGTACAATATTGGTCTTTACAGGGTCAGATCTGTTCCCTCTGAAGTACAAAGTAATTTCTAACAAAAATAAGTACAGATTTGTACAATTTAACCACCTAAAAGGGTACATTCAGTATTCTGTATCACTGCACTAATAAACAATATATATTTTAATTGCACATTTTTTATTTGAAAGCCAGACAATTTTGGATCATCAAGTTTTTGAGCCATGTTCAGGATGATAATGTTTATAATCTTTATAATCTTTACTGCCACAAAAACCATGGGTACAAAAAAGACTTTTTCACTGAAAGGTACTTTTTTGTACCTCAGTATAAGGTACAGCCCCAGCGACAAGCTTTGTACTCTTTTAAGTACAAATCTGTACTTATATTTCTTAGAGTGTACCCGTGAACCACTTACAAACTACAATTAGATATTTAGAATCTGATAGGTCTACCTTTGTTGACACTGAAATGTTATGTACATTCCTACATATGCAATTCTTTTAATAGAGCCTAAATAAAACCCTTTTCTAGATATTTACATGAAATCTCCACTTTTTTTTTATTTACTTTTTATATATATATTTTTAATGTAATGGATTTAAAATTAAACAAAGGGTGCATCATCAGTGAATCCATTCCTTAATAAAGTATGCAAAACAGTACGTCAACGATGTGTTCCATGTAGCAATGTAATAATGTAAACTATTCACTTGTTTCTAAATTGTTATTTTGCCTTTTATAACACACTGAAACAAATTATTAAAAGAATTAATACATATCAGTCCTAAGGGTCTACACAATTAATACTCTTTAATTAATACTCCTCTCTATGATCAGTCCACTCCTGATCAGTTCAGTTAATTTCAGTCCTCTCCACATGTTCTCTCTCTCTCTCTCTCTCTCTCTCTCCAGCTCAACCATCTCTTCTACCCCTTCTAAATAATAAATTACACCACAGTACTTAAAACGATTTAATAACAAATCTTACTTAATAAGATTTCAACAAATTATAACAACTGACAGTTCCCACACCGGCCCTTCTCCTCGCGCCGAAAACCAGCAAGCTAATTGGCTGTTTCCCCTAAAGGCGGGACTTTCTCCTTGATCCGGCTCCATTTTTGGTAAGAGATTTCCCATTCCCACAGTGCCTGTATTTTTTATGTTAATAGAAAACGGGAAATTTACGCAAAAAATACTAATACAGGAGGACGGCGGGAATGAGCAGTAAAATACGGTAGTTTCCCGGCCAAAACAGGAAAGCCTTGACAGGTATGCCTTGTATAATCACATATACTAGCAAATGTACTATTAAGGCTAACATATAAGGGGGCACCCATCCTCCTCTGGTCAGACAACTTATAAATGAATGTTAAGTCATTAATCATCCACAGGGGTTTACAGTTTTTCCACATTGTATACACATAAAATGTGGAACTATGCACACAAATCCAAAAACATGAAGCTCATGTGTCGACATTGTGACTCCAAACTGCTAAACTCTAACGCTAATTCATGTAATGGGGGAGGCATGTGAAGACATCCACGCAGATGATTGCCAAAGATGGATTTGCCATGCAAGGCGTTTTCCCCCCGCTGTTTGGCGAGGGAGAATATTGCAGTTGATGTAGATGAGGTCTTCTTGCCTGACCGAGATCAGAGGTCTGATGAACAGTGATCTGATTCTTTGCATTTTGCAATAAATACATTTTTGTTTCCTCTTTGTGTGTAAACTGATTTTCCTCATCATGTTTCTCATTGTACTTACATAGGTGAAAATTACAGTTTTGCAACAAACTACATACAGTAGATATAGCTTACATTTGTGTAGTACTGTAAATGGGGGGTCCTACACCACACCAAATAAATAAAAATAACAGAAAGCCAACATATTTCCATGGACTTGTCTGCATTTGAATTTGTACAGCGGCCTCATGAAGTCAAAAACACAACCAAATACTTCTGATAACAGTGCTCTGAATTTATCTTGTCAGTGTTTATTTGATGCTCTGTAAGAGATAAGCATAAAATATCTGTGTGTGTTGTTTTGGTGGAAGGAATCAGTTTTGCTGGAGATTTGTAGAGTTTCAACAAAGCAGTTAATCATTTTCAGTTTGTGTTTAGAGTTTTGAGACACTGAGCCAAGTTTCTAGAAATGCGTTTAAACATTTAGGAAAAACTGTAATATATTCAGGTGAATATCTACATCTGCAGTGGAAGCAGAATTTCCTATTTAGAGTTTATATAAACTCGGATGTAATGGGCAGTGGAGACTGAGTAACTCGTCTGAGGCAGGTGGAATGCACTGGGTGGCGAGATCCTGATCTGTGGTGGGTGACCACAATACAACACAATAACGTTGGGACAGATTTTTGGTTCAATTGAAGTGTGTTCTGTTACCCAGTTAATTTACAGATCTATACTACTGTATTTTCAACGTGTTCAATTCCATCACCCAGATCATTTATAGATGCCACCTTATTCCACTGCAATATAATACAAGATGAACAAGGAAAGTAAAGAATAAAAAGGTTCTCTTAAAGTGAACTGCTACACTGAGCTGCTGGATGCCTACATTTCCTTCAGGATCAATAATAAAGTCTCTGTCTGTCCGTAAGTCTATATACACTGCTCAAAAAAATAAAGGGAACACTCAAATAACACATCCTAGATCTGAATGAATGAAATATTCTCATTGAATACTTTGTTCTGTACAAAGTTGAATGTGCTGACAACAAAATCACACAAAAATCATCAATGGAAATCAAATTTATTAACCAATGGAGGCCTGGATTTGGAGCCACACACAAAATTAAAGTGAAAAAACACACTAAAGGCTGATCCAACTTTAATGTAATGTCCTTAAAACAAGTCAAAATGAGGCTCAGTATTGTGTGTGGCCTCCACGTGCCTGTATGACCTCCCTACAACGCCTGGGCATGCTCCTGATGAGGTGGCGGATGGTCTCCTGAGGGATCTCCTCCCAGACCTGGACTAAAGCATCCGCCAACTCCTGGACAGTCTGTGGTGCAACGTGACGTTGGTGGATGGAGCGAGACATGATGTCCCAGATGTGCTCAATCAGATTCAGGTCTGGGGAACGGGCGGGCCAGTCCATAGCTTCAATGCCTTCATCTTGCAGGAACTGCTGACACACTCCAGCCACATGAGGTCTAGCATTGTCCTGCATTAGGAGGAACCCAGGGCCAACCGCACCAGCATATGGTCTCACAAGGGGTCTGAGGATCTCATCTCGGTACCTAATGGCAGTCAGGCTACCTCTGGTGAGCACATGGAGGGCTGTGCGGCCCTCCAAAGAAATGCCACCCCACACCATTACTGACCCACTGCCAAACCGGTCATGCTGAAGGATGTTGCAGGCAGCAGACCGCTCTCCACGGCGTCTCCAGACTCTGTCACGTCTGTCATGTGCTCAGTGTGAACCTGCTTTCATCTGTGAAGAGCACAAGGCGCCAGTGGCGAATTTGCCAATCCTGGTGTTCTCTGGCAAATGCCAAGCGTCCTGCACGGTGTTGGGCTGTGAGCACAACCCCCATCTGTGGACGTCGGGCCCTCATACCATCCTCATGGAGTCGGTTTCTAACCGTTTGTGCAGACACATGCACATTTGTGGCCTGCTGGAGGTCATTTTGCAGGGCTCTGGCAGTGCTCCTCCTGTTCCTTCTTGCACAAAGGCGGAGGTAGCGGTCCTGCTGCTGGGTTGTTGCCCTCCTACGGCCTCCTCCACATCTCCTGGTGTACTGGCCTGTCCCCTGGTAGCGCCTCCAGCCTCTGGACACTACGCTGACAGACACAGCAAACCTTCTTGCCACAGCTCGCATTGATGTGCCATCTGGATGAGCTGCACTACCTGAGCCACTTGTGTGGGTTGTAGAGTCCGTCTCATGCTACCACGAGTGTGAAAGCACCACCAACATTCAAAACTGACCAAAACATCAGCCAGACAGCATAGGTTCTGAGAAGTGGTCTGTGGTCCCCACCTGCAGAACCACTCCTTTATTGAGTGTGTCTTGCTAATTGCCAATAATTTCCACCTGTTGTCTATTCCATTTGCACAACAGCAGGTGAAATTGATTGTCAATCAGTGTTGCTTCCTAAGTGGACAGTTTAATTTCACAGAAGTTTGATTTACTTGGAGTTATATTGTGTTATTTGAGTGTTCCCTTTATTTTTTTGAGCAGTGTATATCTCTATCTTATTCCTGATACTGTTTATCATCTGTGTCTATAGCAATAGCTAATTAAGTTAGTTAAACTGCATTTACTTTTATTTATTATTTATATTTACATTATTATTTTATTCTTATTTATATTATTTATTATTGTTGTTTTTATTGAACTATGTAAAAGTTAGTTTTAGCTTGATTTTAACTGTTTTTGTTGTATTAATTTGATCTTCTTTTGATCCTAATGTGGTAGGCCCCCTGGGGTTAGGGGCATGACCACTGTGACCCGGAAGGAGGAAGCTCACAGAGATACACAGACACGGGGAGTAAATGAACTCAAACGTACCTTTATTTTAAATGCCCTCCACCACACCCAAAAACAACTCAAAACGAATGCCCCGGCGCTACCGAGAGCCGCCGCTCCACAAGCCCCGGTGCTATCGGGCGCAGCCTCAGCCCTCAGCTCCCCAGTCAAAGTCCCCCCAAATGATGACGGAGGCTGAGTATATATGCCTGTCTCAACTGACGGCTCAATCAGGCCTCATGCGGGCCAGCTGAGACAGGCATGGCTTTGCGCTCTGGCGTGGGGCGGACCCACAACTCCCCCGCCTCCTCACGCCACACTAATTTCTCATCAACTAAACCAAGTTTTATTATTATTATTTAATATTCTTTTTATTCGCATCTATTTTTATCTTTTTTTCACTGTTATTTTAAAATGATTAGATGTAGTTATTATTTTCTGTCATGTGAATCCCTGTACTTGTAAATGCTCGGCTACGTTGTAAATGAGGGCTGCCCTCAATGTACTTCTGAGTCAAAATAAAAGACGATTAATTGATTGATTGATGATTACTTTTATATCGTTTCTCGCCACTTCTTACTAATGGGGCACTAGTGTGAACAAGTGTAAACAAGCAAGCAACCTGTAAAGCAAGCAACCTACCTCCCTGGTCCCTTATTAGGAACACTTCCTGCTCCTGGAGATCTACCATCCAGTAGGCTAACACAAATCCAGCACAACTCAATTTAACTGATCAATTCTGCGCTTTCCTACAAACATTTGCAGGTGGTTTGAAATGCGACTCCAAACAAGTTTGTAAAGATATTTCCCAGTCTGGAGTCTTCATTGTGTTTTTTTAAATCACTCACAAGGCATTAAAACAATGAGCTGATCAAGTCCAGAGTGATGGGAGTGCAGGGGTCTAAGAGGAGCACCAAGGGAGCACCCTATTGTACGCCCTGCGCAAGGCACATGGTGATGCTCGTTGTTATCTTACACCTCGTCAACAGTCTATTTTCATGCCTTGCGCATGCGCCCTTAAAATAAAGAGAATCAGAGTTCATCCCTGCTTGTAAAACACACACATGGACACCCTGCAGAGATGCAAACCTGACTTTTAACTCAACAGAATAAAGAATAAAATAGCATTGCTGTTCCCTTAAATGAGCTGCTGGTGTACCTTTGAATCATTAGCATGCATGTCAGCATGTGCGCATGCATCCTCTGCTGAGAAGCACAACAGCGTTGCACTGTTAAGATACAAACACGCCAAAGTCAGAGCTTACCTGCTACTTGGGAATGATGTTATATCTAAAACACACCCATGATTAATTAAGAGAATTAGTACATGCCTTTTGCGTGTTTCAAGCTGCGCAAGGAGCATTTTTTTGTGCCCTCATGATACCAACGAAACACGACATGCCCTAAATCAAGCTATGTGCTACCAGTCTACAATAGACTGCTAAAATAGGGCCACAAAAGTTAGTTACTGACACTGACTTTGTTGTCACACCAACCCGTATCCGTAAGTTTGTGATGTCCAGACATGCAAATCCGATTCTGGTCACTTGCAAATAACAGTGCAGCCAGTCATCTCAACAGATCTGATTTGAGAACCAAATCCCATTGGTCTGCAGTCAGAACATACTGCTGGGGGCGGTAATTAGATGGATCAGGTGGGATTGATTAGTGTCTGGAGCTGGAAGAAGTAAGCTGAAAGGTAGCTCCCCTGGAGCAGGGATGGTGACCCCGGCTGAAGCCTTTCATCAATGGTCAGTTTCAGACCACAGAGCTGCACTTGGCTGGATATTCTGGAGGGGGGTGGATTCAATCTCAATTTATCTGGTCAACAGCAGATCTGTAGGTGAAATTGACCAGTGATGAATGGGGTGGAGGGCAACTGATAAACTGTGCAGTAACAGATGGGCAGAAAGGCTGTAAAAAAGTAGAGCTGTAAAAGGTAGAGAAGTGCACAGTGAATGGAGAAATGCTAGACAAGATTAAGATTAGGAAACAGGGCTTTTAGAGTGTTTTTTCCACAGATACACAGTTTGTAATGGAATGTATGGGTCTGGTTTCTTTAGTACGAAAAGCAAAGCATACTTAGACCCTATTGTACACCCTGCGCAAAATGCTCATTGCTATCTTACGCCCTGCCAACAGTCTATTTTCACACCTTGCGTCTGTGGCGTTCAAATAACAGTTTAGGAATATATCTACGCTGATGGATGTGGTAGTCTGGAAATAAGGTGTTTTCAGGTACATTTTTGGAGCGTTAGTATCTTGGTGGTGAAAAATACAGGTGCGCCACTGACTGAACAAAACCTTGACAACAGTCAACAGTCAGACACCCAATCATATCATAGCTGCAGCACGCAAATCCAGCTTTTCCATAAACAACAAACAGAATAAATAATAAAATAACATTACTGCTCCCTTATATGAGCTGCTGGCATATGTTAATAGCGTGAATGCATAGGTCAGTATTCTCTGCTGAGACACGCAAAAGCACTGCACTGTTAAGATATGAACACGCCAAAGTCAGAGATCATCTGGCTCTTAAAGGGAATAACAACTGGCACACTGGCACAAGCTGTGCAAGGCCTATTTTTTGCACACTCATGATACCAAAGACACACCGATACATGCTAAATCTAGACGCATGATGTGCAATTGGAGGATGATTGATAAAATGGGGCCCCTAGGCTTAAAAACTGAGGAATCTATCTGCTAAGTGGCTAGCTGGGCTAGTAGAGTCCAGTTTTGCAATGCTAATGCTAATGCTAATTCTGCTAATGCAGTCCCATCCAATGAGAGCCACTGATGAGAAACTGTGCATTTCCCAGTCCTGATTAAACTAAACAGCAACAAACTGCCATCTTCCTAACAAAATGTACTTTTTCCCCAAATCATCTCTTCATGATGCCGCATGGCCACCTGTGGAAATATTTGATCAGATCATGTGATTCTACTTATACTTGTATGCATGACTCGACACCGCACAGTGAGGGATGTCACCTTTGTCATTGTGATGTCTGTGTTTGAGCTTTTTTAAAGTCATGTATGCAGAAAAAAACATTAGATTATGGCAGAAGTTAAGGGTCAAACTTGGTGGTGTGCTTAATTTGCGTAAAAAAAAATACGCGTTATTGATTATTTTCCATTGTAGATTCTCACTGAAGGCATCAAAACTATGAATGAACACATGTGGAGTTTTATGCGCTTAACAAAAAAGGGTGAAATAACTAAAAACATGTTTTATATTCTAGTTTTTTTTTCAAAATAGACACCCTTTGCTCTGATTACTGCTTTGCACACCCTTGGCATCATTCTCTCTATGAGCTTCAAGAGGTGGCCACCTGAAATGGTTTTCCAACAGTCTTAAAGGAAGGAGTTCCCAGAGGTGTTTATTAGCACTTGTTGGCTCTTTGTCTTCTTCACTCTGTGCTCCAGCTCACCCCAAACCATCTGGATTGGGTTCAGGTCCGGTGACTGTGGAGGTTCAGCTCATTTTTTGTTAAGTATAACATGTGTTCATTCATAGTTTTGATGCTTCAGTGAGAATCTACAATATAAATAATCATGAACATAAAGAAAACGCACTGAATGAGAAGGTGTGTCCAAACTTTTGGCCTGTACTGTACATTAGCGCTTTAACGTTGACAGCCCTAGTATTATTATCTCATTGTTAAAATCTAATGATATTAAAATGTTTCTTAGTTATTAGATGTTAGGAGTAACTATGAACACGGAAGAGGCTGATCACCCTTTTTAAGATGCTGGGAAGATCGATATCGACTGTCATGAGACATTAAAAAGACCTTTGGCATTTTTTCTCCATGAGCCAATTCCAATCGCCATCAGCCCTTTCCTCCTCTCCTCTCAGAATTCCATAATGGCAATTTATTGACTTTCCAGACGACAACCGTCAGCGTTTGTTTGGACGTTACCCTTTTGTCCTACGCCACTTCCAGGCGGATCCAGGAGAAAAATGTCAGAAGAGCCAAACGAGAGCTGGCAGCCAGACGCTCTCTCAGATGGGGACGGCGGACGTCAAGGTAAGTGGTGAGGAAATGTGTCCTTTTGTGTGATTGCTCTCAACCTTCAGGCCTGGAGGAAAACGGCGAGGAAACGGCGAGGAGCGTCTGCTGACTCAGAACGTGCCGCGTAAATGAATAAATATCGAGTGATCCGGCTGACTTATGAATCAATCAAGGTTGAGTTAACTCAAGTGTCCATGTTAATTCACCCCTCGACCCGGTGGAATAAATACTGGACCTGATCGATGTCTGAGGGGTGAAGTATGACAGCGGGGCTCTCGGCGCTGAGGCTGAAACACACCTGTCGACGGTCATTTTCCTGTAATGAATGCTGGCACGTGTGTTATTAGGATGTGCACTGTTGGAACATTGCTGTCTATAAATACCCTGATATTTTACAACAACGGAACAGCAGCGTGTGGATCAATCACAAAGTGTTACCTCACTCAACACTCAACCCACAACTGCTGTAAAGGCTGTGAGGTGTTATCTTGTGAGTGAAGATGAACACTGGCTGTTACGTGTCAGTGCATATGTTCTTTTTTGTGTTTTTTTTTTCCTCTTCCCTCTTCCTCTTGCGTTTTGGCTGTTAAGTTCTAGCAGTCCTGCTTACCTGTTTGAGATATCTCACACTCTGTTGCTTTCCCCACATGTAATAGGGGTGGACGGATCGATTTAAAATATGGATAGTATCGATACCAATGTTGGTATTGGGTATGGATCGGTACTTGTGTGATGAGATCGATTCTTAAGTTTCAGTTTCTCTTCGGTACAATTCCAGGTATTGACAGAGTGACCGACTGAACTAACAACACACTGTTCTTCTCTCACTTCACTTATGCTCAATTAGCCCACTCCCCTTTTCACCCCAAAATAATACAATAATCATGAAATAATTAAATAATCATGAAAATTCAAGTTTACATTCAACGTTGAATATTGATGATGCAGTCACCTAATACATTCTGATACATTGCTCTCCCCTTCACATAAGTAAATCGTAGTAGTAAAAAGTATCAGTATCGGTATCAGTATTGGCAATAATGGATTTCTCTGCCTACCCACAGCGATGTGATTTTTCCGGGTTGGGTAAGTCCTGGCTAGGCAGGTTTACTGTTTTTTTCTTTTCTTTGGCACTATCCATTGTCCACCTTCGCCTGGCGGAGAGTAGTTTATGCGTAAACCATAATAATACGTCCATCCTTTTTTAACCAATCTAATGCATACTGTATTTAGCTTTTCCGCTGTACATTGTATTTACGTCTCGGTACATTTTATTGTCTTAAATCACCTGCATCTTTAAAAATAATAAAATAATATTTAAAGATTTAAAGTTAAAGGTTCTTCCCTTCCATCCACCACCACACACCTCATGTTACTCTCCTCTGCCCCTAGTTACATCTGAGGGAAACAATACACTGGCCACTGTGTTTATGGCAAGGCAATGTGAATTATCCCATTTTTAAGAGTTTGAGAAGGGGGTGTCAAATGGACAGGACATGTAACAAGACACTTTAGTTGAATGCTTTTCCCAACCAATAGAAACCCAGAGTTATGTAGTCTAGAGAGTGTAATCTTAGCCAAGTTACATCAGCAAGTTTAAAAAAAAAAAAAACAGAAAGAGGATAACACCCCTCTATTCACAGTATCACATGTGTACCATCCCATAAACGCATCCTAGAAGACATCACCACCCACAGTGGACAGCTTAGTTGGTGCTAATAATCATCTGGCAAGAATTGTCCATGCAATCCGAAATCACATCCACATTTAACACAGGAGACATAAAACACATATCCCACATATTCTTTAGCTCGCACAAAAGTCATGGGAAACGTTGCATCAGTGATCAAAGGCTCAAAGGATGAAAGTTTGTATCAGGCAGTGCAGTGTTTGACAACTCCAGTTCTCTGGAAACTGCTGCTGTGCCTCTTGTGCTGTAATTCAGCTCATCAGCTAATTACAGGCTCTTCATCAGATAAATCAGGTGCGTTAGAGCAGCAAAAACATGCAGGTTTTAAAGGAAAGACAGAGTTCTCACTGTTAGGATGCACTTCTATATGAATGTAGGACTCACACTGAACATGTTAAACCTGCAATAATAGTGAGAATTCAAGAACTACAAATGAACTACAGTGTTCACCAAAAGAACTCTTCTTTTCTGGTTCTTGAACCAGTTCTATTTGGGCTTATAAAAACTGTGGTGCTTTTCAGCTAACCAGTCTGCAATTACACCAGCTAAATACTCTACCAGTCCATAATACAGTTACTTCTTCCTAGTGCTCCCTTCAAGTTTCTCCTGAAATTCTAGAGAACATCAAATAGACATAAACAACTCAGATTTGATTCTGTGAACTTTGATTTGATTAATGTTGTGAACGAACGTTCCTGGTTCCAGAACGCGTTTTTGTTTGTGTAAACGCAAAATTAAATTACGTTTTTTAAACCAGAACAATGCTGGTTCCACATCGGTGCTTTGTGGTGGAAAAGTGCTAATAGAGAATTTTAGAACCACAGCGTAAGCTTAACAGACTGATAGTTACTGTTAGTGCAGGCTGAAGCGCACAGCGAGCTGTGCAGCTTGAATTAGGGCATTTCTTGGTGTCTTTGCTATCGAAACAGCAAGAAAAGTACACCTTGCGCAGCATAAAGCACGCAAAAGAAGCGTGAGTGGTGCACCTGCGTTGCCAAGATAGCAATGAACGTGTGACTGCTGACTGTTGTCAGGGTTCTAATCAGTCAGTGGTGCACCTGTGTTTTTTCGAAGCTAAGATAACAATACACCAGAAATGTACTATAACACACCTCACTTCCAGACCACCACACCCATATTCTTTGTTTAGGCTGTTTGAACAGTGCAGGTACAAGGCGTGAAAATGGACTGATGGTGAGGCGTAAGATAGCAATGAGCATTACAACTCGCCTTTGAGCAGGGTTTAGTGAGAATTCTATAGTCCATAAAGCTCTTGTTTTAAATCCATGGAGTTTTTAAAGCCTGTACTGAGGCACAGAGGCTTCATACGTGTGTGAAATTGGCCTGATTGGTCAGAATGGGCAGCAGTCTTTATCTTACTGAGAAAGCCTGACTGACCGGAGCTGGACCGGAGCTTTAGCCTCTGCATACGGCTTCCCACAAACAAACAGCGCTCTGCCTGACTGCACACTCAACTAGCCCGCAGGCCAGACGTCCGTTAGTCCGTCCACTTCAGCTCCAGCCAGCTGAAAAACACCTGCGGCCGCCTGCGCTCCTCCGATCGGCGCGCTCCCCGAGTTACCGTACCTTTTTACATGCTCTGAAAACAAACACTTTACAGCTAGAGAAGAGATACGGGGTGATGGGACGGGAGTGGAAAGAAGAGAGTGAGTTTTGTGTTTGTATAAAGTGGGTCAGTGAGAGAGAGAGTGAAAAAGCTCTCTAAACCCCGTGGTCAGATCCAGAAATTTAAAAGAATCCAAAAAGAGCTGCTTTAAAATGAAAAGAGAATGAAAAGAAAGAAGAAAGATGAATGAAAAATACAGCCCTCATCAAAAGTTTAGGAGCACTATGGCTTCTTTCAAGTCAATTTATTTAGAATGATTTTTTTACTTTAAGGTAAGGCTATTTCTGATATTTTAAACATTAATACAAAAAACTAAACAACTAATCTGTATGAAAAGCTGAATGAGAAACAGCACCACAGCTCTTTTGAGGTGTTTCGGTGCTCATAGTGATGGTGTGAAAGGACCTCTAGTTTAATCAGTGTAAAACATAAATCAAAGTCTACAAGAATTCTAGGAGCACATGGAACATTCTACACTGTAAAAAGTGAAGCATGGAGCTGTTCATTCAAGCTAATAAATATGATTGAACACATAGTACAATTATTGACTTTATTGTGAAACTCAACCTTTTTGAATTTTGATGTGTCAATTTTGATTCAGACTAAATTAATTACAATTCTGAAGGAAATAAACTAAATGTTTTGGTTCCACTGAAATCATACTCGAAGAAAAGAGATAAGGATGTAATATTTTTAATTTGAATCAAACATGAATTGCGCATGCACACTGTGGAGCACGGGAGAAGTTGTAGAGAAGTGCTTCAGAGCACTGAGGGAGAGAGGGAGAAAGTGCCTGAACGCGCTCGCGAGAGAGAGAATGAGAGAGGGAGAAAGTGCCTGAACGCGCTCGCGAGAGAGAGAATGAGAGAGGGAGAAAGTGCCTGAACGCGCTCGCGAGAGAGAGAATGAGAGAGGGAGAAAGTGCCTGAACGCGCTCGCGAGATAGCAACGCATGCTTATGGTATTGTGGCGTCGGGACTGGAGGGGGGGCGGAAGGAATTATGGGAGCTCACCCTGTTGGGGGAAGTGGGTGTTTTTCTGCGTGTTTATGTTACTGTTTATCCCAGAGTTTCATGTCATGTTTTATTATCACTGTTCTAGTATTATTCATGTAGTTATCAGTTATGTGGTTGTTTTGTGCCTCACCCTTTGTGTGTTTTCTGTGTGTGGGAGTGGGGTTAGCTGCGTTGGAGCTGTAGTTAGTTTCACTCTCAAAAGTGGAATCCCATGTAAATCCAGCTCTTAGTGTCCTCCTCAGAGCAAAATAAAAAGAGCAAGAGAGCACTGAAACGAATCTCGCTGGTAATCCGTCCTCTTCCACGCCACAGTAACTTCTGGAACTTCTGAATATGCTGCCATGTTTTTTTTTTAAAGTTCGGATCAATTTAAATGTATTAGTTTGGTTCCGAAACTGAAATGTAAAGAATTTAACTTGGATCAAGGTGAATAATTAATATTGGGTCGAGTGAAGTAATATGGTTTATGTCAAAATAAAATAATAAGGTTGTAACAATTGACTTTATTTAGATTGAGTGAAGTCAAATAGTTTAGATGCAACAAATGGACATCAATTTTTTTAATTTGAGCAGGGCTACACTTTTTACAGTGTAGAACAGCTTTTAACCAGAACTAGAAGTAGAGCTATTGCAAGAATTCTACCATAAGAGAGAGAGAGAGTGATAGAAAATCATAGGACCACACAAATCAGAAATGTATAAGTTCAGAAGGACTTCTACTATCATAGTCAGAATTTTAGCACCACAAAGCTTTTAGAATTAAAGGCTAGAGACTACTATCACCTCTAAACTTACACGACCACAGGAATAAGTCTAGAATAAAACTTAGACTCTGTTCTTTTATCATTTTAAAATCATTTAAAAAGAATCAAACAATCAATCAACCTTAAAACATTGAGGGTGATCCTCATTTACAATGTTGGTGAGCCTTTATAATAGCAGGATTGAACACATTTAATAGTAATTGAGAAATAATAAGAAATAAATAATATTTGGTATTACTATTTAGTATTTAATATTTAGAAATAATAGTAAAAAATAACACAAATTTAAAAATTACTCATTTTAAATCAACATTTAATAAAATAAATAAAAAATAATAATAATAAAATATATATATATATATTTTTTTTTTTTTTTATATATTTGTCAAACAGAAAATTCTAAAATACCATAAAAAAAAACAAAATTGACACATAAAAAGGTAAAAATGTGTAAAATATAAAATAAGTAAATAGATAATAGTAAAAGTAAAGTAAAATGTTACAAATGATAAGCTTTGACCTGATACATGCTGTCAACTACACACACACACACACACACACACACACACACACACACACGCTCTCTCCATCAGTGTATCTGAAGCTGAGCTTCAGTGTGAGCGGAGTTCCTCCGCAGTGGCAGAGCATGGTGATTTGTTTTTGACCGCCTGCTTGTTTGCATGAGCACAGATCAAAGTGAACGATGTCCGCGTTTGAACGCTGTCGACATTTGCAATTATAATGCTGAAAAGTTGGAGAGGTGAGAACTCCTGCTGCTGCTGCTGCTGCTTCAGACGCTCCCCATCTAAACTAAACTGAAGTGAACTGCAGCGTGTTCTCACCAAAGTCAGAAAGTGAAGTTTTGGCCGAAAGCCACGAGACGCTATATTTAATATCCAAAAATAAAAACTCACCCATAAACAGTGTTGGGCACGTTACTTTGAAAAAGTAGTTCGTTATAGTTACTCGTTACTTCTCCAAAAAAGTAACTGAGTTACTAACGGAGTTACTCCACTATAAAAGTAATTAGTTACCAGTAAAAGTAACTATCGCGTTACTTTTTATTATTCGCCCGTCAAAAAAAGGAAATCAATTATGCATTTACTATTATTATTAGAAAAATAACAAACGAAAATGAACCCAAAATGTTGACAAAAATATAATCTAACGAATTTCAAAAAAAACAAAACGAAATTCTTCACAGAACCAAAGAAAATTACTAAAAATTGTAATACTGAAAAAAACGGAAAAAACTGAAAAACGCGTCTGGGGATGAAATTAAACAAACCAAGCCACACTCAAATGAAATATGTAAATATAAAGAAAACAAAAGAATGGACAAAAACAACAATCTAATAACCGTTAAAATGGTATTAATATAACAGCTTCACCAAAAGAGATTGCAGCAGCAGCACCACAAAAACCGGAGCAGCTAAAAAGAGCTTAACGTCCTTAATTCGGAACTTGGGCTGTCCACGGCAATCACTGAATTAATTAGAGTTTTTAACGCCGTTACTCCCAACACTGAACATAAATAACATGCCTTAAAGCGTCTGACAGACCAGCAGCGCTGTTTACAACCTCAGAAATGATAAACACATTAAATGACTAATGGTGCAAACATTGACTTTCTAATAATTTATCATTATTGCTGTTTGATTATAAGCTTTACGATTAATCCAAATCAGCATCGATACACAGAGACACCTCACAGTCTCAGCACTACTGACCTCTCTGAGTGACCATCGCTTACTACAACTACAGAAAAACACACACACACACACATAGAAACACACACGCTGAAACACAAACAAAGCTGCAAGAATTACAAACAGCTCCAATCTCTCAAGTATGATGAATTGTAAACATGCCTGAATTAATGGTAATTGTTGGATTACACACACACACACACACACACACACACACACACACACACACACACACACACACACACACACACACACACACAGATACACCATGTATCCTGGTCAGTCATTACAGGTGCACAGTGCCCACTCACATGCTTTATAGCCCATTTTTTGCTCATTTTGAGCTGCAGAAGGGGTACTTTTCCTGTTGTTACGATAGCAAAGGCACACTGACAAGGCCTAAATCAAGCTGCACGATGTGTGATTGACAACTTGCATATACAGCTCTGGAAAAAGAAATAAGAGACCACAGTTTCTCTGATTTTGCTATTTATAGGTTTATGTTTGAGTAACATGAACATTGTTGTTTTATTCTATAAACTACAGACAAACATTTATAGAAAATGAAAAATGACTGAAATAATAAAAAAAGACGCAGAGCTTTCAAATAATGCAAAGACAACAAGTTCATATTAAGTTCATATAAGTTTTAAGAGTTCAGAAATCAAAATATTTTGTGGAATAACCCTGGATTTTAATCACAGTTTTCATGCATCTTGGCATCATGTTCTCCTCCACCAGTCTTACACACTGCTTTTGGATAACTTTATGCTGCTTTACTCCTGGTGCAAAAATTCAAGCAGTTCAGTTTGGTGGTTTGATGGCTTGTGATCATCCATCTTCCTCTTGATTATATTCCAGAGGTTTTTAATTTGGTAAAATCGTGGAAACTCCTCATTTTTAAGTGGTCTCTTATTTTTTTGTCCAGAGCTGTAATATCACTAAAATATGTCCTGAAACATCAGTGTCTTGGAATAAAAATAAAAATAAAAAGTCAGAAACTTTGCATTGTTTTGTTTGTTTGCTTGTTTGTTTTGTATCTCTTATTACATCCCAAGGTTTTCTGATTTGCGGACATACTAATAGCATCCTAAAACGATGCTTTAGGTTTCTAATTGCTGCATTGAAAAAAACGTCCATTGGTGAAAACAGACAAAATATATGTAAATTTAGACATATGTGCTTATATTAAGCTTAACAAAAGCTCTGCCAATGGGGTAAGCTAATTTTTTTTGTGTAAGAATTCTTTTAAAAAGTAATCATTGCCTTAAATTTGGAAACAAGAATTGAAATAACTTTAACTTATTCTTCAATAGTTCAAATTACGTAAAATAGGATGACAAAGTTAGACTGAATAAGACCATTATTCCAAAAATAAGCGAAATAATCTAACACTTACAATGCTTAAAGAGACAAAAAGTCTTATCAGAGAAGAAAATAAGATCTATTGCCTTAAAAATCGCAAATTTCACTTGCTAAGATTTATTTTTTTGCAGTGTGCCTCAGGCTGATATAAATCACCATGTACAATAAAAAGCTCAGCTCTATATTCTATATATATATATATACACTATATTCTAGCTACCACAGGCTGATTAAAACATTATTAATTAATGAGAAACAGATAAGAAGCCCTTTCCAGTTGAACAGGCAGCAGGTTGAGGTTACACCATACTGTAAAACACTGTGGAGCACCGTGGAGAACCTGCGAGAACGTCTCTAATCTCCACCTGCTCTCAGTGACTCATTGCCTGCAGCAAAACGACACAGCACAGGCCTTACCTTGAGAGGTCTGGGTGCATATATATTTCTTGATCAAGGCATCTGTGGGTTGGGTGTAAAGGCTGAGCGCGTACTTCAGGGACTTCAGTTCGGGACTTTTCTCCAGGAAGGTTTTCTTCAGGCCATTTCCTCCCGCGTGGAAATATTGCTGTGAAGGAGAGAGAGGGCAGTGGGTTAGCCGCTGAAACGTGGGTAAAAAATGCAGCTTTGGCTCGCTCTCAAGGGCACTGTGTTTCAACAGCTGAGTAAAACAGAGCTATAGGGGTTGAACAATGAAACTGAAACACCTGTCATTTTAGAGTGGGAGGTTTCATGGGTAAATTGGAGCAGCCTGGTGGCCAATCTTCATTAATTGCATTATTGCACCAGTAAGAGCAGTAAGAGTGTGAAGGTTCAATTAGCAGAGTAAGAGCACAGTTTTACTCTAAATATTGCAATGCTCACAACATTATGGGTGAGATACCAGAGTTCAAAAGAGGACAAATTGTTGGTGCACGTCTTGCTGGCGCATCTGTGACCAAGACAGTGAGTCTTTGTGATGCATCAAGAGCCACGGTATCCAGGGTAATGTCAGCATAGCACCAAGAAGGACCAACCACATCCAACAGGATTAACTGTGGACGCTGTAAGAGGAAGCTGTCTGAAAGGGATGTTCGGGTGCTAACCTGGATTGTATTCAAAAAACATAAAACCACGTCTGATCAAATCACGGCAGAATTCAATGTGCACCTCAACTCTCCTGTTTCCACCAGAACTGTCCGTCACCACAATAAATTACTGTGCTCTAAAACCAGGTGTTTCAGTTTCATTGTCCAACCCTGTATCTGAGATTACAAAGGACAGATAGTAGCTGCAGCAGGCTTTGATCATGCTGAATAGGACAGACAGAGTCTGTGCACTTTATTTGAAGCCGCTCAACCCTGCTGGTGGACAGTGGTCCATCTGTTGACGCATGGCTTGTATTAGCCGTCCTGTACAATTCCATCTGTGGTGAGTTTCAGAGCTCAGAGCTTCTGTAGTCTGGATATTTTCACTTTGATAGCGTTAATGCTACGTTACCTTACTTAACCTTAGAACACTAACGTTAAAATTAGTAGCACAATCACTAATGTTGGGTAAGAACTGTATGACAAGTTTTGGAACCCTTCTATAATTTTTGAACAAAAAATGGTACCATGCACTGGAAAAATCATAAGCAAAATTTACTTTAAAAAAGTTTCACAGCTTTCTGCATTTGCTTTTTTTTAAGTAAATTTAATTTCAGATAAATTTAAGTAACTTCAACTCGGTTTCAAGACTTAAATGTTACAAAGAGTAAATAAGTGAACTGAACTTCAATTCCTTCTTTTAGTAAACTTTACTTCATTTATTTTTGCTGAATCAATCCTTTCTTTTAGAAACCCAAAATTCAGTGTCTCAGCAAAATTAGAACATTAAATAAGACCAATTAGTACTTTGAGCAGCATGGGCAGTGTACCAAGTCCTGCTGGAAAATGAAATCCACATCTCCATAAAAGTTATCAGAAGAGGAAAGCATGAAGTGCTGTAAGATTGTCTGATAGAAACTGCACTTCAGACCTCAAGCAGTTTGGACTGTGTGTCTCTCCACTCTTCCTCCAGACTCTGCTCCCTTGATTTACTTGAAATGAAATGTAAAATGTACTGATGATCAGTGATGGTTTGGAGAGACATGTCATCTGCTGGTGTTGATCCACTATGTTTTATCATCAAGTCTAAAGTCAGTGCAGTTTTGTTTTCCCACAAAATCTTACAGCACTTCATTTCATTTTCCAGCAGGACTTGGCACACTGCCCACACTGATACCAAAAGTACCAATTGGTCTCATATAATATTCTAATTATCTGAGATACTGATTTTTGCTTTTTCATTGGTTGTAAGCCATAATCATCAACAATAAAAGAAATAGACGCTTAAAATAGATCACTCTGTGTGTAATACATCTATATAATATGTGAGTTTCACATTCTAAACTGAATTACTAAAACTTTTTAATGATATTCTATTTTTTAGATGCACCTGTAGTTCTTTTCCAGTGATGTCTGCTTTAAAAACCTATACATATATTTTTTTTAAACCGATACAATATTGGAGACAATAATAATATCGCGATACATCAATCCACTGATATTTTTATACACCCATAATCCTGAATCAATCTTCATTAAGCTACGCAGCACTTCTCTGCACAGCAGTGTCTGTGTACATAGCTTTGATCCACAAAGGACGAGCATGTTTTTCAGTGTTCAGAGGCATGCTGGGATATAATGAGAAAACACGCGCAGCTTCCAGACCTGACAGCTCCGACTCGTCTGCCTTTTTACATAAATTGAAACCTGACACTTTCCTCTGGGGATTTCACAGCTTTGGGGAGCCTCAGCGCCAAATCAACCACAAACACCTTGCACTTTGTTTCTGTGGACCAAAATACAAACGGCTTTGAGCTTCCCTGAAAAGATTTTCATTATACAGACATAAAGTCTTAGAGGCTACAATGATTTGTCCCAAAGACATAAAATATATGACCAAATATTTCTGAACACCCCTTCCAACGAATACATTCAGATACTTGAACCCAATCCCATTTCTCTTTTGTATCACTACCCCTTGTTTTTAAAGTTCAGAAAATTTAGAAGCTGCTGGTTAAATAGTTAACCCTTTGAACTCTAGGCTGTTTTGGTGTGTTTTTTTCTCGTTTTTTTTTTTTTTTTTTTTGTCAGTTCCTCTTTCAGGTCTTATAACACAGTAATTATATCAGACAGACACATGCCCTGATCTCTTTTACTCCAGAAGACATACAGCTGCTCAGAAATATAATCATTTAAAATGTAAAAGGAAGCAGAATTGTTGTATTTTCCTGGAACTGATCATGTTTTGCTCAAAATTGTACCAAGCGCCTGAGGGTGGAGGGTTAAGTGGTAGCGCCAAGGGGTGAAACTGGATGGGGCTTTGAGGTTGCACCAATTGCTGACACAGATATGCACATGCACACATACTGTACGCAACTTTTCCAAACTAGTCCCTGTAGAGAAGTATCATCAATACAAAGGGCTAGAGATTAGGTTATAAAGCCCCCAGTATTGAGCTGTGGAGTGATTATTATTATGCAACACCCTGTGCAACAGAGGAAACTCTTGCTCTTCCTTTCCTGGGGTGGTCCTGATGAGAGCCAGTTCCATCATAACTTTTTAATAGTCCTTGTGACTGCATTTGATGATACTTTCAAAGCTCTTATTGGAATGACCTTTATTTTTTCAAGTATTTTTTTCTTTATTTAGTTGAGTAGTTCTTGTTTGTCATAATATGTATTAGAACATTACTCAAATAGAGCTATTTACTGATACCTGTAACTGAATACCTCTTCACAACTTTACAGCTGATTCTCTCAAACACTTTATTAAGAGACAAGAAGTTCAAGTAATTAACTCTTGACGAGTTCAGCACAGCTGTTAACTGAAAGCTGTTCATTCCAGGTGACTCCTCATAAAGCTGACTGAGAAAATCCAGCCAAGATGTTCAAAACTGTCTCTTTCTAAACAAGACATGCTACTATAACTTTAGTATTAAACTACAATGCAGACAAATTCTAAATAATAAAACAAAACACTGAATTAAAGGTGTTTCCAAACTTTTGACTGGTACTGTATATATTTGTTGGCAAATTTAAAAACCTTGAAGCTTTACAGGAGATTTTTTGATGGACTTCCAAGTCATTTAGGAGCATTTCGACTTATTCACTGGTAATGAAAATTTGAGTTTGTGTAAAGAACAACAGCCAAATTCATATTATATCATAGAATTACAATAAAGGAGATAGATGAGGTTGGTTTGACAATTATAAAAAAAATAAAACTGCACTTTTAGTCTATTTATTTCTGCCATTTCTGTCCTGAAAATGCATGAAAACAAACAGAAAAACAAACAAACAAACAAACAGACACACAAACTTAATAAGATATCTCATTAGTGAGTGCTGAGTGATTAAATAAGAATGATGGGCAGGTGTGTGTGTGTGTGTGTGTGTGTGTGTGTGTGACATTTTCATCAGATGGACTCTGGCAGATATTACTGCATTAGCGCTCAGGACAATAACAGATTGGCCAAATGCTGTCAGAGGGACTATAATCCAATGGCTGTTTGTTGATGGTCTGGAGTGATTAAGGTAGATTGAGTTTTCAGCGCTGTCTGATTGGACGACGCTGGCGGGCAGTAAAGAGCAGAGCTGGACGGGCACTTTGAGCCCGAGTCCTCGGTGTTCGTGCCTCCGATAAGCAGAGCATTCTGCAGTTTCTGCTGAATTATCTCTCACTCGCAGTTTTTTACTGAAAGAAGTGGAGCGATTTTAATCTACATCAATTTAGGTTTTATGAGAAGAGGATGTGTTTTATTATGATTAGAATCGGATTGGAAGTTACTGTTGCGTGTCACGTCTTGATTTACGAAATGAACAAAATCGTTTTTTTTTTTTTTTTTTTTACAATTTTGCAATGTTTTTGGTATCAAAATGAATCTAAATACATCAGAAGTGCGTAATTAAACCTGTGATCACAGAATGGAGAGCAGATATGCAATGGCTTACATCTTGATTTTTTAAAGTGATCCAATATAAACCAATATAAAGTAGCAGTAAAAACTTTAATCAAATAAAAATCTGACAATTGTGATGTGTAAAAGTATTCAGCCCCCTATATAAATACTTTGTAGAGCGACTTTTTTTACTGCAGTTACAGCTGCAAGGGATATATCTCTACCAGCTTTGCGCATCTAGAGACTTGAGATTTTTGCTCATTCTTCTTTACAAAACAGCTCAAGCTCAGTCAGTTTGGATGGAGAGAATCTGTGAACAGCAATTTTCACATCTTGCCACAGAAGCGCAATGGGATTTAAGATTGGATCATTCTAACAAATCAATATTGTTTAATCTAAATCTTTCCACTGTAGCTCTGGCTGTATGTTTAGGGTCATCGTCTTGCTGGAAGGTAAATCTCCTTCCCAGTTTTCTCAAGTCTCAAGTTTTGCAGATTTTAACAGTTTTTTCTTTCCAGGATTACAGCCTGTATTCATCTCCATCCATCTTTTCATCATCTCTGACCAACTTCTCTGTCCCTGCTGAAGACGAAAAGCATCCCCACAGCATGATGCTGCCACCAACCATGTTTCACAGTGGTGAAATGGTGTGTTTAGGATGTTGAGTAATGTTACTTTTCCACCACCCACAGCGCTTTGTATTCAGGCCAAGACGTTCAACTTTGGTCTCATCTAACTACAGAACCTTCTACCACATGTTTGCTGTACAAACAGCACTTCTTATGTCTTTCTTTTAACAGTGGATTTCTTCATGACACTCTTCCATGAAGGTCAGATTTGTGGGGCGCACGACTTATAGTTGTCCCGTTAACAGTTTCTCCCACCTGAGCTGTGGATTTCTGCAGCTCCTCCAGAGTGACCATGGGTCTCTTGGCTGCTTCTCTGACCAGTGTTCTCCTCGCTCGATCTGTCAGTTTGGGTAAATGGACATGTCTTGGGAGGTTTGCAGGTGTAGAATACATTTTGCATTTTTGGATGATGGACTGTACAGTGCTCCTTGGGATGCTCAAAGCTTGGGATATGTTTTTATGACCTAACCTCTAAATCTCTAAGGTGCTTAACCTTATTAAAAAACACTGCTCACATCCTTTAATGCTAGCTTTAGTGTGCTTTAGTGTGCCACCATCACTGTGTACTGATAATAACAGACATATATACATAGACTCTGCATAGCGTATCAGCTGGCACCAGGAGGCAGGCTATGCAGAGTCTATGTATACTGTATATATTTGTTTATGTTATTTTCAGTACAGTGAGGGCGGCGCACAGAGCTGAAGCTCGCGTTATAGGATGTGAGCAGTGGTTTTTAATAAGCTTCTTTTTAAGTTATTAATGTAATTAAATGTCAGAGCCCTTCGGATTCTACCAAGGAGGTGTGGAGCCACTTTGAGCTGGACAATGGTAGAAAAAAGTGATTTATCAGGGTAAATTATGCCTCATGTCACCCAGTCTGAAGAGTTTTGGACAAACTGTTAAAATTTCTGGATCTCGGAACACTGTGGGAGAACGGAGGTGTGCTATTCATCGAAGGTAAGTACTTTTTATCATGTTTTCTACATAAAAAGTCCATTTTACACCAGAGTTTTCCTTTAAGATCGCTAAGTTGTACGTATACTACTGTCCAATAACTTTTAGCTTGTCAATATAATTACGTAATTGCATTTAAATTGCAGAGGAAAAAGACAAAAAACTTGGAATTCTGAGAGCTAAAAACATTGTATTTCTATCATGCAATTCGTTTATATTGCTCCCCGCTTCCTTTTGGCATACTTCCACTCATGAACATTAACATTAAGCAATGTGAGAAAGGCCTTCAGTTGCTTTGAAGATACCCTCACCAACTATTACATGTCTTGCTCTTAAAGTAATTTTTGTTGGTTGAGGGCATAGACTGTGTATAGCTGGACAGAGCATTGTCTCTCAAAAGTGAAGCCACCACAGGTCGGGCTCCCCCTGCTGTTCGGTTTCAGAAACCCATCCCCATAGGTTTCAATGGCAAAAGAGACAACTTTCAATCAGGTTTTTTTTTCTAATATACTGTAATTCTACCTCCATTATTTAAATGCAGCAGCTAGTGTAACCTCTGCTTATATTGTTAAATTTTTATATTCCCACAGAACTCGTTTTATAAAACGTTATTCAGCTCTATTAAAAAAAGGTGTGGTTATTGTAAAAGGGCTGGTTATGGGCGGGACCAATAACAGACCGTCAGCTCCGCTCCGCCCCGCTCTGCAGTCTGTGACCGCGAGGCAGCCCTCAGGGGCGGGGTTATTTAAATGAGTAGGTTGCTATCCACAGTCTTTCTCCCTCCTCTGGTCTCTACTGCGCAGACTCGGGTATCAGGATCGCCAACATTGAATGAATGGGAACGGAGACACGGCGTCCATCTTTTTTTTACAGTCTGGGTTTTTTACAGGTTGAGGGTAACAATGGTCTTGAATTTCCTCCATTTGTCCACAATCTGTCTAACAGTGGATTGGTGGGGCCCAAACTCTTTACCTCTCTCTCTCTCTCTCTCTCTCTCTTTCTCTCTCCCTCTGTCTGACTGAGATGCAGTCATGTGTCATCTGCTCTTTCAGACCCTTCACTCTCCTGCCAATTAGACCCTGCAAACAATACACCGCAATTTAGCTAAAAGGAGACGACTGGCCACAGCCGGCGGAATTTTGATCCCGAGCCTAATTTAGGCTAGTTTGACATGCTCCGCGATGTGCTCCCTGACGCCTGATCAACTTTTCCAGCAGTTTTTTTTTTTATATTTTTAATAGTGTAGGACCCAATAAGAAAAGTTTGCAATGTTTTTTTTCTGAAGTTTAAAAATTCCTGAGGCATATTCCTCTGCACTGACCAGTTGGATGACAGAGTGCTCTCTGTCTCAGATCAGTAAACACAGCTAAAAGAATGAGGGATGCTGCTGTTTTAGCTGTCAGGCCAAACAATGAAACAAAGGAACAGTTCTCTGAGCTGTCGCAACAATACCCATACCTTCTCATGACAGCGTCCAAAAAGATAAATGCTGGCCGGGCTGTACCAGGTTACACTTCTTCAGAACTAAAAAGCTGCAGTGGCTGCAGTAGCGTGTGATATATTTCCAGATATATAGTTTACTACTGCTTGTTTTCATAGGAGTTAAATCAGGGATGGGCAACTTCCATGATGGAGAGGGCCACATTTTTTTCAGCATGACCATTGGAGGGCCACATGACCTCGCACTTCAAATAATTGAATATGAAAAACGCTACAAATGATTTTCAATAAGAACAAATTTTATATGAATTTATATCTGTATGTTTACAGCGCCAACATTTATCAACAACTATTTTCTGCATATTAATGCATTTTAATACGGCAAAAGACAAACCGTTTGCTTAAAAAAAGTGCAAAAAGGAAGTCCTTCATATCAAAGAACAAAAAGTTTGCTTAAAAAACTGATTGCAAATACAGTAGTTCCTCTGTGTAAAATAAGTTCATTATAACAAGTCCTTCATAAGCAACATAGACAAAACATTTGCTTAGAAAAGTGCAAAAGGCATTTGAACTCATTTATAACAAAGAACAAAAAAGATTTAAAAACTGATTGCAAATAGCTCATTCAATAATAGCAGAAAACTAGACCACAGAGCGCCCGTGCCCGCTATTGTTTGGCAGCGGCGCTCCCTCTAGCGGTCAAAAGTAGAATTACATTATTTTTTTTATTTTTTTATTTTTTTATTATGAAATTATTTTTGATCTATTCGCGGGCCGCACTGAGTGATGACGAGGGCCGTGTGCGGCCCCCGGGCCGCCAGTTGCCCATCCCTGAGTTAAATAAACATAAATGTATATTTTTTTATAGGCTGTGTATTGTGTCGGACAATTCTCAGTATGAATGTGCGATTAGTAATCAGCATCTCAGAGCCTGAGAAAAATACATGTCCAGCTGTCCATGATTTGGAGCTCAAAACACAATTGTGGTAACACTTTATTTTAAGGAACACACATTAGGTGCTTATTAATGTCTTATTATTTTCTTAATAAAGCCTTAATTACACATTTGTAAATGATTTATTCACTACGTACTAGGTTTTATTCTGTGCTATGAGTGTTATGTTAGCACCCTGTTAATCAGATTATTAAGCATTAACTATGAGCTAATTCTACATGTTATATGTGTAGAATTGTCAGCTGTTTGATCTATGTGAGTTTGGCAAGGTTATGGCTGTGCTGGAGTTTGTTAATATTAAGTTAATAAGGGGCTAATAAGTCACTAAGAGACTAATAAGTGTACCATATTCTAAAGTGAGTATCTGTTCATCACTACTTAGACACTAAAAATAACTGACTAAATATTCAATCAATCACAGACCCCTAATTAAGCACCAATAACACTTAATAACACATTGGTGAATAAATCATTTACAAATGTCTAATTAAGGCTTTATTAAGCAAATAGTAACATTATAGACATTAATAAGCGCCTAATTTGTGTTCCTTAAAATAAAGCATCACCACCATTTGTCTTCACTACAGTAAATTATACTATTATACTCTGCCTGTAGGGGGAGCCCATGGGTAGAATACAGCAGAAAACACCAATTCATTCACCAATTCACTCATTTAATGCTGCTTTAAATGCAATTATAGAGTGGTATAGAATGTAAGTGTTGTCATTTCGATGTGGAAGAAAATAATAATAAAAAAATATATATAAAGTACAGAATAATTTAGCTAAACCTAAAAGCTGGTCAGATCATATTTCACGATCCATAATTAAACACTGGATTATGCATTCAATGACTAGACAGCAATATAGACCTTGTGCACAACTGCAAATCTCCATTGAATCCACTGTAAATTTAGCTCACAATGCTTAAACGTTTTTACAGAAGCTGAACACACCTGAACACACAGACACAGTTTGTAAAATGTGTAAAACTAACTATCCTGCCATGTGGAGGAAGCAAAGTAAAGGCGTCTAACACCACTAACTGTATACCCCTCTTAAGAGTACATCACTCAGCCCAATAACCGGAGTATCAGAAGACAGAAGTGCAGCTCTACAAATGCAGTTCAACAAAGACTATAGCAGCTGATATTTGGGTTTTATAAATGTATTTTCTTACAAAAATGTAAAAAGTACATTTGGTCTTGCAACACAATAAAACACATTATTGAAAAACCTGCATGATGATGGTTCCAATCTCTACTTGAAGTCAAATTTGTAACGAGTAAATATTTACTAAGTATCCCTACCAAAAATATATAGTATGCCATAATATCGCAAGGTCTGATCCTAGCACAGCATGCGCATTCCACGGCATTTTAGGACTACTTTTCAGTGCTAACTGCAGTGGAAATTCATAATGCATTATGAGTGCATTCATACTACACTATATGACACGCATAATACCTTATAATGACTGTAATAAGCCTGTATAATAACTCATAAATACTTACAGCGACATTCATAACACATTATAAACTATAAGTATACGGTTTTATAAAAAAAGGGCTTATAATGCCTTACAATATCTGTTCATAAGAACATTGTACAATGTAGTGTTGTAATGCACTATAACACATATTTGGTATATGTTGGTATAATGCATTGCAACATGCTGCTATGATTTCTCAAATTAAGCTTTTATAAAATTAAATAACACATTATAAAGCCTTATATACAGTCATTACAGACTTTACTTGAAATGTACTTAAAGGCACTTGAAAACACACTTCACTTAAAACCAGTAAAGAACACTCGTAATGCTCTTATTACAGTGAGGCACAATCAAATTTACTTTACGTTTAAAGAGCATGTGAGAAATCACTTCACTTAAAGTCAGTAATGACTTTATATAAGGCTTTATTACGTGTTACGTACTTTTAAAAAAAAGCTTAGAGAGAAATCATTGCTGCATATTGTAATAAATTATACCAAAAAAATACCAAATATGTGTTATAGTGCATTACAACACTACATTGTTCAATGTTCTTATGAACAGATATTATAAGGCATCATAAGCCCCTTCTTTATAAACCCTTATACGTGTAGTTTATAATGTGTTATAATGTGTTGCTGTAAGTACTTATGAGTTATTATACAGCCTTATTACAGTCATTATAAGGTATTATGCATGTCATATAGTGCATTATGAATGCACTCATAATGCATTATGAATTTCCACTGCAGTTAGCACTGAAAGGTAGTCCTAAAATGCCCTGATCTTGCGATATTATGGTATACCATATGTTTTTGCCGGGTCTTGGTAGGGGTTCTTAGTAAATGCAAAATGTTTACTCATTTAGAGAGAAATCATAGCTGCATATTATAATGCATTATACCAACAGATACCAAATCTGAGATATTCGTTTTTATGAACAGATATAAGTCCTTTCTTTATAAACTCTTATACTTGTAGTTTATAATGTGTTATGTGTTATGTCGCTGTAAGTACTTATGAGTTATTATACAGGCTTAATACAGTCATTACAAGGTATTATGCATGTCATATAGTGCATTATAAATACAGGATTCATAGGAAGTGTTACCGAAATTGATAGTTCAACAACAAACTTTAAAGATTGCACTGTTTCAGGTATTTTGGCCTGTTTGTAAAACTCTTAATATGTCAAGATCAAAAGGTCAGTGTGTGCAGAACCTGACAGACCTCTCCTGAGACCCAAGGCCAGTTCTACTGAGCAAGCAAACGCTGCTTTTAGAAAAAAAATGTCCATTTTCGACCACTGCTGTATTGATGACTCAGGTCTTTGAGGGTTCAATGGCATAACTGAACGGTCAACATACGAAAATCAATGTTGAGTCAGCCGATAGAGCTGCATCTGCAATGCAATAACGGGAGGAATGCATCGGCAGGGCTTAAGAGAGGAATCCTGGGCTAAGTGATGGATTTACGTTCTTACCAAAACCCGACAGCTCTCGGCTGTAAAGGACCACTTAGTCACGTTGACCCCGTTCACACCTGGTCACTTCATGCGACTATTATCTGGAGCCAGAGCTTGTCTGTATTGGGATATTTTTGGTATTTTCTGATCCTGACTTATTTTCTTTCCTGTCTTCTTTAGCCTTTCTTGTCTCTGCCCTAGCCACAACCTAAAATTAGTGTTTACACCTGTGTCTAGATGGTTACCCATCCCCCTCGTTACCTTCCCCAGGTGTTCCTTGTTTCCTCAGGCTTACAAATACCCATATCTTCCTTTGCTCTGTGTTGTGCTTTGCTTGACCTTTTGTGTTGCTGGTATTGTTTGTTATCTTTATTCTGTTTATTGTCTTGTGCATTGTGCATTAGCATTGTCTTTGTTTCAATATGGCTTCAATTAAAAATGCCCTAAATTTGCATCCTTTCTGCCATTCTGAGCTATTACATCTGAATTGTACCCTGATGAGAACTGGAACACATCCAGTCTCTTCAGATAGTCAGACTGAAATCCATTTGCAGTGAGACGGAATTTGCATGGCAATTATTTATTGTGTTAGTAGGTTGAAGTGGTTTAAATAATCTGATTTGTAGCTGTTTTAAATGTGCCAGATAAAATTCTAATACTTAAGACGCATTAAGTGACCAGGTGTAAATTGGATTTTTTTTTTTGAGCTAATATAAAAGCTTAGAACATTTTGAGTTATTGTCATTTTGATGACATTACATAAGGAAGGGATTGACAAATAAATAAAAGATATAAAATATTATAAAAAATATATAAAACAAATAAGGTAAAAAAAATAATTTAAGAGTAGGAATCATAGAATAATTTGTTAAAAAAAAAAACAAAGGTAATAAAACTAATAAAATGCAATTACAGATTGAATAAATAAAACTGATGACATAAAAGAGGACAATATAAATAAACGATAATGAAAGAAACAATAAAATAAATGAAAAAAAACAGCTAAAATAAACCAAAATTAAAAGCAAGATAAATAAAAAATAAAAAATATATACTCTTAAAACATGTAAAACATTACATTACATTATTTTGCACTAGTAGTTTTTGCACAAGCTTGCACTGCAAATGATTGTATAACTGTGTATCTGCATTTTTTGTATGGCTGGCATCATATACCCTCATTATATGCACATCAACTTCTATACTTTATATATTTTATTGTATTTGTATTTTCTTGTTATACACATTTTTTGGTATTTGTATTTTTCTAAGTTTTGTTTTATCTTATCCTTCCTAGTTACTTTTGTGTACTGTGTATACCCGCTGCTGGATGTCAAAAATTTCCCCTCGGGGATCAATAAAGTAAGTACCTACCTACCTACCTACCTACCTACCTACCTACCAGTGGCGATTGCTCTAAGACTGCAAGGGAAGCTCAGCTTCCCCTAAAATGTAAAAAAATAAGTGATTAAATATATACTGTTGTGTGTACATGTCATTGATTAAATATGGGCTACACCGCGCTGAACTTAGTTCAGAATCAGCTTCTTATCACTGGTAACACCGCGGCTTTCCTCTCACTCATTCCCGCAGCTTCACAGCGCTGCTTTAAACAGTGCGGACGCTGGGCATCCACAGAGCTCAATAGCGGAGCAAAGCGTGCGGCGAAACGAGACGAGTCATTGGATAAATGCTGGGCTTTGTCCCACCCATCGGACGCTCAGCGTCTCTGGGGGTCTATGGAGCAGTGGGCTGGCCTCGGCCCCTCGGACACTCAGCTTCTGCATGATGATTGGATGATCTGTCTGAGGCGGAGTCCCTTTTTGATTGACAGCGAAATGAGCGAATCAGCGATCTTTTAGTGTAAAAATCCGTTTTGGAGAAGCCATTTGATAGTCTTCCTTACGAAGAAAAATTTAGAGTTAAACAGCAGAGCAGATCAACTGCTCAGATTAATTTGGTGTAAAAGGTGGGTAAAGTAACAGGTATTTTCAGCTGTTCTGGTATGATAAAGTGAGCTGGCTGACTGGAAGTGCTGTAACAAATAAAATGTACTGATGGCCATTCCTCCTGATGAAACTATCTCAGGACATAAATGAACAGGGGCCAGTAGTAAGTATTGTGTTATTATTAAAAATAATTTAAATAGTTTAAATTAATAAAGGGATTATTTAAAGAAATTGTAATTGGTCAATGTAAAGAATGGGTACCTTTTTGTTGTGTAGTGAAAACTTGAAAATAATGCCTTTTGTTTACAAAAAAAAATCTCAGGGAGAGTAGAATTTACATATATATAAAACTAAATATGTTAAGATGTAGGCCGAAATTGAGCTTCCCCTCCTTGAAAGACCAGCATCCGCCACTGCTACCTACCTACCTACCTACCTCAAAAATCATAAAATCAGATGAAACAGCGGCAGGCTGTTAAAGACTAGGAGTTTAAACATATTGAGTGAGATCTAGTAGGTTGAGGCCCATCATGTGAAAAACAGTTATATTAAGACACTGTAACACTTAATATACAACTGTGGGACATATTTGTAAACCCCACGGTTTTAATCAAACAGAAATAGACACTATTTGACACTATTACGTGCTCTCTCTCTCGTGTGCTACATGCAACCGGCTGGCAACCGTATAATTTTACTGCAAAACAGCATCAGATCCAGACACTGATTGCGTGAGTCAGCGTCCAGGTGCTTTATTGACGCAGCAGTGATGCTCGACGCAGACGCTCTCTTACAGGTGTTGCGTAAGGCTCAGAAAAGCCTCGTAAATGTGCTTCTATACGTTTCATCATCTCCATTATGGTTTGATCCTGTGCGGCTTCTGCTGCAGTCAGATATTACCCAGCGTGGACTGATCCTCTAGAGGATTACATCTGCGCTGCCACGTCTGCAGTAATGTGTCAAATCAAGTCAGCGGACTGCGCGGTTCTACAGATGTCTATACACATCCTTGGCCACTTTATCAGAAACCCTTCTCTCTTTCAGCTCCACCATGCTGGTGTTCAGTAATAAATAAAAGAGCGTAGAACGGTGTAGAATCTGTTGATGCACAGTTTATCTCAGCTATCCTTTACAGTTTCTGACCACAGCACAGCTATTGGCTGGCGGACCACACACACAGTACCAGTCAAAAGTGTGGACATACAATCTCATTAATATTTCTTAGTTATTTGTATTATTTGCTATATTGTACAAGGGTTGGAAAATGAAACTGAAACACCTGGTTTTAGAGCACAATAATTTATTGTGGTGACGGACAGTTCTGGTGGAAACAGGAGAGTTAAGGTGCACATTGAATTCTGCCGTGATTTAATCAGCTGTGGTTTTATGTTTTTTGGATACAATCCGGGTTAGCACCCGAACATCCCTTTCAGACAGCTTCCTCTTACAGCGTCCACAGTTAATCCTGTTGGATGTGGTTGGTCCTTCTTGGTGGTATGCTGATATTACCCTGGATACCGTGGCTCTTGATGCATCACAAATACTTGCTGTCTTGGTCACAGATGCTCCAGCAAGACGTGCACCAACAATTTGTCCTCTTTTGAACTCTGGTATCTCACCCATAATGTTGTGTGCATTGCAATATTTTGAGCAGAACTGTGCTCTTACCCTGCTAATTGAACCTTCACACTCTTACTGCTCTTACTGGTGCAATGTGCAATTAATGAAGATTGGCCACCAGGCTGCTCCAATTTAGCCATGAAACCTCCCACTCTAAAATGACAGGTGTTTCAGTTTCACTGTCCAACCCCTGTAGATTAATATTAAAATGTATGAATGAACACATATGCAGTTGGGTAGCAGACAACAAAAAACATCTCACAAACATCTGACATAAAAAAACCAACACAGGTAGTTTGGAGCTTGGACTAAAGAAAAGCAGTTTACAAGAGCTCTAGTACCTCTAGAACTCCGGCAGGTTCTACCTCACGAAGCGACTGAGAGAATAATGCAAAGAGTGGGCAAAGTTACAGTGGCATCAATGAAAAAGAAACGTTTTATGATCAATTTACACACTGCTATCCCATGATTTTTGGCACGTAAGTGTAAATCTGTCTTGTTCACACTTGGCAGGGGTTATAGTGAATTAGTGAATAGTGAATTATAGTGTGCTCATGTATGGTGCTTTAGAGCATCCAATGATTGACTGATTGATTGATTGATTAATCAATGAATCTCACAATAGAGGGGCTGCCAATATACATTTACACTACATTATATTGAGGAAATGAAGAAGACTTTAGACAGACAGACAGATAGATAGATAGATAGATAGATAGACAGACAGACAGACAGACAGATAGACAGCTAGATAGATAGATAGATAGATAGATAGATAGACAGACAGACAGACAGACAGACAGACAGATAGACAGCTAGATAGATAGATAGATAGATAGATAGATAGATAGATAGACAGACAGACAGACAGACAGACAGACAGACAGACAGACAGATAGATAGATAGATACTTTATTGATCCCCGAGGGGAAATTTTGGATAAGTAGATACACAAAGTTTTTGCCCGGGAGCTCCATCTATAATCTGTCATTTCTTTCCTAAAGGGTTAAATTAATTGCAATTAATTTGCAGTGGCAGTCCATATTATTTAGTTTCTAAACTGAAAGCAGAAGCATTTCTGAGTGGAGAAGAACATGGATAAAATATTGTGTTTAATGGTAAATGTGTGCTGGAACGACCATCCATCTAATTCTAAAAACTGGGGTGTCGGGTCTCTTTTTGCAGGAGTTTTTGTTCTGGCCACGTCACACGTCTTTACGTACTTACGTCACACGTACAGCTTCTAAAAGAGGATCCGGCTCAGTTTTACTGAACACGAGCCGCTGGTGGAGCAATGGAGACTTCAGAAGAGGAAACTCAGACCTCAGTAGATCATTCACTCATAGTAAAACCAAAGTGTGTAGCTCTCTCTCTCTCTCTCTCTGACTGAACATAACCTGGAGTCAGATTCATCCGCTCTGAAAGGAGACCGCATCACACCCGCCCAGTTTAAAAAGATTCTTCAGCTTTAATTTAATTCCTTTTTTTTTTTTACGAAAAGTAAATAGCCCCCTTCAACCTTGCAGCCATGCAGCTTTTATATTAAACACAGTATAAACATAACACCACTGTATTTCACTTTCAGAAAAAGTGTAAAATATGAAAATCACTGCTACATAAAAGCTTCTACTAGTGCATTATAAAAACAATAGAAAAGTTACTTTATTTCAGTAATTCAGTTCAAAATGTGAAACTCATGTATTATTTAGATGTATTAAACACAGAGTGATCTATTTTAAGAGTTTGTTTATTTTATTGTTGATGATTATGGCTTACAGATAATTAAAACCCAAAATTCAATTGGTAATTTTTGGTATCAGTGTGGGCAGTGTGCCAAGTCCTGCTGGAAAATAAAATCCACATCTTCATTAAAGTTGTCAGTAGCAGAGGAATGAAGCATGAAGTGCTGTAAGATTTTGTGGGAAAACAAAACTGCACTGACTTTAGACTTGATAATAAAACACAGTGGATCAACACCAGCAGATAACCATTATCTCCATTACTTTCAGAATTGCATGAAAACAGTAATTCTATTAATCCAATTAATTTAATTAACCTTCCAGTCCTACCTAGAGGCAGTTTGCGTAGCTGCCACTTCATGACTAACTAACATATACAACTAATAAATAACTAATAAAACAAATAAATGACTAAAAAACACAATAAACTAACTTTGTCTGCAGCATAAAGTTTGATTCCTTATCTGGCAGCTTCTATTTCAACTGTTCCATTTTACCCTAGATTCACAGGCAAAAGAATGTAACTGTAAAGCACAGTTAAGGTAAAATATTATGTTTATACTGGTTTAAGCCTGCTGGCAAAACAGAACAGGACTACATGATATGGAGAAAAACTGACAACTCAAAGCAAACACAGCATGCTGTAGGAAGGTAAATGAGTTTATCTGTTTACTTTAATTTAAACTCTAACATTTGCTGGCTGGATCCTCTCTCATTCGCTGAAACACGAAGGCTTAGTGTCTGACCTTTTCAGCAGATTGGTCTCACAGATACTGCATAAGCTTTAGATTGCTTTGCTTCGCTTTAAAGGAACTGTATGAAGTAGTCTACAGATCCTGTCCCTAAGCCTGTAACACACTCTGAGTCCTATTTCACACCCAGCGCAAAGCACATCACGACGCTCATCGCTATTTTACTATTTTCACACTTTCCTTTACCTTCCTTCGTTCAAATAGCAACAGTAGTGGTGAATATATCTAAACTGATGGGCATGGTGGGTCTCAATATAAGGTGTGTTCAGGGAAATGTCTTGTGTATTGCTATCTTGGCAACAGAAAACACAGGTGCGCCAGGTGCTGACTGAATACAGCCAAGACAGACATCAACAGTCAGATGTTCACTGCTATCTTGGCAGTGCATTGTCAGCAGGCGCATTCTAAATGATGACCAACGGTGCACTTTTTTGGAAAGTGGGGTCATTTTAGGAGGTTACGGTATATGGTGCTCCACAACACTCCCATCCTTTTGTGTTGTGTTTATAAGCTTGTTAACTATGTTGTAAAATATAAGGCTATGGTATTGCTGGGTTAGCATAGCTAGCTACTTTATGATTGCTGTACTTCATACTGCACTGTCTCTTAATACAACCATAAACCAATTCATCCCAAATTACCAGATTAAGGTGAATATACAGCTCTAGAAAAAAATTAAGACACCACTTCAGTTCCTGAATCAGTTTCTCTGATTTTTCTATTTATAGGTTTATGTTTGAGTAAAATGAACATTGTTGTTTTATTCTATAAACTACAGACAACATTTCTCTCCAAATAAAAAATATTCTCATTTAGAGCATTTATTTGAAGAAAATGAGAAATGGCTAAAATAACAAAAAAGATGCAGAGCTTTCAGACCTCAAATAATGCAAAGAAAACAAGTTCATATTCATAAAGTTTTAAGAGTTCAGAAATCAATATTTGATGGAATAATCCTGGTTTTTAATCACAGTTTCCATGCATGTTGGCATCATGCTCTCCTCCACCAGTCTTACACACTGCTTTTAACTTTATGCTGCTTTACTCCTGGTGCAAAAATTCCAGCAGTTCAGTTTGGTTTGATGGCTTGTGTTCATCCATCTTCCTCTTGATTATATTCCAGAGGTTTTCAATTAGGTAAAATCAAAGAAACGCATAATTTTAAAGCGGTTTCAGAGCTCTAAATGCTTATTATGTATTATTTATTTATTTTTTGAACAGTTTTGTTTTTCTATTTACTCATTTAGCTAATGCTCTGAGTTGAATTGCCTTAAGAGCTACACATTTGGTGTGATATTAGCGATTAAAGAACGACTTTAAGAATGCTGCAACTTTAAGAATGCCAATTTTACCTTTCCCAACAGTCTTAGTCTCCAAGGTTATAAACCAGTGTTAGGTATTTCTTAGTTGACTCCTAATAGAAAAACACCACCAGTCAAAATATAAACCACATTACCATACCACAACAGTAGCATTAGATATGTAGTTTATGTGATGTAATGTCTTTTTATAAAAATAAACATGTTTTATATATAAACATGCTTTTTTTTCAAGTGCAGATCCAGTTTGGCGGCACTTTTCTAAAGACGTTTTGGTGGCACCTGCCATTTTTTAGGTGGAACTGCGCAAAAAGGCATTGGTAAACCATTATAAGTGGGTCTGAATTCTCTTGCTTAACATCTATGTGAATTACGAAGGGTTTTGGAAAATGCTCCTGATTTTGAGAATGTTCTCAAGGTTAGTTACAAAGTTCTTAGCCTTAAAAACATTTTGGGAAAGGCACCCCAGACATTTAAAGCCTGGATCAAGAGTACACAATTAATTTAAATCTGACTAAAGCAATAAATATGGGTCACAGCTAATCCCTCTCTGACTGGGTGACCAACTACCATATTCTACACCATCAGTTCCTTCTACAAACTATCAGACTCTTCTTCTACTGCAGTAAACGATCCTCAGCAGCATCTCAGTGTGTCAGATTCTGAGACATTTCACCCAAACCAGCTCACAGAGCTCAGAGAGAGAGAGAGAGAGAGAGAGAGTTAGAAAGGCTAAAGGTCTCAGCTTTTCTCATCCACTCAATAATCCCGCAGGCGTCCAGCCCATTAAATACCATCGGCTGGGTTTCAGGCAGAAAAAACGTCAGAATGCGTGGATTTATGGTCTGGTGTGATTTCTGGAGTTTAAAGAGTTATGAATATTTACTGTTATTTTCCGTCACATGGATCTGTGTTGAAAAAACTGAGCATTTCTTTTTTTTTTTATTTACAGAAGTTTCTAACAAATATTACAATTCACTTAGCACAAACATCATGTGAAACTAGATAATATATGGCAATGTGTCCATTTCACAAAATTCTTTTATTTAATGTTAAACCTTTTTCCAGTTTGTAGGTTGCACAACTCTACTACTTAATCTTTCTCCAAAAAAAGCAAGTTTCTGTGTTTTTATTATATAGGATAAATATATCACGTGCCACATCTGTCGGATCTGAGAGTATACTGATCACATGACACCTCCCAGATCTCAATCACCAGATTATTGACTTCACCTGTTTCTGTCACTATATATGCCCCTGCACTGCACTCACACCTCGCCGAGTATTAGATTTGGTTCTCTACTTAAATACAAAGTGTTATATCTAGCCCATTTTCTCATTGCTTATTCTGTGTAGGACCCTTTGTATATTTCTGATCTCATTTTTGCTTGGCCCTCTGATGCTTCCTTGCTGTGTATTGACCTGGCCTGTGTTTGAACAAGTTTTTGGATCACTCCTTTGTTTACTCGTTTTGTTAATTAAACCCCTTTTGCTACTTCACGCCTGTCCCATCCTACCTATCCTTCTCTTTGGTAGAAACCAGAGAACACTGGCATTTAAAACAAAGCATTAAGAACTTTAAAAGTGCACAAGAAACTTATTAAAAAACACTGTTTACATCCCCTAACGCTAGCCTCTGCTCCTAGGAAAAAAAAAAAAACCTAAATAAAATCGAGTAGAAATTGGTAGAGTTGTGATTATTATAGGTGTATTAAAGAAGGCGGGCTATGTGGAGTAAAAAAAAAAAAAAATATATATATATATATATATATATATATATATATATGAAGAGTTTGGTTCCAAAACGCTATAAATCCATTTTTATCAATTTGAGTAAAAATGTGTTTTCTTTAGCAAGAAAGTGGTAGGCTGAAAACCACCGTTTTCTGTTTCAAACTATCAAATACCATACTAAGGTTAAAATAACACAAAAAAATCTAATCAAGATTTTAATATTTAAAGATTTATTTTTAAAAATAATTCGTTTTTTCGCAAAACGCAATAAATCCATGCCATGTTTTTTTTTTCAAAATGTCTTATATATTCTTCGGCATCAATAGAATTTTTTTTTTACTGAAAATGTACAAAATACAATAATAAATAACAGTAAATTGTACATCTGAATATAATAGTTTGACCATTTGGCCTAAAAACACAAATTTCAAAACATTTCTTTTCGAAAAAGTGCAAAATTTCATTAATGAATGACATTAAGACTATAAAATCCCCAAAATCACGTTACATTCATGTGCTGTAGTGTAGTGTAGTGTAGTGTAGTATAGTGTGTATTGTGTGTGTGTGTGTGTGTGTGTGTGTGTGTGTGTGTGAGAGAACTGCAGATGACAGCCGGCATTTCCCCCCCTCCTGAATGCCTCATTTTCTTTACCTTTTCAGTACATGAGACTCTTTTAATGGCTTTCTCTTTTTTTCAATAACTGCTTCACGAACAGGCTCCTCTATACCATCAAACCCGTTCATTTTAACGGACTTTGCGAGTGAAAAACGAAAGTGAAAGTAGGCTACACGAAATACCGGCCGGCTCAACAGGGCGCGTGCTATGATGTTTACATTAGATAGCTCGTGGAATGCTGCACTGTGATTGGATGAGGGGAGATGTGGCGTTCTGAGGGAAATCAAGACTGGCGTTTGTTGCATTTTGGAAAGAAAGAGAGAAAGCAGGGCAGTATTACACGGCGGATGTGGCGTTTTGATGAAAATTGAATATTGGCTTTTCAAGAGTCACATAACATTCTGATTCTGGCTCTAACTCATTTTTTTTTTAAATGCTGTTTATGCTGTTTGGAATCAAACTCTTCATATATATATATATATATATATATATATATATATATATATATATATATATGTTATTATCAGTACAGTGATAGTGGCGCCTAGAGATTTACCTTCATTATGGGATGTAAACAGTGTTTTTAAATAAGGTTCTTGCGCACTTTTTAAGTTATTAATGCCTCATTTTAAATGTCAGAGCTCTCCGTATTAATGAGGTTTGGAGCTATTTTGAGCCTGGATAACGGTGTAAAAAAGCGATTCATTTGGGCAAAATATGCCCCAAAGCACCCATTGTAAAAAGTGCTGGCCAAAAAGAACTAAATTACTGTATCTCTGGAAGCTGTAGGAGAACAGAGGTGTGGTATTTAACAAAGCTAATTACTCTTTATCATGTTTTACTACACCAAAAGTCCATTTTACACTGGAGTTCTCCTTTAAAATACATTACAGGGACACAATCATTGGGACTCTACTACTACATTTCGGAGCATTGCTGTGAGGATTTGATTGCATTTACTTTATCCTGTCTTCTTCAGACCTTTAAACCTCAGTTTTCTCACTAAATCAGATCTTTTAAATGATATTTCCTGCCATTTGTGTTCTCCCAGATCTCCGAGCTGCCAGAGGAAAGTGGTCGTTAGCAGCAGACGCGTCCGAACTGAAATTAAATACGGGGTAATATTACAGGACTCCAGACAGAAGAAGTGAGTAAAAGCAGGGCCGAGCTGAAATCCTCCGCAGTAATATTGCAGGAGTAACAGTTTCACTGAAATGACATCATGTCATCCTCCTCTCTTTATCCGGGGGGGGGGGTGCTGCAGTGTCAGTGGTGCATTAGTGGGAAACACAGGGGCAGGGAACAGGAGCAGCTCTGGAGGCGAGGTGCTGCGCCGTGTGATTGCAGGAATGTGTCATGGCAATCTGACAGCGGCGAGGGTCCGACTGCGTGTAATCCTCCGTCCTGAGAGCAGAGGGGCTTCAGCAATGAAGCCGGAAACGACGTCCCACCCTCACAACACATTACAGCGTTATAGCACTGAAATTTCTTTCCTACTGCCTCATAAACTCTGAAACGACAACCAACAAAACGCCCTTCTGCTCCTCCAACAACACTCTCACTTTACTGCACCAACCTACGTCTACGAGATGCACAGAAAAAAGTGCTTTACTGCATTTAACAAGCCTCCAATCACCAGTAGAGCTTCCATCCACCTATGAACTACCTATGATCTACTAGCGAACACTTAGCATTACTGTAGATCCCTATTCTAAAAATCTACAGTATAGACGAGCAGTCAACCATGCAGCAAACAGCTTGATTTAATGCGAATCAGTGTGTCTTTGCTATCATAATGACAGGTAAAGTACAGCTTGTCAACATAATGCATGAACTAGTTTTCCTAATTAACTATAGCTGTTTTTTGGGCGTAACTTGAAATAAACCAATCAGCGTTTGTCAGTTGCCATTCTCTTTAACCCTTTTGTTATGTTCTGGGTAAACTGACCCCCGTTTTACAGTTTATAAAATCTAGGAAAAATAGTTAAAAGTATTTTTTCATTATGAAACTTCTTCTGCTTGCCTTAACCCTTTACTGCAGATCCATTTTTTTTTTTGCTCATTTTCATGCGATTTGCACTACTATGATATGACACTGGATATCTTAAGTTTTACATATAGTACAGTAACGATTCAGGGCTTAAACTGAAGTAGACACTTGGGACAAAACAATAATTCACTTCCAAGAGGGAATGTTCATGATTTAGGTTCTATTTGAGAAGATTAAATGCAGAGGAAAATGTAAAAAAAACAAAAAGTCCATCTCAGAGTAATATTAATATTTTTTTTGATGAAATGACACATAAAATCACATGTTTGCGCGCTGAGTGCACTATGGAGTTTGGCGTTTGGAGTGGGGTGTTTTTTTTTTTGGTGACAGCGCAACAAGTGGTGACGGTTTGGCATGCCCCTCCCCCAGCCATTAGGAGACCAATCAGGGCAAATTACGTATCAGTGTTTTCGTCTAAGGGTGGACTATCGGTTGAAATAGGTGTCAATCACTTTTGTGACACTGGAGAAAGGCTATGATCTGATTTGATTGGACAGCCCTGAACACCAGCGCGATCCAGCGCTCACACCATTGGTTCAAAAAACGATCACTCAAGAAAAGTAGTGGATTGTAGACCAATAAAAACCACAGAATCTAGAAGAGGACATCCTTATCTTTGTATTCACGTACAACTTTCTGTGAAAATATTCCATTGTGTGGTCGCTAGGAGCTTGAGAATATGACGTTACGGCTGCGCTGAAACTAAACTAAAATGTTTGTGAGGAGCAGTGATCAGGCGAATAAAGGACTTTATGGATATTTTATCTGCGGTTCAGTGCTGTATTGTGGATGCTGTGATAGTAAGTGAATTTTCTATAATATAATCTGATGTTATTTCACATACTAATAATATTTTATAAGGCTGTTTTGTCAGTTTAATCAACATATAACATGAAAATGGTTCATTTCACATATTTTTAACTATTGTTTTTTTTATTTGTTGATCTTTCAAAAGTAATAAAGTAATGAAACATTATAAAAAAAAGTTTGAACATGTATTTTTTTTTTGAAAAACATGCAATTTACAGAAACAGAAATGTTATTTTAGTCTGTATTCTCTTTATTGTTGAAGTAAAAATTGGGTTTGTGCACTGCTGTTTTTACTGTTGTTTTTGTATATGTATGTTGAGCCCATACGGTGCACCTGTGTTGCCTAGATAGCAACTGAATGTCTGATGCATGTGCCATTTGGGTTTTAAGTCATTTTTACATCATGTCTTATTCTTTAAGTTTTTTAGCTGGTTGCAAAGCAAAAATCTGATTCGTGCCTGACTCGTGTATACTTTAGGAGTTTTTCCAATAGCTGATTACCCATGTTCATGTAAACCTGATGTTTGTATTACTGACAAACTCCAGTGGTGTGCAGTAATTGGATTATGAACAGTATGTAAATGCACACACTGCTAAAGGAAATATAGACAACAGGAGACATGTCACGCTAAAACCTCCAGTCTCAGCTGACTGGTTAGATCTGAGGGACGTGGTAAAGGGTGTAAATGCAAATTGCCTTTTTTCTTAACTTGTGCTTTAAAGCGAGTCACAGCAGTGCTGTCTTATCACTCGCTCTTCCTTTTCAAGCGTAGCGACTGTAACTAACCCTCTGCGCTGCCTTTTTACCCCTTCGCCGCTAAATCCCTCCTCCAGGCCTGTTTTTTGTGCTTTTAAAACTCCCTTAATTGGTTCTTCTGCTGCGAATTCTAATGAATCACATTTCGCCTTCATGATTGATCAGAGTGGGGAGGCAGACGATGTCCGTTGCCAAGGAGACGAGTGGATCGGTTCAGTCCACAGCTGAGATGATGGAAGCAGGACGGACACATACACTGTAGAAAACTAACATCTGTCTTAATTAAATAAACAATAAAAAAAACTTTTCTCAGTTTCCAGAAACATTATCTTATTACTAGCTCTTTTAATTTTTTTAAATTCCAGTAAATCACAGGGTGAAAATACTGCATATCTGATTTCAACTTTAATTAATTAGGTAGTAACAAAGGCTGTGAAGTGAGCATGCTCAGTGGCGGCATGTAGTCATTTTGTGGAGCAGAGGAAAAACAGAGGGTGTCTCGTCTGGTTATTGAAGATATTTCAGTTAAATATGGCGTACCACATGTGTGAGTGATGTTATCTTGAAAAGGAACGCTTACACCTTCCTTATCAGGTCCTGTCAACTTCTATTTGCATACCGGGTGTGTTCTCCTGTCACAGGAACTCACCATTAGTGTGTAGTCGCTTCCCTGGGTCTACCCTATCTTAGGTATATAGTTGGTGTTTTTTATGTTAAAGGCTGTAGGAGCAAGTTACCCTTTCTCTGCTGCTTTACGTTTCATAAAGGCCACTGTGGCTACTTATGCACCAGTGGCATGTAGAATTATGTCATTAAAAAGATGTCAATTGGTAATTTTTTGAGTCGATAAAACTATAAAAGTTTAGCTAGCCCTGATTAAAAAAAAAAACAAGTCATCTCAATGGTAAATTTGAGTTTTTACAACTCAAACATTTCACTTGAAATGATACAGTTGTTTGAAATAGTAATTCTGAGTAGTCTAACACCATCTATTTGCATACAGGGTGTGTATTCCTGTCACAGATACTATGCCGTCAGTGTGTAGTCGCTTCCCTTGGTCTACCCTCTCTTAGGTATGTAGTATTTTATATATGTATTTTATGTGGAAGGCTGTAAGAGCTGCTTTATGTTCGATAAAGGCCACAGTGGCTACTCATGCGACAATGTAGAATTCCAATGTAGCACTCTATACAGTTTTTAATGTATATTAAACTTTGCATTTTTTTGTATGTAAACTTTACAAAACCATTGGTTAACACAACAAACAATAACAGCAGTGCTTTACTTTATGTGAAAGGTGTCCATCTGCTAAAATCCACTTTTTCTTGTTTTTTGTGAAATCCATTGCGTCAACTCGTAAATAAGTATTCATGGCCCCGCCCACCTTGACTCGAGAACGTCCACAGGCAGAGCTGAAGCCTAGCAGCGACACCGCCTCGTCAGATAGGAGCTAACAGTGCTATGAACAATATAGCAAGTTGGTTCCTGTGTTATTTGTGCGAATAACACATCAGTGTTCTATGCTTTGCACCGTAATTTAGAGCTAAGGAACAAATGGTTAGAATTTGTCTATGGAGGAACAACACCAGCGTAGTACGATTGAGACAGGTTTAGAACAGTTCTGTTTACACTAGTTAAAAGTTAAAATCCACGCCAGGCTTTTGTTCCAACTGCCTGGTCGGCTCTGCTGCGGCTCAGCCAACAAAAACCCCAGGGTGGATTTTTACTGTCTGGACCTGGACTACCCAGCTCGGTGTGTAAGTATCTATAGGTTTATATAGGATCTCCGGTGGATTTTGTAATTTACATAGACTCTAAGACTAGGTCAGGGACTGAACTGCACTTAGCAGGGAATTATTACACGTGTTGTAAAGTAACATATGACATCGCAAAACTGTTATCAGTGTCAGAATGTCTTTCTAACTATTGTTCGTCTTGCTGCCTCCTGGTGTTGCAGTGCTGTTAGCAAATCTGGGGCGATATGTTTGCATGTATGAATATTCATGAGGAAGAGCCGAGATCCTATCATTTCTCCCCGTCCAACCCACTCCTCCACGGGACTAAAGCAGTGTTATTTCAGATTATTTATTGAGAGCAACTAGACATTTTAAAACGAATGAAAAACAATGGAACGAGACTTTTAAGGCAATTCAATTTTACAGTGTACGGACAGAGACTATCTATCTGTCTGTGTGTGTGGGTGTGTGTGTGTGTGTGTGTGTTGGGGGGTTAGGTTACTATCACACACCTTCCCATGTGTAAAGCACTCAAGGTCAGACCTTTGTCTGCTTCCCAAAATAGCTCTTTGACAGCGTGTGTATGCTGATGGTGTGAGAACAGAATGCACACACACACACACACACACACACACATGCACTAGACCTCATGACAGCTGAGAGGCTGGTAGAACGAAAGTAAGGTGAAGGCCATTGAGAGAAACAGAGATGGATGTAGATACCAGTCTAGACCTGGAGATTAGCAGCAGCTGTTTATGTAGATTCACACTCATAGAGAGTAGAAGAAAAAGATACCAGGCAGAAAAAGCAAGAAAGACAGACAGACAGACAGACAGATAGACTTAGGGAGCATAGGGAGAATATTTCTTCCAGTAGAGGGAAAAGATGGAAAGAATTTGGACTGACTTTTCCGGAGTTTTTTTTTTTAAATAAGCCTTATTAACCAAAAAATGACTTAGAGCGTTTTAACACATGGAATTTGTTTCTCTGGTCCGGATCAGTTGATGAGTTTGTTTACTTGAAGCGTTTTCTCCCTCTATTTGGTCTGGTTTCACACAGCCATAAATGTACACGCACCAAAATGCGTAAAGGCTTACCAAAACGTGAAGACTTATAATACTAGTGATAGGGGCATAGCTTTGCCCATGCAAAGAAATCACGATTTGTACACCATTAACATCAAGCTTAAAGTAGCTCCACACTTCATTGGTAGGATAGGTGAACAGATTTCAAAATGAGTTCGGTAAAAATCTATACATTTCAGCTGTTGCAAAGATATATATCTGTAATATTCATGTGTTTCCATGATCATTTTATTCATTAAACCTGTTCCTGTATCCTTCTTATTTGTTTGTGCTCGTCAGAAGAGTTATCCCGACTTAATTTCTTTGAGATTGTTGTTAATGCTGTAAAAATAATGATTTTGTTTGCATGGGCACAGCTTTGCCCCTATCACTAGCACTGTAAGCCTGTTGGGAGCATCGGCTAAAAGTGCTCTAATTCAGAATGCTGGGGGAGAATGGAGGTGGACCATTCAACAAAAGTTGAATACTTATTATGATGTTTCCTTAGAACCCAAGTCCATTTCACACCAGATTTCTCCTTTAACTTTAGTGATAATTTCCTCTTCCCATGTCTTTTGCTCTCTCTCTCTTTCTCTCGCTCTACCTGCTGAATTTTATAGCTAGTGGACGTATCACAACAGAAATGAAAAAAAAAAATATATATATATATAAAACACAACAAAACAAAACAATAGCTGAAGTGATTCTATATAATTTTTGCACTGTTTGGTTCCCAATTCACTCTTTTACAGAGCCTATTGATTGTAGGTGTTTTATTTAGTGATGTACGCACAGCATCACTACTGCTGGGTTAGGTAGATTATTAATTATATTTGCCGAAACATGGATTAAATCTCATAACTAACTCTCACTCTCCTAACCCTCCCTCCACCCTCCACTTCTGCTTCTCTCTTTGTGATGATTACTGATTGACTGACACTAAATCAAAAAGTTCAAATCAAAAAGTTTGATATATATCTACAGCTCTGGAAAAAAAAAACCAAGAGACCACTTAATGATGATGTTTTTTCCTTGATTGTACCAAATTTAAAACCTCTGGAATATAATCTAGAGGAAGATGGATGATCACAAGCCATCAAACCAAACTGAACTGCTTGATTTTTTGCACCAGGCGTAAAGCAGCATAAAGCTATCCAAAAGCAGTGTGTAAGACTGGTGGAGGAGAACATGATGCAAAGATGCATGAAAACTGGGATTAAAAACCAGGGTTACTCCACCAAATATTGATTCATGAACTCTTAAAACTTTATGAATATGAACTTGTTTTTTTTGGGGTTTTTTTTTTTGCATTATTTGAGGTCTGAAAGCTCTGCATATTTTTGTTATTAGAATTTGTTATTTAGAGTTAAACAACAATATTCATTTTACTTAAACATATACATATAAATAGTAAAATTTTTCCAGAGCAGTTTTCCAGAGAAAACGAAAACGAGCCTAAAACAGAGCCTTGTGGTAGACCAGAGCTATGAGAAAATGTAAATAAGCAAGCTCTTTCCTTCAGATAGGATTCAAAGCTCTTTTATTTGACACGCCGGATGCCGCGGTGGATGCCGCTGCCTTGTTGAAGATGCTCTGCGTGACTGTCATGGTTTACTGTGTAAAACGCAGCAATCCAGTGCATTCCAAGAGTAACCAGACAACATATCTTGAATACTGAACATATATTAAATTCTGACAGACCAGCTTTACAGGAGGTGCATCGGAAAGCAAAGGAATATGAGCTGCAGAAGACAGGCAGAGAGAAAGACGAGGGGGAGGAGAGGGAGAGATGCCATACCTTGATGGTGGGAAGCACCAAGTCCATTGCTGCACACTGACGTGGCGACAAGCTGCGAGCCTCCTCCCGAATCACATGTTCCTGACAGAGGAGAGAAAGAGGAGAAAGACGAGAGGGTGTTTTTATTCCCAGACAGTACAGCCAGTGACATTTTCATCCATTCTTTCAGTACAGCAACCTTTTCATTCGGGAAACAATCACAGTGTCTCTGCACTTGATAGGTAATTTGTATAAAAAAGAGTTAATCCAGAGTAAAGGCAAGCGATAGCAGTGTGTAGCAGAACAGGCTTCCACTGCAAATTAATTGGTACAATTGGTACAATGGAACAATGTGTGGGTGATGGACAACTTGGTCTCTCACCAAGAGGAACTCTACCCAAAAGTAGCTTTTTATAGATCAGCAGGGGAAGCATACAGTTTTTACGCCCTCTTGTAGTAGCATATGTATATATATATATATATATATATATATATGAATGAAACGTAACTGCTTGCTAATATTACACTGTGTGTGTAATATTTTAGGTTATGTGTGTATTTTTAAGTGATTTTTCTTTTTTTCCAATCCCAGGCCACTATCAATTAGTCTCTTTTTTATTTACACATTTTGTGCATTTGTTTTTTTTTTCCCTATCTTATTACTTTTTTTTTCCATGTTTCCATTTATAGCAACAAATAAATAAATAAATAAAATAAATCAAAACTATGAAAAATATCCTAGTAGGTCCCTATTACTTCCCTCCCACCACCCATAGTCCCAAAACTGGAGCGACAGATAGAGTACTACATAAAGTTAAGGTTATTTGACATAGATAAGACGCACATAAACAAACAAAAACATACATAAACAGACATAGACCAACAGAAAACTAACAGAAACAACACAACATTAGAAAATGTATATGGGTATTACAATTCACACACTGTAATAAGGGGAAGGCCTAGTTATTTAACATGCACAATAGATTAGAAGGATTTTCTAAAATTAGTATGATGTAAAAACGGTTGGCGTTAGCTGTTAATGTATCGTAGAAACCTTTTTTTAAATGTTTTAAACAGTCATTCTCTTCAGGTTCCAATGACCTGTAAGCAGGTTAAACCAGTGTTTCATAGAATTTTTTCCAATTAAGTTTTTTTCCAATTAAGTATTAATTATTTGTTTTGCAGATCTTGGCTGGATTTTCTCAGTCAGTTTTATGAGGTAGAGTCACCTGGAATTCAGGCTTTCAGTTAACAGCTGTGCTGAACTCATCAAGAGTTAATTACTTACTAAGAATTTCTTGTCTCTTAATGTGTTTGAGAGCATCAGTTAAAGTAAAGTTGTGAAGAGGTAGAGTTACAGGTATACAGTGAATAGCTCTATTTGAGTAATGTTCTAATATTATAATCCATATTATAGCAAGAACTACTCAACTAAGAACAAAAAAAAAAAAACAATAATTGAAGAAACAACATTTTTCGGTCAATCTGAGTCGCAAAGACCATCATAAACATTACAATGAAACTGACACTCATCAGGACCGTCTAAGGAAAGGAAGACCAAGAGTTATCTCTGTTGTACAGGATAAGTTTATCAGAGTTACCATCCTCAGAAACCGCAAGTTAAAGGAGAACTCCAGGGTCAAATTGACTTTGGGTGTATAAAACATGATAAAGAGTACTAACCTTTGTTGAATTACCCACCTTCCGCTCTCCCGCAGCTTTCTGAGATCCACCCATTTTATTTAGTTAGTCCAAACACCCTTTAGACTGGGTTATGTAGGTAATAGTTTCTGCCCCTGCAGATAAATCGCTATTTACACTGTTATCCAGCTCAAAGTAGCTCCACACCTCATTGGTAGGATCTGGAGAGCTCTGACATTTAAATCAAGGCATTAAGAACTTTAAAAGTGCGCAAGAAGCTTATTAAAACCACTGTTTACATCCCGTAGCATTAGCTACATCTACAGGCGGCGCCATCTAAAAGTACAGTCATGATCAGTAGAGTGATGAGCACGGAATGTTGATGAAAGCACATGCTGTATACGTGAAGAAGACATGACCAGGATTGTGTGCTGTGCCGGCATAACAGAGGAGAAGGCGAAAGGAAAATAAGACAGACTGGTTTGCGTTCGTGTCTTTCCAGGCTTCAACATTATGTTCTTGTGACTCGTGACTACTGATAGCAGCGTACGGAGATGTAGGTTAGGCTACGGGTTGTAAGTAGTGGTTTTAATAAGCTTCTTGCGCACTTTTAAAGTTATTAATGCCTCGATTTAAATGTCAGGGCTCTCCAGATCCTACCAATGAGGTGTGGAGCTACTTTGAGCTGGATAACAGTGTAAAAAAGCGATTTATCTGCAGGGGCAAGAATATGCTCCATATCACCCAGGTGTAAAGGGTGTTTGGATGAACAAAATAAAATGTGTGGATCTAAGAAAGCTGCTGGAAAGCAGAGGTGGGCTATTCAACAAATGTTTTACTACACCCAAAGTCAATTTTACACTGGCGTTCTCCTTTGACAGCTCCCCAGATAAGAGCACCTGGATTACGTTTAGTATTTTGGTTTGTTTAACACAGATGTGTCCAAACATTGGACTGCTCCTCTATGAAGGGAAGCTGAATGTAGCAGTGGTTGCCAGTTAGCAGCAGTATGTTTTCATGCACCAGCTGCTAGAGCTGACAGCTGGTTATCAGAGTTCTGTCCCTGTGTGTGTGAAGCAGAGTACGACCCCTTAAACCTCAGCACCACCAAACTACACCCATCTCCACAGCGTCCAACATCACCCAGCCTGCGTCACTAAGCCTGATTAAAAAACCTACTTCCACTGCCCATTACTGTTTTCTCTCTCTCTCTCTCTCTCTCTCTCTCTCTATTACGTAATGCTGTGTGTGTGGTGGTCCAGCAGCTGGTCTTCGTAAGCTGGGCGGATAAAAGATTAAGGAAAGCCGTCTCTGCCCAGTTGAACGCTGAAGCCATTAAGAGAGATATCTCACGAATCTCACAGCGTTCCTACGTCATTTCTTTTTTAGGTCAAATACTGAACTCTATACATCCAAATGTTTAAAAGCATTCAGCTACTGTATGTTGCACCCATTGCTGAAATACTCTAGTTTTGCAAATGCACACACACACACACACACACACACAGCTTGTATAGTGAACCTATTGGCACCATGCCCGAACACCAGTAGTAGTGAGCTACAGAGGAATAAAGCTCCCCATCATTGTTGTAGAGCAGTGGAAATTTGTGCTATACTATAATGGAGCTCCACCCAATACATTTGGGATGAGTTGGGGATGAAGTAGGTGGTGATCATCAAATCGAATGATCCGATATTGATTTATATAAAAATCAATCAATGGTTCTCACGAAACCATTCTTTTTTTAAGCACCGTCCTCTGACTGGAGTGATCTTGAGCATGACGCCCTCCAGGAGTCGGTACTGGGGGGGGAGTTTCTGTAAAAAAAAAGTAAATAATTTTCTTCTGTATTTCCACTCACTGATGCGTGTGTTTATCAAACTAGTACATTTTACACAGTTTTAAGTGGTTTTCCAGTGTTGTTTCTGCCTGTACTACCGTTAGCTTAGCGGGTTAGCCACTTCACAGATTAAAAGGCCTAGCAGGTTAGCCTGATTTACGACTACCAAACACAGCTGGGGTGCTAATCTAATACCCGCCGGTGCGCTAGCAGCGTCAGGCGGTTGTACAGTGTAACAGGTTTAACTGTAGGTTAACCTGTAACTGAGTGATTCAATGTTTAAATACAGGGGTTGGACAATAAAACTGAAACACCTGTCATTTTAGTGTGGGAGGTTTCATGGCTAAATTGGAGCAGCCTGGCAGCCAATCTTCATTAATTGCACATTGCACCAGTAAGAGCAGTAAGAGTGTGAAGGTTCAATTAGCAGGGTAAGAGCACAGTTCTGCTCAAAATATTGCAATGCACACAACATTATGGGAGACATACCAGAGTTCAAAAGAGGACAAATTGTTGGTGTCTTGCTGGAGCATCTGTGACCAAGACATCAAGTCTTTGTGATGCATCAAGAGCCACGGTATCCAGGGTAATGTCAGCATAGCACCAAGAAGGACCAACCACATCCAACAGGATTAACTGTGGACGCTGTAAGAGGAAGCTGTCTGAAAGGGATGTTCGGGTGCTAAATTCCTTTGAATTTAATAATGTATTTTCTCTTAACATTATTCAGTTTGCTTGTCGTGTTTTTATTATCACTATGTTTATTATAGCATCATATCTAAACTAGTGGGTATGGGTGAATTTCAAACGTTTATTTGCAAATAAATAAGACATTTATAAAGCATGTTATGTTTTTGTTTCATGTAACTAAAATGTAGGTATAGACGTTCATACAGCATTTTTTAAAACAGGGGCTTTTAAAGCCTCATTAATGTTCTGGAACCACGTTAAAGGAACAAATAAGGAATCATGTAGTAACTTAAGAGTGTTAAACACACCAACATACACTGTAAAGGATTTAGGTACTCTCATCTGAGGTGCTGTTAACTTAAGCAGTTTCTAAGACTGGTAACTCGACAAACAATCAGACTATATACTCATCTCTAAACAGTGAAAGAGCTAGCGCTGATGAGTTTTCAGTGATTTTTCTCCAGCACTAAGGCTGGGTGCAGCAGCATTAGCATTAGCATTAGCCGCTAATGCTAATGCTAATGCTGCTGCACCCAGCCTTAGTGCTGGAGAAAAATCACTGAAAACTCACCTTTATAAAGCTGTACTTCAGCAGAGTGGCTTTACTGCTCCTTAATACCTGACTGGTAGAATTCATACATAAGCACTGTGGATTTTTAGAAAAAATAAAGGCTTTTAAGTCAATCTTATAGCCCGAAAAAAAACGGGATTTGCATACGTTTTACCTATGTTTTTCTTTACAGTTTGTTTTACTAATGAATAAGGAAAATCCACAGAATGTTATGGAGTGTCTTTTTGACTGGTACTGTTTGCAAACCAAAATCATCCTGAACTTTCAGGAGTTTTGCATCTGTTCCTCCCTGTTTATGTCTCTGATTGTGATTTTTACTCTTCACTCTCTCTTTCCTGGAAAAACTCTTGGTTTAAAAGCAAAAACAAGGGAAACAAAAAGCCTCTCCAAACTTTAAGCTGCAGGTGTGATATCAGCGGGGCTCAGAGCAAAAGCTCTTCCCAGGAGAGAAGTGATGAAACTTCAGTTCCATTTAATCAGGCCTGGTCGAAGGTTGCTAATGCCTGGCGCGGCTACGCTAGCTGGACACTGATAACACTCCAGCAGGGCTGGGGTCGATCTAACTGCCGCTTCACTTCGCTCACCGCACAAGCAATCAAGCCAGCCACCCTCTGCAGCTACCCACCAAATATTAAAGCTGTGAGAGTGAGAGAGAGTGAGCGTGAGTGTAAGGATGCTATAAGGGGAGTTATATGAAAACGGCTGTCCATTGATTTTTCGCTCGCAAAAGGTCACTACTTTTTTAGGGACCTACACCACACTCTACTCCCTATCTGAGTCTATCGATTAGCCCTTAATGCGGACCTGCATCTGCCAACAGTCCTGAGATCAGACCTGATCCTGCTATAATTCTCCATTAGCGTCAAACCTGTTTTCTGCCTTTACTAATCAGACCGCGGCTTCAGCTTCCAGAAGGCTGCTTCAACAGCCAGCGTGGACCAGGGCTTTTAGGTGGACATTCAGACCAGTGCTTCCTAAACTGGGGATAAAGACCATCCTGACCAAACCCTGATCAAACCCCAGCATCCTAATACCACACACTGAGAAAAGAGTCTGACTACCAAGAAGCAGGAATCTGTTAACTTGGGGTTTCTGAGGCTGGTAACTCTGCTCGTCCTTTCCTAGAATGGTCCTGATGAGTGCCCCTTTCATCATAAAGTTTTTGATGGTCTTTGTGACTGCACTTGAGAATACTTTCAAAGTTCCTTTCTTAAACCTTTTTTTTCTTTTCTTAATTAAGTAGTTCTCACCATAATCTGGATTATAACATTACTCAAATAGAGCTATTCACTGTATACCTGTAACTCTACCTCTTCACTCCTTTACTTTAACCCTTGTGTGGTGTTCATATTTTTGTTACCCGTTTACTTTGTTACTTGTATTTAATTCAGCAAAATTAAGCAATTTTTTAATATTTGCCCTTTACCTTTCTTATGTTACATTTCTTTCAAAAAGTGCTACTCTTTTTTTTATTAGTTTTTTTAATAAAATGTAAAAGAAAATGAATTAAACTCAAGATATGAGTAGAACATTTGTTTAGTTTCAAATTTACAAATGAAGCAATGTTTATTAGCCCTTGGCCAAACATACTGTATGTAATATAAATGGTTGGGGGGGGGGGGGTGTGTGTACAGTGTGTGTTTATTGAAAATGTGTTTTGATATATACAGAAAAAGCTAAGCTTAACTTTTTTCTTTCTTTTTTTGATCCATTTAGTCCAATAGCATTACTTTCTCGTAAACCTTTGAATGCATCTACTTATAAAGCATCTATGAGATCTATTTTTTGCGACAAAGCAAAATGACTAAATATACTGCATCAGCACAATTGCTTGGTGCGCATTTCAGTTTTTAAAACCATGTAAATTCCACACTTTTCAGTACACTGGATTTTATTTCCAGGTTTTTTTTTTTAGTGCACTCAACATTTCCTCAGGCTCGTCTAGTGGTACCACACCTGGGCTAGCACAAGCACTACCAGCCCAAATTGCTCGTTTAGATAGAGCCCAGGCAGCACAGGCAGCAGCGAGAGGACCCGGTGTTTTGCATGCTGATTGCCTTGCAGTGAAGCGCAGTTATAAAGCAGGTGTGTTAAATGATGCAGTGATGCGGTGCTGCTGCTGCTGCTGCTGGAGAGCAGCTCCAGAGAGGAGTGAGGAGCAATGGAGCAGTGTGATGAGTGGAGGAAGAGGCGTACAGTGTCTAGAAGCATAAAAACTGGATCACAGAACAAGAGTGAACAAAAGGAGAGACACACAGGTACAGTATATACCGATTTAACCCTTTTTTAGACTGAACCAGCATTTTCTCCTGTGATAAAAAAAGACTTTTTGTCACATTCCCATCCTGTTCTGTGCCTGTCTGTATTCCTAGAAAGCACATGGCCCTCTCTGCATTCTTCTTTTCTCTGTCCTTGTCTTCTGTGCTTTCACTTGTATCATTTGCAGCCCCGCCCCTTCGTTACCTGTCCCCAGGTATTTCCTGTTTCCTGTTACTTCCGTATACTGTATATATAGCAGAGGTGGAAAAAGAACTGAAAAATTGTAATTGAGTAAAATTAACTTTACTTTGCTAAAATTCTACTCAAGTAAAAGTAAAAGTACTCATCTAAAAATCTACTCGAGTAAAAGTAAAAGTACCCATCTAAAAATCTACTCGAGTAAAAGTAAAAGTACCCATCTAAAAATCTACTCGAGTAAAAGTAAAAGTACCCATCTAAAAATCTACTCGAGTAAAAGTAAAAGTACCCATCTAAAAATCTACTCGAGTAAAAGTAAAAGTACCCATCTAAAAATCTAAAAATAATGTATTATAAACCCATTTATTGCAATATGAAATATTTTTGTTAAATAATTGTACTTAATATATAAAGATTTATTGTTTGTGAAACGTCTGTACAACTGTTTATGGTTTAGGAATTCTGTAGATAGGCTGAACCCTTGTTTCTGTACGTGTCGTATTAGAAAAACGCCCACCAGCGGACAGGCGACACAGAGCGATTTTATCGCGTTCGGTGTGAACGTACAGTTAGACCACATAAAGAGTAAAGACATATAATGTCTCTAAAACCCTGCCACCAGCATCCTCAGTGCTTTTTAAGTGATGGTTTAATAAATCACAAAAGCCAAAATACAGCAAATATAGACAGATAGATGGAGAAACCAACATTTTAAAGAAAGAACTAAGAAGAAAAGAGAGATAGATTGAGAAAAAAAAACTGAGATTGAAAGAATGCAGACGTGACGTGATGAGGAAAAGACCTGCAGTGCTCTAACCGCTCCACCTGCTCACACACCTCAAGGGTTCTTAGGGGAGCACTCGGGATTGAAAAATGGCTAATGGCTTTTATCTCATCAAGCCCTTCAACTGCAGATATCTGAATGGGGTTTTGATCAGTTGTGCTCATAAAATATATTTAGCTGAAGTATGGTTTAACAGGAGCACAGATAAAAGCACAGCCTCTCATTGAAACAGATAGAGGGGTGTATTCGTCCACCGAGTGAATAAAGGCTGTGTTCCAATTGGATTCAACGCAATAATAGTAATAGAAAATACATTAGAACTAGATTATAATCTCAATAGCAAAGGTTTGCCAGGTTAGTACACGAAATGTGAATGCATTAATCTGTTTGCGAAGCATGCTCACAGTCTATTACAGTTGCAAGAAAAAGACTGTTAACCCCTTTGGGATTACTTGTATTTCTGCATAAATTGGTCATTAAATGTGTTCTGATTTTCATCTTCAAGTCACAACAATAGACAAACACAGTCTGCTTAAACTAATACCACACATACAATGATATGTTTGCATGATTTTCTTAAACACAACATGTTAACATTCACAGTGAGGATGGAACAAGTATGTGAACCCCTAGGCTAATGGCTTTTCTAAGAGCTAATTGGAGGCAGAATGTGATTGGAGATTGGATGTGTTGGTTAAAGCTGCCCTGCTCAATTTGCTGTTCTTAGGAAGCATTGCTTGATGTGAATCATGCCTCCCACAAAAGAGCAAGAGCTCTCAGAAGACCTACGTTCAAGAATTGTTGACTTGCATGAAGCTGCAAAGGGTTACAAAAGTATCTCTAAAAGCCTTGATTATGTTCATGTGTCCACGGTAAGACAAGACGGTCTACAAACTAGGAGAAAGTTCAGCACTGTTGCTGCTCTCCATAGGCGTGGTCGTCCTGTAAAGATGACTGTAAGAGCACAGCGCAGAATGAAAGATCAATGTGGTGAGGAAGAATCCTAGAGTGTCAGCTGAAGACTTACAAAAGTTACATTTTTGTTGAGAAATCTACAATAAGAAAAATATAAAACAAGAATGGAGTTCATGGGAGGAGACCAAAGAGGAAGCCACTGCTGTCCAAAAAAAAACATTGCTGCACGTTTGAAGTTTGCAAAAGAGCACCTGGATGTTCCACAGCAGTACTGGATAAATATACTGTGGACAGATTAAACCAAAATTGAGTTGTTTGGAAGGAACACACAACGCTATGTGGAGAAAAAAGGCACAGAACACCACAGTTGGGACGACCTCATCCCAACTGTGAAACATGGTGGAGGGGGCATCATGGTTTGGGGCTGCTTTGCTGTCTCAGGGTCTGGACGGATTGCTGTTATTAACAGAAAAATGAATTCCCAAGTTTACCAAGATATTTTGCAGGAAGACTTAATCTAACAATCTGTCTGCCAACTGAAGCTCAACAGAGGATGGATGATGCAACAGGACAACGACCCAAAACATAGAAGTAAATCAACAACCGGACGACTTCAAAAGAGAGTCCTGACCTCCTCAATCCAATTGAGATGCTGTGGCATCATGACCTCAAGAGAGCGATTTATCACACCAGAGATCCCAAAAATATTATAGCTGAACTGAAACAGTTTGGTGAAGAGGAATGATCTGAAATTCCTCCTGACTGTGGTTCAGGTCTGATCTGCAGCTACAGGAAACGTTGGGTTGAGGTTTTTGCTGCCAAAAAAGGATCAACCAGTTATTAAATCCAAAGCTTCACATACTTTCCTCCCTCACTGTGAATGTTAACATGTTGTGTTCAATAAAACCATGCAAACATTACATTTTTTTTTTGTGTGGTATTAGTTTAAACACTAATTAGACTGTGTTTTTCTATTGTTGTGGCTTAGATGAAGATCAGAACACATTTAATCCCAAAGGGTTCACATACTTTTTTCTTGCAGCTGTATGTGGTACAGCACTGTGCACGCTCACAGTCTATTATACACCCACCATAAGCACAGTATGTGCATATGATCACTGCAGCATGGCCAGAGTGGAAGAGCAGCATCGTTAGAGTTTAGCCAGCCAGCAGTAGGAGGCTTTGATTGACAGCTGCAGAATCTTCGCAGAGGCTGGGAATTATTTTGCCTTTAAAGTACACACACACACACACACATGCAAACACACACACACACTCTCTCTCTCTCAAGAGTAAGTATAGCATGAAAGGACAGCAGCGAAGGATGCTGTAACGTGGGGGAGGAGTGAGGATGATCCTCTTCAGTGTAGAAGCAGAAGCTGCTTCCTGCTGCTCTGAGGTAAAGCATCTATACACCCCGAGCATACCTTCAAAAGATCTGCTCTCACTCTGCCCACACTTCACACTCGCACTCTTATCCAGCGTGAAAAGCACACCAGCGTGAAAACACACAGCTCTCCACATGAAAGAGCCTCTGAATTCACAATGCAGAATCAATCAGCTCTCAGTCTGTGGTCAGTTTGGAGTGAAGAGAGCTCTCGACTCTTAATTGATGCAGATTTCACCAGGAACAACTCTACACATGGACAAAAAGTCAAAAAGTGCTCATTCACTGCTTCAAAGATCAAGTGTATTAAAAAAGAGTTTACTCTGCTTTTGTTGCTACCTTCCACTACCAGATCAGGAGAATCTCTCGCTATCTTTAAGAGACTCCTGAAGACAGAGCTCTTCAAAGAGCACTTACTCTCCTAACACCTCTAACTAACTACCTTCTACTACCAGATCAGGAGAATCTCTCACTATCTTTAATAAACTCCTGAAGACAGAGCTCTTCAAAGAGCACTTACTCTCCTAACACCTCTAACTAACTACCTTCCACTACCAGATCAGGAGAATCTCTCACTATCTTTAATAAACTCCTGAAGACAGAGCTCTTCAAAGAGCACTTACTCTCCTAACACCTCTAACACACTAACTACTTCTAACCTTCCCCTCCTTCACTCCTCTATCCCTTTATTTCCCTTCGACCTCCTTTAAGCCCTATCTAAAAACGGTTTATCTAAATTCCTATTACTTTTGTATTTCATTATTGTAAGTCGCTTTGGACAAAAGCGTCCGCCAAATGCTATGTAATGTAATGTAACTGTCTCTGTGCTGTCCCTGAAAGGCTTTTTACGAGATTTTGAGAAAAGACATTTTGGGCCTGAGCAGGCTTCAATCTCCCACGTCTGTGGGGTGTGAGGTTTAGAACTTTACCCCCATAAAGTACCAGTCAAGGACAGATCTGCACACTCTTGGCATTTTAATCTCAGTGTCTTCATGAGGGAGAGTCACCTGGAATAGTTTTCTCAGCATCTTGAAGAAAGGAGTTCCTGGAGGTGCTGAACAATAGCTGCTGAATTTCCTTCACGCTGTGGGTTCATATAAAGGGATTGTGGAGGACAAACACCCTTTTTAAACTGTTTACTACATTAGTTGAGTAAATTCACTGTCTGATAGTGACCTCTAGCAAGTTTATCAATCACCACCTGTGTAAGAGGCTCCTTTAAGAATGGAAAAAGCAAGTACCCTATTTTATAGACTATAAAATGCACCAGATTATAAGACGCATTTTAAGCAACAATAATAAGGAACAAAGGTGTAACCATGTTTCTCTTCTAATCCAGCAGGTCTCATCACTGGGGGCACCTAAGTTAACGAAACTGTTATAAAAAACAAACCAAAAAAATCTTTCAATCGAGTCAAGCGAGCGCTGGATGTTAATCTACACAAATTTCTCTACCTGAAGAAATGTACTAGTGCTATACTGAGGAACCCTGAGTCTTCCACAACCCAAAAGCACTTTTAACTAGCGTTTCTTTCCATGTAGCTTGTTTTAACATGGTAAACACTAAACTCTAAACTACACCCAAAAACTCGCTTTTATAAGTCTGTACCTCAGCAGAGTGGCTTTACTGCTCCTTACAGTCTGACTGGTGAAATTCATACATAAGCGGCATCGGATTATAAAGCACACTGTCGATTTTTGGGAACATTAAGGGATTTTAAGTGTGCCATAAAGTGCAAAAAATATGGTACACAGCAAATTTGCTGGTATTTCATCAACGATCACGGTGTTAACTGTATCCTATAGTGTTGATTTAACACAGGCAATTTTTCTGTGTGTATTCTGAGCCAAAAAGAATTCCACGTTTAAAGTGAGTGAAAGGATTTGACATCTGGATTACAAGCAGCTCATCATGGGGTGTCAACACTTCAGAATGAATGGACCAATTTAAGTGCTTGGAATAAAACATGTCTCCATATATTTTCATTTAAAGTGTTTTGTTATATACAGCTCTGAAAAAATTAAAGAGACCACTTCAGTTTCTGAATCAGTTTCTCTGATTTTGCTATTTATAGGTTTATGTCTGAGTAAAATGAACATTGTTGTTTTATTCTATAAACTGCAGACAACATTTATCCCAAATTCCAAATAAAAATATTCTCATTTAAAGCATTTATTTGAAGAAAATGAGAAATGGCTGAAATAAAGATCTCAAATAATACAAAGAAAACAAGTTCATATTCATAAAGTTTTAAGAGTTCAGAAATCAATATTTGTTGGAATAACCCTGGTTTTTAATCACAGTTTTTATGCCTCTTGGCATCATGTTCTCCTCCACCAGTCTTACACACTGCTTTTGGATAACTTTATGCTGCTTTACTCCTGGTGCAAAAATTCAAGCAGTTCAGTTTGGTGGTTTGATGGTTTGTGACCATCCATCTTCCTCTTGATTATATTCCAGAGGTTTTTAATTTGGTAAAATCAAAGAAACTCATTTTTAAGTGGTCTCTTATTCCAGAGCTGTAGATGTTTTCAGTGGGTCGTAATGATGTGAAATTTTTGTACAGCATTTTTATTTTGGGCCTAACCCGGTCCAACTGAAGCCAGCTATGTTCTGTTCCGTGACCCAGACTCAGATGGAGTCTGAAATGAGCCATGACTCGTTTGATAACTGGCATGTAAATGCAATTAATTAAATCACACTTAGATCAGTGTGATTGGCTGAGAGACGTTCTATGAATTCCAACATCTTCTGATAATGGCAGTCCTAAACCCGGTCCATCGTAAATTCCTGTAACCTGTTACACATCACTATATATTAAAACACTCTAATTTACCAACAGCAACGCTCTTCACACCAAATACCACAAGAGCATGGGGATGAACCTATCCTGCACAACAGAGGAAACTCTTGCGCTTCCTTTGCTGGTGCGCTACTGATGAGAGCCAGTTTCACCATAACGTTTTTTTTTATGGTCTTTTTGCGGTGACTGCACTTGACAATACTTTCAAAGTTCTTAAAATGTTTGGATTAACTGTCCTTTATTTCTTAAATTACTTTTACTTTATTTAGTTAAGTAGTTCTCACCATAATCTGGATTAGAGCATTACTCAAATAGAGCTATTATTCACTGTATGCAGCATGTGCTTTCATCAACATTCCGTGCTCATCACTCTACTGATCATGACTGTACTTTTAGATGGCGCCGCCTGTAGATGTAGCTAATGCTACGGGATGTAAACAGTGGTTTTAATAAGCTTCTTGCGCACTTTTAAAGTTCTTAATGCCTTGATTTAAATGTCAGAGCTCTCCAGATCCTACCAATGAGGTGTGGAGCTACTTTGAGCTGGATAACAGTGTAAATAGCGATTTATCTGCAGGGGCAGAAACTATTACCTACATAACCCAGTCTAAAGGGTGTTTGGACTAACTAAATAAAATGGGTGGATCTCAGAAAGCTGCGGGAGAGCGGAAGGTGGGTAATTCAACAAAGGTTAGTACTCTTTATCATGTTTTATACACCCAAAGTCAATTTGACCCTGGAGTTCTCCTTTAACTTGCGGTTTCTGAGGATGGTAACTCTGATAAACTTATCCTGTACAACAGAGATAACTCTTGGTCTTCCTTTCCTTAGACTGTCCTGATGAGTGTCAGTTTTCATTGTAATGTTTATGATGGTCTTTGCGACTCAGATTGACCGAAAAATGTTGTTTCTTCAATTATTGTTTTTTTTTTTTTGTTCTTAGTTGAGTAGTTCTTGCTATAATATGGATTATAATATTAGAACATTACTCAAATAGAGCTATTCACTGTACACCTGTAACTCTACCTCTTCAAAACTTTACTTTAACTGATGCTCTCAAACACATTATTAAGAGACAAGAAATTCAGCACAGTCTCTTATAATTCTAAACCCGCTGCTGCTCATCCAGTACCCAGCTCCAAACCTGCACCACAGATACATTCACCCAAATAACATCTTACCTTCAGCTTGGAGAGCTGTCCCAGGTCCTTGGCGGCACTGAAAATCATCTGAGCTCCTTGCTGTGTGGGAAAAAAGTGGAAAAAAGGAGTTTCATTTAAGCAGAGTGTGTGTGTAATACACTGTTCCAGTTCTATATCTTAAACAGAGTGTGAGCAGAGTATGACTCCGACCACAGATTGCTCTGTGCTGGTTCTTCTTTTCTGGATGGGTTCCTTCTCTCACAACTCTCTCTCTTCCTCTCTCTCTCTCTCTCTCTCTCTCTCTCTCTGTCTCACACACACAACAGAAAGGATATGGTAGATATAGGGGAGAGCGGGGTAATGTGAGCCATTTTAAAATTAAAAATTTTCGAATTAATTCAGGATGTTTCCTAGCTATTAAAGTTATCAGAATGTCTTCAAGACAAAGGGCAATGAAAATATGTTTGTTTTAAAAAAAGTGGTCTTGTGTCTCACTTTACCCCAACTCAGGGGTAAACTAAGACAGACCAGAGAAATTAAGGGGGTAAAGTGAACCAGTTGGGGGTGTGCTGTTCCACTTATGTTTTCCACTTTTAAACTACCATTAACATTACATGTTGTAACAAATGCGTGTCTGTTAAAGATGAGAGACAAGGGAAGAACCTTATTGAAATCAAAGCCAAAAATTACAGGTAAAGTCTCCATAAAACTTATGCAGCTAAAGAATTGATTCTGTCACCTGTCCATTACTACAGCGAGATTTTCGAAGAACTCCCTCACTGTTGTTTTATAAAAAGTTGTAGCCCTTCGCAGGGATGTTGAGTCAGGAGTTCATACAGAGAGATGTTGACGTGCTAAGAATCTGCCAAACCACTCTTTTCCTAAAAAGTTCAGTATTCATTAGTATAGATTTTGCTTTTGGAAAGTTAACCTACAGAATCATATAGTCATGTAATCTCTTATCTATGCAATCACACTCTAGCCTACCTGCACAATGTTTCTCAGTCCAATTGGCTGGGACGGTGTTTCACTTTACCCCACATCATTTGTCTCACTTTACCCCACAGCTACCATTTTAGAAAAAACATAATCTCTAGCAAATCAGGCTAATCTTCAACTAGCATCAATCACATGGTTTGATATGTTGAAAGTTCATAAGCATGTATGATATTAGTTTTTCTACCTGAATCAATTTACTTTGATAAAATAGTTGATTAAGTTCAAGAAAATTTACTTTTAAATGCATAAAACACCTTTTTGTGAAAAAAAAAAAAAAACTTAACAGCACCAGCAACAACTTCCTCTTCCTAGTAGTGGGAAATGGGAGGGACTTGACAACATAATGGTCACATGACCACAATTGTGTTCAGTTGCCATGATACAAGGGGTGTCTCACATTACCCGATGTCTCACATTACCCCGCTCTCCCCTACAGGGGTTGGACAATGATCTGAAACACCTGGTTTTAGAGCACAATAATTGATTGTGGTGACGGACAGTTCTGGTCTAGTCTTCTTTCTGGTGTAAATTAGTTGATTAGACCTGGTTAAGTTATGTTTATTGAGCTACACCCGCAGCAGCGTTAGCTTAGCACAGACTAGCGCTCAGCTGCGGCACGCTCGCCCGCAGCGCAGGCTTGTCTTTCGTGGAAAAAAGGGAACGAAAATCGCTCGGTTAATGCCGTCTTACAGCCAGAACGCTAACCAGCCAGGCTAGGCTAAGCTAAGTTAATGCTGAGCTAAAGCAAGCTACGCTAACCTAACCACAGTCCAGCCAGTTAGCTAAAACCAACACCACCCAGGAAAATAAGCAGAAATGCTAAAATTTGCGTCTTTCACCTGAAGACGACTCCGCGGAGCAGGAGAGGAGAGTATTAGCGTTATTTCACGCTCCTAACGTTACCATCTTCACTATTCCCAATCTTGCTTTCAAGCTAACTTTCGTGGTGTTAGTCTGCCTGAACCATACACTGTATGTAGTTAAGTTGTGGTGGAACTACTTTTTGGCGGAAGGCTCAGTCCATATTAAAGCATATTCAAACTGAATTTCTTAAAGTTCTTTGATTTATTTTCTTTATTTATTTAGTAAAAAAATAAACTGTTGTATAAAAGCAATAGAACAATTAATTAATTATTACACAACTGGGATTCACTAAAGGGGTCAAAGCAAGCAAAAAGTGAAAAGATTCTTGATTTTATGTCCTTTACCTGATTTCTAATAAATAGGCTTCTGCATGTGAACGTCTGTGTGTGTAATTACAGTTTATAAACCCTATGCTGAGAGCAGATGCATCAGGACGTCATGCTGGGGGGCTGTGTGTGTGTGTCGGCTTGGCTGTGAACGAGACGCTACATGGCAGCTTACCGTTTGGTCTGTGAGAGGAGGCAGGACAATCTGCCTCTCGATGGTGTTGAGCACGATTTTCCACAGCTCCTTCAGAACCCGCTTCAGCACCGTCTTCTCACAGATCTTGGCAAACAGGATCAGACTGAGGAAGGAGTGAGAGACAGAGAGAGAGAGAGAGAGAGAGAGAGACAAGGAGAGAGACAGAGAGAGAGAGAGAGAGACAAGGAGAGAGACAGAGAGAAATGAAGTAACTGAGTGTTCTACTGTATCGCCATTTCCTTTTTACACCGTCTTTCACACCATCTGCCCTGATATGTATTTTCATAGCTGTATATGATAACTGATCATTAAAATTAAAATTAAAAAATGCAGTTTTCATTGTGTGTGTTGAATCAATTCAGAACATGTTGTATCAGCTGCTTTCTGTAAAATGTCTTTTAAAGTGTTTCAAAAGCTTAAGTAAGCTGTCATGAACGCTTACAGTAAATACAGTGCTGAAATAAAAAACATATATATATATATATTTATATTTTTTATATTTTCTTTTGCTTTATTTTTATTATATTTACATTTTTTATGTTTTTATTAACAAACACATTCTAATATCAGACCAATATATTCCTGGCAGAATTCCTTTTACAATGAATTACAGCAAGTTATCCAGGCCCTGAAGCAGCCCCAGAGCATCACACTACCACCACCACGATTTAAGTTCCGTATGATGATCTTTTTCTGAAATGATGTGCTAGTTTTACACCAGATGTAACGAGTCACAGACCTTTAAAAAAGTTCACTTTTGCCTAATCAAAAGTCCCTGGGGATCCTCAAGACGGCTATTACCAAATTGATCACTATCACTGACCTTAACTGAGGAATGTGAGAGCTGCAGTTCTTTAAATGTTGTTCTGGGTCCTTTTGTGACCTCCTGGATGAGTTGTCCATGCCCTTTTGGAGTAATTTCCATAGGCCGGTCACTCCTGGGAGGGTTTACCAGGAATCCATGTTTTATTTGCATTTGTTTGTGGATAAAAGCTCTCACTGTGGTTCGCTGAACTCCCAACATTACCGACTTTTTTTTTTCATCTGTTTTTGAATTCATTTAGATTGTGGTATAATGTGTTGCTTTTCTTAGAGATCTTTTATCTGCTTCATGTTGTCAGACAGGTTCTATTATTTAAGTGATTTCTTCTTGATTTAAAAGATCTGGCAGTAATCAGGCCTGGTTGTTGTTAGTAGTGTAATTGAACTGAAGTTGAAGTTAATTTCTCAGTAAAGTATTAGAGACATGTATTAAAAAGTGTAACCAAATATATCCCATATCAGTTACTTATCAATTATTATATTTATTGTTCCTGCTAACCTTTATCTTACTTATAAATGGCACGGCAAATCCGGTTATAGAGATTACTGTAAATGGTAGATGACTGTTAAATGACTTTCTAAAGTTCTAATCAAATTATGATGAATAGTGCTGGATATATTATAATTACGGACTATTAAATAATAATAAAAAATAAAAACCTAAACAAATCATTCCAGTGTGTTGTTTATCTGACAATATCCTGTTTTTTTTTGTGGTAAATCATCTAAAATAAAAAAAGAGTAAACACCACCAAATGTTTCATCCCACACTGTTGTAATATTTACAGCTTAGGATGCAGAATAAAGCACAAGTTCACGAGGATTTGTTTTACACGCGATTAACAGAACTCTGTGTAATACCCCCGTGGCCTGGATGCTACGCAGAGGAAGAGCGGACAGATGCCACGGGACAGCTAAACTAGAGCAAATGGAGTATACTGAGTACACTGAGTACACTGAGTACACTGAGTATACTGAGTATACTGCTTAAGAGTGTCCATAAGGAGCGCACCCAGCTCCACTCACTTTAAACAATGTTCTAATTTACACTGTTCACCACAAGAGGTCAAGAGACAATATATGGATATTATATTGGACACTACAATAAGTATTGGGACACCTGCTCATTTATTGCAGAGCTTTCAGACCTCAAATAATGCAAAGAAAACAAGTTCATATGTATAAAGTTTCAATATTTGGTGGAATAACCCTGTTTTTTTAATTACAGTTTTTTTTTTCATGCATCTTGGCATCATGTTCTCCTCCACCAGTCTTACACACTGCTTTTGGATAACTTTATGCTTTACATTCCTGGTGCAAAAATACAAGCAGTTCAGTTTGATTTGATGGCTTGTGATCATCCATCTTCCTCTTTATTATATACCAAAGGCTTTTTAAAATTTGGTAAAATACATGTGAAATACTGCGATACACGTGAAGTCAGCCACCACCTCTTTCCAATCTGCTGTTGATGCAGCATTACTGAGTAGCATCACAGTCCTAACGCTTGGAGGAAAGCACAGCGACTCGTTTCTGATACATCAGCTCACAGACGCAGCCTTGTGCTGATCAGCATCACCCATTGTAGAGATGTGGGGAAAGAGGTCCATCATCTACCCACCCAGAGAGAGAGCAAGTCCAATTGTGCTTTCTCAGGGCTGATGGCAAGCTGCATGACCAGGATTCAAACCCGCGATCTCCCAATCATAGTGGAAGTGCTTTAGACCGCACATCCCCAACTCTTAGGGCATTTTTACAGCAGCACTATTTGGTCTGGTTTAAACGGACTCTGGTTTGTTTGAAACTTTATTGTGGTTTGATTGAGCAGGTGTGAAAACAATAATCACACTCTGAAGCATTTTTTTTTGTGGTGGGAATGTGATCCATTCTCAATGTGACCCAACTATCAAATATACTCCTTTCATTTGGGATAAATTGCTGGGAAGGCGAAGTTTAATCTGATACATTAGCCAGATATTATACAGCTATGAACAAACGCTGTCTCTGCTGCTGCTCCATGCTGTTTACACACTAAGAGCGCAACATGTGCAGCGTTCACTGCTCACAGACCTGCCACTTTGTTTTCTATGCATTTACAGACAGCTCTGGCCAATCAGAGGAGAGCATTGTGCTTGTGTGGTTTATTGGTGAGCATTTTGGTGTGTTTAGGTTTGTGCCTGTGTGAAACCAAACCCAACAGAGGGAGAAAAGCTCCAAATAAACAAACTAATCAACTGATCTGGACCATAGAAAAAAAAAAACTACAGGTGTGAAAACATCCTTATGCACAACAACAATTATAAATTACAAAAGTACTAGAATTTTGAGAGCTCCACAGTGGAATACAGTGCATTTATTGTGTTGTATCTCAGCAAGTGTGAAGTGAAGTACACACACACCAAGTGTGTGTTTTATTACAGCGCTCTGAAGTAGGTAGTGTATCTGGAGTCAGTTGTAGGGCTTGTTAAGTTGTCATGTTTGACGTGGGCTGCTGATGCTGCTGCTGTCACTGAGTTGGGATTAAGGCTAAGTGCACAGGTTGACAAGGAGCATTACTGTGACAAAGGAGTCCAGATTTCTGCCTGACAGCAAAACTTGTTCATTGAAACCTGGAGATAAATTCATTCTTCGATCTGAATGAGTGTTAGCAGCATAAACCTTGTATCACACAGTCAATCTACAAATAATTACGTCTAAAGTTATTTAAATAATATTTAAATAATACATATTTTTTATATCACATTTAATAGCAGATTTTTAAGTGTAAATACTAATTATATTATTACTTTAGTGGTGATAATATAATTATTATAACAAATTCATATAAATTAATATAAATTATTATAACAATTTGTTTAAGAAAAAAAACACACATATATATATATATATATATATATATATATATATATATATATAAAGTGAGAATTAAATTCAGCTATTAATAGATTTTTAATAATTAATGTGAGTTTTGTTTTTGTAACTGCCAACATTAGAAACCTTCTTATTTACTAATTATACATTTTAACAGTTTTCACTGGATTAAAAATATTTTTTCTTACGTTTGACAATATGATAAGGACTAAAATGTATTATAATTATCTATTATAGATTTTTTTTGTACATTATTGCATATGATAATGTTCATATTCGTTTATATTAGGTGACAATCATGTAGCTACTCTGAAAATATATTTTAGAAGATCTCACTTCTTATCCAGCAGGTCCATGAGGGGTCGGAGGACGGTCTCGGCGTCCATGGCTGCGTTGCTTTTGTTCCCAGCAGTTCCTTTCATCTGGACCAGCTCCTGATTCATCTGCTTCACACAGTCCTCTATAACAGGCTTAAAGCTAAAAAACCAAACACAAACAGAGGAATTTAACACTCAGATATTACTGACACACAGTATAAAACCACCTGCCGAAAAGTTTAACTAAAGAGTCTAAAGAGAGGTGCACTATTCTACTGTGCAGCATTACTTTCACAAACATCACCTTCTTTAGAGAAGGAAACCTTAACTAACCTTAACCTTAACAAAACATTTCTATTCTTTTTTTTTGGCTTGATTCAAAGTGTAGATATTTAACAAAAACGTGTTTTCTGTATTTACGTTTGTGTAATTCAATTTGTGTTAATACTAGTGGTTTTAAACGATTAAGAGGATTATTTGGATTATCACAACAGGATTCTCCTTTCTAATGTTAACTGTTTAATACTATTTAAATGTACATTTAGGATTCAGTGTTAGATTGGCAAAATTGTATTATATTTACTTTAGTGGTGCCAATAACTTAAAAAAAATATATATATATATTAATTGATTAACATATTAATTTATTAATCTGTAACTAGGTTAAAAAAATAAAATGCTGTTTTTTCCTGTATTATTGGGAGGGACACAAAAATATAGGTGAGCCATCAGCCATGCACACCTCAGTTTTTCAGTGTCAGCATGTCAGTGTGTCTTTGCTATCATAATGGCGGGAAAAGTATGCCTTGTGGCACATATTGTGCTAATACGTTGTAATACTATGATCGGGAGATCGCTGGTTCGAATCCCAGTCATGCAGCTTGCCATCAGCTGCCGGATGAGCCCTGAGAGAGCACAGTTGGCCTTGCTCTCTCTCTGGGCGGGTAAAGTAGAAGGCGCCCTTTCCCCTCATCACTCCAAAAGGTGATGTGGATCAGCACAAGGCTGCGTCTGTGAGCTGATGTATAAGAACCGAGTTGCTGCGCTTTCCTCCAAATGTGCTGTGATGCTACTTGGAGTTGATAGAGTTTCGAAAAGAGGCGGTTGGTGACTTCACAAGTATCGGAGGAGGCATGTGCTAGTCTTCACCCTCCTTAGGTTGTGGTTAATAAGTTTATTATATTATATATCAGTAATAACTCCAGATTTCTTGACTGTAATTGTAGAAAACAACTCAGATCTCCCTCCTGGTAAATAAACGGCCCAATAAATCCACTCCCTACTAAATGATGATCTTTTAAATTTGTCCTAGTCTGTGAATGGAAACATGGTCTCTGGACTGGAACAAAAACAGTAAAAATACTGCCTGTGTGTGTGAGTTTCTGTTACCTGGATCCGAACACTCTGCTGAGGTCGTCCAGCACGGCATTGAGTTTGTTCTGGAGCTCTTTCAGAAGATCGCTGGCCTCAGCATCCAGCTAGAACAGAGAGAGAGAGAGAGGAGAGAGAGGAGAGAGGTCAGCTTTACTCACAGTACAAAGAGGGTGAGTTATAGTACGAGTTTGTAGAGTTAATGACGTCTAGATTAGAGATTACAGAAGCCTTTATATCAGGTGTTATTAATGCAATTGCATATTAGTTTAATTTGATGGCCAGTAAGAATATAAACATACTTACAGGGGTTGGACAGTGAAACTGAAACACCTGTCATTTTAGTGTGGGAGGTTTCATGGCTAAATTGGAGCAGCCTGGTGTCCAATCTTCATTAATTGCACATTATTGCACCAGTAAGAGCAGTAAGAGTATGAAGGTTCAATTAGCAGGGTAAGAGCACAGTTCTGCTCAAAATATTGCAATGCACACAACATTATGGGTGACATACCAGAGTTCAAAAGAGGACAAATTGTTGGTGCACGTCTTGCTGGAGCATCTGTGACCAAGACAGCAAGTCTTTTTGATGTATCAAGAGCCACGGTATCCAGGGTAATGTCAGCATACCAGCAAGAAGGACCAACCACATCCAACAGGATTAACTGTGGACGTTGTAAGAGGAAGCTGTCTGAAAGGGATGTTCGGGTGCTAACCCGGATTGTATCCAAAAAACATAAAACCACGGCTGATTAAATCATGGCAGAATTCAATGTGCACCTTAACTCTCCTGTTTCCACCAGAACTGTCCGTCACCTCAATAAATAATTGTGCTCTAAAACCAGGTGTTTAGGTTTTATTGTCCAACCCCTGTATATCAGTTGTGAAGACACTGACATACCATAAATCATGGGGATAATGACGATACACTGATCATAAAGGGCACTTTTTCAGCAATCTCTGTTTGCTACACTGTGCGGCTTGATTTAGGGTGTGTCAGCACGTCTTTGCTATCGTAACGACGGGAGAAGTACACCTTGCATGGTGCCAAATATGCAAAAGGCAAGAAGCACTAGTTTTCTTAATTAATCACAGGTGTGTTTTGGACGTAACGTAAAATAAACCAATCACTGTGTAGCGTGCCATTCCCTTTAAGAGCTGAGAGCTCTCTGACTTTAGCGGATTGCTATTTAAACGGTGCAGCTAGGCATGTCCAATGCTTCTCAGCAGAGAAAATTGACCTGCTCGTTCACGCTCTTGGCATAGCTGCCAGCTGACATTTTGCCAGCTCATTTCCAGACTACTACGCCCATCAGTGTAGATACTGTATATTCACAAGCACCATTGCTAAGTTGTTATCTTGTGACTGAAATTAAATAATGACCAGCATGTCCATGGCAATGTGATGCATAATTAAAATTCCTGTCCCATGATTTGTGGTGTGTCAATGTATAATTTGACCTACTATTAATTAATAAATAATACTACAATTACTACTACTATTTAAAAGGATCTACAAAGACCTAAGTAAGACTGACACATTTGCTGAAACAATATGTACACTACCAGTCAAAAGTTTGGACACCCCTTCTCATTTTTATTTTTAAATGTTTAATAATTTAAAAGTGTTACTCGGTAAAGTATTTAGGTGCTCTTTGGTTTACTTGCAGTTTCTGAGGCTGATAACTTTAACAAACTTATCCTGTGCAACAGAGGAAACTCTTGGTCTACCTTTTCTGAAGCAGTCCTGATGAGTGCCAGTTCAATCACAACGTTTTTGATGGTCTACGGACTGCACTTGAGGATACTTTCAAAGTTTCATTTATTTATTTTTTTGGTTTGACTGACGTTCATTTTTTTAAGTATTTTTTTCTGTACTTAGTTGAGTAGTTCTTGTCATAATATGGATTAGAACATCATTCAAATAGAGCTATTATTCACTGTATACCTGTAACTCTACCTCTTTACACCTTTACAACTGATGCTCTCAAAAACATTAAGAGACAAGAAATTCAAGTTATTAACTCGTAACACATATTCTGGTTTATTCAACACTTTTCTAAAATATTTTCTAGATGACTATATATGTTTTTCCTCAAAGTCTGTATAAAAAAAGACAATGCATTTATAGTGTGTCCAAAAGTTTGACTGATGCTGTATAATTGTATAAATTGTGTATTTAACAAAACTCATAATCAGAAAAAGGGGAGCTCTATGCAACTAATCACAGAAATCAAACCGTTATAATCAGTGTAGCAGCTCTGAGCCAAACACTGATATTAAAAACACCCAATATAAAAAAGCATTATGATCTTCCACAGACTCAGCCAGCCGGTCTGATCCGATATCATTCAGCAAGCCTCCTGTTAAACATGCTCCTAAACCTCTTCTATCCACACAACCCCCCCCAAATATCCCCCACTCCTCCAGCCAGCCAAGCACAGTGCACCGGTGCACCTCCAGCAGCAACGCTCCATTTATTTACTCCAGCAAGCCATCGCACCTCTGCATCAGCCTGCAGGCCTCTGAAACTGTGATTAATCTCACTACTACTGCTGCTGCTGCTTTCACCATTACAGCCTGAACGTACCATTCCACAAGCAGCATTACAATTCCCCTCCAGCACCTCCAGCACCTCATACATGCACATGCACTCCCAAAAAAATGTCTTCTTACCAAGTGAAGTCACATTAAATCTGCACTGAATTTAGAATATTTCTCATTTTAAGAGCATTACAACATTACTTGATTGATTTCAGACTTATTTTGACTCACTTTAGGTGATTTAATGTACTTTTGGTGTCTGCTTATTCCATCGAAAGAAAATTCTTACGTTTTGTGTTTATTTTTTATTTTTTTATCATACTTCCACTTTTCAGATTAACAAACACATTAATATCAGACAAATATATAACATGAGAAATGATAAAATGCAGTTTTTAGATGATCGATTCATTTATTAAGGTAAAAAAAAAAATATATATATATATATATATATCCAAAGCAACCTGGACCTGTGTGAAAAAGTGTTTGCCCCTCATTATTGAATCATTTACAATGACCATAACTGAGGCAAGTGAGGCCTTCTTTTATGACCTCCTGAATGAGTTGTCCATGCCCTTTTTGAGCAATTTTAGTAGGCCGATTACACCTGGGAAGATTCACCATGACTTTGTTTTCTCTTATGTTCTTTAATTTCTTCAGATTGGGGCATAATGTGCTGCTTTTTGAGATCTTTTGCCTGCTTTATGTTGTCAAACAGGTTCTATTTAAGTGATTTCTTGATATTTTACAGATCTGACGGTAATCAGGCCTGGATGTGGCTAAATACATTTAACTCAGCTTAAGCACAGTTCATTCAGAGGAGTGAAATTACTTTTTATATATGCCCAGGTTTGTCTGGATAGCTTTATTCTAATTTTAGGGTTCTCATGTGCTGTTGAGTCGAAAGACACAAGTGATTTAAAGATTTAAGGAGATGGATCACTGACTCAAGAACAATAATAACATCTGTAACAACTATTTTCTTCTTTGGAAAAAAAGTGACTGAGACCAGTTAGAGAGGACACCTGGCATACAACACATATTATTCTATTACAAAGAGAAAGAGGGAAGACTATACTTAATCGTACTTAAAATATATTGAGAAATGTCAGATTTAAAAACAGACTTATGGGCGCCGAGTGGTCCAGCGGTCTAAAAGCGCTGCCACTATGAACGGGAGGTCGCCGGTTCGAACCCCCGCTCATGCAGCTTTGCCATCAAGCTGCCGGCGTCAGAGGGAGCAAAATTGGCCCTGGGTGGGTAGATGGCGCACTCTCCCCACATCACTCCTATGGTGATGTCTGCAGCACAGGGCGTCTGTGAGCTGATGTATCAAAACCGAGTCGCTGTGCTTTCCTCTGAGCTTTAGCGCTGTGATGCTGCTCGGTAATGCTGCCGGTAATGTAGAGCAGCAGCTCAACAAGAAGCGGTGGCTGGCTTCACATGTATCGGAGGAAGCATGTGTTAGTCTTCACCCTTCTGGTGTGCTGGGGCATCACTAGTGATAGGGGGAGTCCTAATGAGTGGGTTGGGTAATTGGCTGTGTAAATTGGGTAGAAAATGGGAAAAATTAGAAGAAAAAAAAAAGATTTACTTAAAATATATAAAAAGTACATTAATATTATGCTTTCATCAAATTTTTGAAAGAAAACTTTGATCATACTTTAAAAAAAAAAGTACAATATAGCGTATTTAAAAACAAATAGACTACTATGAAGTACACTTTTAGTTTAATGTAACTCAATATACTTAATTATACTAAAACACTTATTTCCAAATATACTTTTGTACATTTTTAGCAAAGTGTCTTCAAAACAACAACTGTTACAGTAGTTCACTTAAAGTTCAATGTATCATGTAACTTTTTAAAAAGTAAATTTAATTGCTACTACTCATTTAAAAAATTTAAAGTAAATTTATAACACACTAAAAATTGTAGTACAGTATATTAAAATATATTTTTTACACCCAACAAAGTATACCAGAAGTGTGCTACTTACAAAAGACAGGAACAAGAAGCATATTTGTACTTCAATGTAGATATAGATCACATATATTTAACATTAATTCTTGTACATTTCTAATATACCTGGTGTATAATAAATAGTGATACAGTTGTAATATGCATTTTTAAATGTATTATAATTCTACTGTGAGCATATTATTTAAAATATGGGGTTACATATCGTACATGAAGTAGTGTAAATGTTTAAATGTTGCTTAAGTTAAGTATATTTAAAATAGTTCCATTTTAGTACTGTTAAGTACACTTAGCACAATTTAATTTAGACTTTTGTACTATTTTTGTACAATTAAAGCTTAAAAAGTTCCATTTTAGCGCTCTTTAAATATACTGATTAATAATAATGTGGCTACAAGTTCACTTTAGTGCACTATAACATAATAATAATAATAATGCTTAATATAATTTAATCTACTTTTTTCACTAGGGAGAGAGAGAGAGAGAGAGAGAGAGAGAGAGAGAGAGAGAGAGAGGAAGGGAGGGAGGGAGGGAGTGTATGATGTGTTTTATACAGTGAAATCTATTTGAAACAATACAGATTTTTGTCTTATTATGTCATCCATCCACTAGAAACAGAAATTTGACAGATCGCTGGGTCTGACTCTGGGAGCAGTTGAAGACAGAGTGAGATAATAATCTTCACTTGTGTAAAAAACTGTAAGAGTTTCGTCGCTTCTCATCCAAAATGTGCCTACAGACGCACAGACGCAGGAACAGCAGTGATGGCTGTTGTGATGGCTTGATGAGTCTCGTCATTATGAGAAAGACTATCCATTTTCATTTAATAACACACAGTTTAGGCAGCAGATTATGGCCCTAATGTCACCCCTGGGCTTGTAAAATCCTGTAAAGGAAAGAGAAATGGTTGGGAGGCTCGTGGGGAGAATTTGCACATAATTGATATAAATGAGAGCGTGGAGCTCCGAGCACAACTATTAATCCTGGTGTCGGAATCAGAGCGTTAGCGAATCCCGCGAGGTTGCGGGAATACATCCCCTCAGAACTCTTCAGAATCACGGCAGATCAGTTTTTTAACTGGAGGCACTGTATTTAAAATACAGTACCAGTAAAAAAAGGTTTGGACACACCTGATTATTCAGTGTAAATGAATACTGAAGTCATCCAGACTATGAAGGAACACATAATGAATCATGTAGTAACTTTAAAAAACTGTTAAAAAAACTAAAAGTTTCTGATAAACTTATCCTGTGCAACAGAGGAAACTCTTGGTCTTTCTTTCCCGGGCGTTCCTGATGAGAGCCAGTTTCATCATAGTGTTTTTGAAGGTCTTTGCGACTGCGCTTAAAGACGCTTTCAAGTTTCTGTATTTAGTTGAGTTTAGAGTTTAGAGTCGAGATTAGAACTTTGACCTCTTCGCAACTTTACAACTGATGCTTCAAAAACACATTAAGAGACCAGAAATTCAACTAATTAACTCAGTTAACGTACTAACAAGTTCAGTACAGCTGTTAAAAAAGAACTCTGGTGTAAAATGGACTTTTGTTGTAGTAAAACATGTTAAAAGTACTTACCTTTGAAGATTAGCACACCTCCGTTCTCCCACAGCGTTCCGAGATCCAGACATTTTAACATTTTTTCCGAACGCCCTTCATTTTCAATTTGCCCTGATAAATCACTTTTTACACCCTTATCCAGGCTCAAAGTAGCTCCACACCTCATTGATAGAATGTTTATGTCATTATCAGTACAGTAATGGCGGCGCTCGGAGCTGAAGCTAGCATTGTAGGATGTAAACAGAGGTTTTTAGTAAGCTTTATGTGCACTTTTTAAGTTACTGATGCCTCGTTTTAAATGTCAGGGCTCTCCAGATTCTAGCAAGGAGGTGTGGAGCTACTTTGAGCTGGATAACAGTGGAAAAAGCGATTTATCAGGGTAAATTATGCCCCGTTGCCCCCAGTCTGAAGGGTGTTTGGACAAACTGTTAAAATTTCTGGATCTCAGAACGCTGTGGAAGAACGGAGGTGTGCTATTCATCAAAGTTAAGTACTTTTTATCATGTTTTACTACAACAAAAGTCCATTTTACACCAGAGTTCTCCTTTAACTGAAAGCAATTCCAGGTGTTACGTTTTTCATGTTTTTCTTCATAGTTTGGATGACTTTAGCATTAATTTGCAATGCAATTTTTTCAAATAAAAAAAAAACACTGAAACACTTTAATATGTGTCCAACTCGCTAGCTCTGTCTGGCATGCTCAGAAATACAGAACCATCACAAAAAGCATGTTGACTTTTGCACTAATATGACTTAGGTGATTTAGGAGTTACGTGAGCTTGCTACACTGTAAGCACGGATAAGTTGAATTTACTGGTTGCCTTAAAAAGTGAAGTAATGGGTAATGAAAACTTAAGTTAGCATAACTTAAAACATCAAGTTATTTCAACTAAAGGGAAGTTGATTTATTTGTAAGGTAGCCCAGGGGGAATCACTACACACTGATGGTGAGTGTTAGTCAGAAACTGTTGGACACACCCAGTATGCAAATAGATTGTGACAGAAGCCAATGAAAAAGAAGCTGTTAATGGTAACAGACTAAACTCAGTTATTATAAGTTGGTTCAACTCAAAGATCTCAGTTTGAATGTTTATGCGCTCAGAAATGTTCAACTAACTCAAAATAGTTGAGTATTGTTTAGAAATCTCCAATTTTATGTAAAACAGACTTAAATCTCTTTCATCTTTCATTTCTATCATTTGAGTTTAAACAACTTATGGGTTTACAGTGTACACTTGTCTCTCCAAAGTTACACAGTGCAGTTAGCAGCGTGTTGCAACAACAACAGCTACACTTTTTTTGTCTCATTAGATTCGGTGGAGCATCAAAACAAACTTAATTTAAATCTTTTTTAAGAATTTTTTTTTTTTAACTTTTTTAAAAGAAAGGAAAAATGTTACATTATATTGCTTTGAAAGATGTTGGAACAAACTCATCATCCCATTTCTACAGTTTATCCACAACACTCGGGGGAAACGTAACAGAGTGAATCATTATTCTTACATAGTCATTATTATTATTATTATTATTATTATTATTGTTATTATTATTATTATTATTATTATTATTATTATTATTATTATTATCAATCTGGCCTTCTCTGCTGTCCACTTCAGATCATATCATTTCCGAGCCTTAATTGCTCACTGTTAAAAGAGGCAGATAAAATGGGCCAGGGAGTGAGACAGGGACAGGAGCTGATTACAGATAGGGTTGGACGTAGAGAGAGAAAGAGAGAAAGAAAGAGAAAGAGAGAGAGAACTCGGTCCAGAAGGTGATCTTTGCTTGCGTGCCACTTTAAGCCCAATTAGCGCTTTCGTTCCCGAGAGAGTCCTGAAGCGAGGGGGTCACTACACCGCACATTTCGAAGCTAACTTTGACGACCACCATTCATTTTTTTCCCCCCGCACCGCTTGGAATCTTATATTTATAATTTGGCGATAACACGCCGCTGTAATTACCTTTTTCTCTTAGTTTGCTAATTGCTTCGGGGAGCCAGCGCTGTTGGTGCATGCCAGAGTTATATTTGGAGACGTTTACGTCACACCGAGAAGTTCGGCTTCCTCAGAAAAACTGACTGACTCGCTCGCTAACAGCCAGCTGCTGTTCATCAGCTGTTTAGAGTCAGTGTGAGGGGAATGGAGAGGCAGGGCTCCAGCCTATTTAACAGCATCCAGCAACCATTATCACATATGAGGACCATCAGTCTGACAGTGTGAGGACTTGTAAGCACGTGTTATTATCTTTCAATTTGTATTAATCTGAAATTGGAGTGGAAGTGGATTGGTGCTTTTTGATAGAGGTTTGATAGAAAATTTGACAGTGGCAGTTCTGTCAAAGGTAGGCTGTTGTAGAGTCAAATTAAACACAGCAGACGTGATTTTAAATGGTTTAAACCCAACGATCTTAATGAGAACGCAGGTTGGTTAACATTTAGTGAGGCACACATACACTCAACCGCAAATCTATGAAGTCTTTACTGCTTTACAGAAAGAAAGCACAAATAAAATGCTGCTCTACAGACCATGCAATGGTGTCCAGTGAGGCCCTTCTAACCCTTCAGAGAAGGGGTGACAATAGGTGCACGTAAATCATTACATAATATTTAATCAGGGAATATATATTATAGTTAGTGTAATCTATAAGCATATGTTTTATAAATTAACTTAAATAAAAAACAGCAACTAATTGAAAGCATTACTATTAAGTTAATATTAAGTGTTTCAGTTCCTACAGGACTCTTATCTGACTGACAGCTGTTCTAACCAATCAGAGCTTTTTAAAATGACTTCTGCTCACGTGTGTCTGCTTGGATCCTTCTGCTGATTTTGTGAAGGGTGTAGTAATGAGTCTGTTAGCAAAGTCATGGGACAATCTAACCAATCAGATTCATCATTTTCTCTCCAGGGGCGGAGCCATGACTGTCTAACCTCTTCTCGGCGCTCTGCTGAAGGGGCTACGAACACATTGCTTAGTCATAAACGGAGCTCATGCTGGGTTAGTTCAATAGTTAGCGAACTATCACGGAATTGCAACGGTAAATAAGACAGATCTTGGGTCTGTCCCAAAACCTAGGGAGCTCTCTACATAGACAGCATCTTACGTCATTGGATCCGCGTTCCCGAGAAGTAGGCTGTCCCAATTCTTAGATACCTTAAAATGCTGTCTACTAAGATACCTTATTCTGACCCTGTAATAAGAGAGCATTAGACCCTTCCTCAGCCGGTAAGGCAATCCCATGATGCAGCGCGGGGCAGAACAGCGTAGCTCAACTTCTTCCATCATGGCGGACGGAAGTGGATCGGCCAGCGCCGAAGTCATTTTTAAATGTAAGTTATTTAAGTTTTTATAGCGTAAGTGTGGTGTTTCATGAGTTTTCTTGGCATAAAATAACATAAACTAGCGTTTTATTTGTAGTTTTGGTTAGTTGGTGGCCGTTTTCCAGTTTTTTATATATCGAGGTGTTAGCATTTATGCTAGCGGGTTTTGAAGCGCCAGTGCATTGTTTTAGATGGGCTGATGCTAACTAGCCTGTTAGCTCAATAGCTAAGTAGCCTGACTGGCGATATTCAGCGCTTTTTTTATCAGTCGCCATAATATTTTATTAGTTAACTCTGTTAACCCTTTCTGTATAGTTAGTTAGACCTGTCGGGTTTATACGATCTGTATGTGGGCTGTTTAACGTGATAGCCAGTGTTCAGATATACAAATTACTTGCACTCTTTTAGGGAGCAGATCAGCAATAGAAGCCTTTATAAAGGCTCGCATAGAAAAAGAGAGGCTCTTCACTGGGGAGAAAAACTCAGCTCTCTCAGCTTGGAATTAAGAGCTTATTTAAGCTAAACTAGTTAGTTATTTGACGATAATATATTCTTATTCTATTCCATCTTAAATGATGCAGCTTTTACACTTTGATACATTAATCCAACCAGCTAGCTAATGGCTTATGATTACAATAATAAAACAATAGGTTTGTGGCAAATAAGTTGATAGAAAACCCGCTTTAGAAAACTAGTTAATACGTAACTAATGCATTGCCAGTTACAGCATATCTAAGCTAATATTAAGCTAATAATTGCTTAAGTTATACATTCATGCATTTAGGCATCTTTCTAAACTAATTAAAAAATGTAGGTAGATTTTGCAAAATGTTTGATTACACTTAAATCGAAGCCTTTGTGTAGATCACTGAAGTTAAAATGGTGTTATTTTCCTCAACTATAAAGCATCTTAATGCCATAATTTGTTTTTGTTTGTTCTTTGACAGGACTGTTCTTCTGGAATTGGGGCTTGCGGACAAAGTAAAAGAAATGGGACAACTTAAAAAATAAATACAATGTAAGTTCAAAGATGAACCTGAAATTGTGTAGAATGATTTATGTATTTTATTGATTTTTATGTATTGATTTGAGGGTAGTATAGATATGTAAATTATTGTTAAAGTATAATTGAGGGGGAGAGAGAAGAGAGCAGAGCAGGAGCGGTCAGAGCGCTTGTATAACCTCCTAGAAAAGCTAGTTAACAAAATGAACTGAGATTAATTTATGCATGTTTTACAATAAAGTTGTCGTTTTTTTTTTAAAGTTGAGAACTGGCATTTGTGTGTTTTTAAAGCAGTCATGGAAAACTAGTGCATGCCTTATAGGTATTCTATACTGATATAAACTTACTTAATAGGTTGTTCATAATAACACTGAAATTCATACTTCAGTTATATTGTTTGTATTGTTTATTCTAACCACACTTACAGAACAAGACTAATATTAACAGTGAGTAGAACAAGTGAACTGGTTTAAAGTAGCACAAAATAAGACAATGAAATAAGACATTTTAAACTAGAGCATTAAACAAACATGAATGATGCATGTACAATATTTACACAATATTGGCAGTGCAAATTTAACATTTAATGAAAACCAAACTGATCTATTTGTTTCCAGTTTAATAAAATCACTGGACACCAGCAATGTTGACACAAAGTTGCTCCCGTAATTGGTGGCCACTGACAGCTGTGATGTCTTCTTCCTGCACATCAGCTTCCTCATCTTCATCTGCTTCCTCCTCAGGCTGAACAACATCTCCCGCTCCCATGCAGATGTTGTGCAGAGTGACACAGGCAGCAATCACCTCTGGCACAAACCTTCGGTTCACTTCTTGAGAATGCAGGAAAATTGACCTCCATCTGGTCTTCAGCATCCCAAAACCACGTTCAATTGTAGAACGTGCCCTTGCATGATGCCTGTTGAAGGCCACCCTCTCTTCTCCTCTGACAGGCTTCTTGAATGGAGTGATGAGGGCTATGGGCTGAGAGATACATGGGGACCCACCATCACCAAGTATCATGTAGCCTCTGGGTGGGAAAGTGGCCTGCCGATACAAAGTGCTGTAACAGAGCACCCGTGCATCATGTACTGAGCCAGGAAAGCCAATAAAAACATCAAGAAACTTTGCCTGGTGGTCACAGACAGCCTGAAATTGCAGGGGTAGAGCTTCCAGTTTCTGTAGCACTGTGCATCAGGTTCTCCAGGGGCTTTGATTCGCACATGGCACCCACTAGTGGAAGCCGCATGGATTCCCAGCCTCACAAAGTCATCAGAGATGCTCTGCAGTTCTCCAGGTTTTGGGTGCCGGATAACTTTTCAGAGCACAGTATCTTGTAGGTCTTTCTCCCTGCAAGAGGGAGAAATTTATTTATTTAGTTAGTTAGTGTGTACAGTTCTTTTGCAAAACAGAAAAGTGATTTGCTCCTTAGTGTTTAATATCACTTATCTGTTTTGAAAATTAACTGTTCACACAGGTTCTATTTATTTATGTATTTATTTATTGATTGATTGATTCATTGTTAATAAATTAATTGTCTGCATGTGTATAGTTGTATCACTTTGAAGTTAGCATAAAATAAAATGCATATTTGCAAAAACAGATGAGTGCTATTCTTTTAACAAACCTTTCATGCTTAAAAGACAGCATTTGTCTGTCTGCATATAAACTCCCCCCCCCCCCACAATTTTCAATTAATTGTATCAGCTTGATTATTATTTAATCAATATTAATGTATTAAATAAACTATGTAGGTGTTCTGTACATTATTAATAATAATAATAATAATAATAATAATAATAAAAACTTAATTAATTGTTGTTAAAATACCATTGTTTTTACAATGAACTAATGGGGGGGGGGGTATTAATAGTGGATTTTTTTATCTCAGAGTATAAGAGGAAATTTTTTTTGAGACGATCTTACCTGTTCAAGGGCAGAAATAAGCGCTCTTCTTCTTAAATTTCGGCATCTGGCAGCAGCATGTCGACTCTCACGTCTCTGTCGCTCTTCCTCCAGTGCAAAAACGATTAAAATTGTAGTAAAAACAGCAAGAGGTTCGTCCATAATGCCGGTAGGGAGATGAGGTGGTTCCCGCGGCTGAGGTAAGTAAACAGTGGGAGCATGCTGTGGGCGGGGCCAGGTCGTGACGCAGTCGCTGCCTAACTAGAGAGTCCCAATAATGTGTCTTATAAGGCTGGATGGCGGTTAGAACGCTGTCTAGTTAAACAGCTGTCTACGTAGTCAGTGCCTATGTAGAGAGCTCCCTAGGTTTTGGGACAGACCCATTGTGTCACATTAGATTAAAAAGGCTTTTAAAGGCTGTCCTTCAATGTGAAACTAATTTACAATATCTAGACAAACACACAAAAACAGATAATTCTGTAACTATTAACTATTACAGATAAAGCCAGAAAGCAGTAAGTACTGTGTCCTACACCTTCAACAGAGGAAGAGGTCTGGCTAATCCACATGGCAATGGACTACATTTCAGTTTCAGCAGTTTGCCTTCTATTTTAGACATTTTTTGTTCATTTTTTTCCCTATTCTTCTCCCAATGTATCTAGGCCAATTGTCCCACCCATTCAGTTGTTCCTCAGCTGTATACCTGTCGCTGGTGATGCCGAAAAAAGGAAGGTAAAGACTAGCACTATCACTGTTAGCTAACTATCATGGAATTGCAACAGTAAATGAGGCAAATGTTGTGTCACATCATATTAAAAAAAAAACTTTTTAAATGCTTTCCTTCAATGTGAAACTAATTCACAATAACAGGCCATCTGACTGATGAGTTTTTGTCTTTGCTTAATCTTTTGGCTGACCTGGCATCTTGTAGGCATACAAATGAGTGCTATTTGTTGGATGGCTGTACGTAGCTGTATTTTTCGGCTGTTAATGTGTATTAAACTCATAGTTGAGACAGAAATATGTAGTTCTAATATAAATCAATGTGTAGGTCGCATGGGGGGTGTTGCAGAAGGGGTACCCACTATATTAACTGCACGCCACTGAGACCATGTGTTACCAGTTCAACATTGCACAGGTTATAAGTATCAGGTCCAGGCGGCCTTTGTTTATTTTACAGACAGTATGTATTGCGGCTTGACTGATAATATTGGTCGATATAGATATAATTTAAAATCTGGTATCTGTGCAACAATTAATAGTGTTTTTTTTTTTCTGGCCATGGCTTCACTGGGATTATACCTTACAACATACTTAGTCTGTACCAGAGTCAAAGAGAACAAAGGTTTGGTACTTTTTTTTACACCTGCCTCTCCAAAGTTATACAGTGTAGTTAGCGCTAGCCTACCAACCACAGCAACATTTTGGTCTCATTACAGTTGGTGGAGCATCATAAACAAATTTTAACCTTTTTTTTTTAAACACTAATCATATTAACTAGACAAACACACAGAGACACAGATCATTCTGTAACTGTTACAAGTTTTTTCTTTAGAGAACTTACAGATGAAGCCAGAAAGCTGTAAGTACTGTTTCCTACACCTTCAAAAGACTTCTTCAAAAGAAAACTGGAAAGAGGAAGAGGTCCTGGGTACAGGAAGAGGTCTGGCTTTTCCACATGGCAACACCTTAAGCTCTTTAACTTAACATTGGACTAAATGTCTGTTTTAGCAGTTTGTCTTTTAAATAGACATGTCACTGGTAATGCCACAACACAAGAGTAGCATCACAGTGCAGCGACTCGGTTGTGATACATCAGCTCACAGACGCAGCCTTGTGCTGATCTACATCACCCTTTGGAATGATAAGGGGAAAGAGCACCATCTACTGTACCCACCCAGAGAAAGCAAGACCAATTGTGCTCTCTCAGGGCTCCGGCAGCTGACGGCAAGCTGCATGACCAGGATTCAAACCAACGATCTCCTGATCATAGCAGCAACGCTTTAGACATCTCAATCATTTGGATCCCCCTCTTTTTATGCTACTTGAATAATTATTTGTAGGTCTAAGTTTAAAATCTCAGTTTGGGGGAAAAATGAACAAAAAATCCACATGATCGTAGAGTAGGACAGATAAATATGAATGAAGCCGAGTCGCAGTCCATCAGTGTGTGCAAGGGGTCACGGGCAGAGCAGGGATTATCCGCTGAGGTGTATGTTTGCATGCTAGACACGAGCAGGTGCAGTACATGCTCCTGGATGTGGTGTTAGTGAACGTTTGAAGGAGTCTACTGGGGTGAGGTTTACTGGGGTGAGGCTGAGAGGTAACGTGCTGGTTGGATGGTTCAAACTGATCTGCTGAAATGAGGGAACCTGACCTCCACAGCTAGCACACAAAACCTAGAGTCAACTCCACCACTGATCCTGCAACTCTGAGAGGAGTAATCTGGTGAAAAAAATTATTTATTCAAACATTTCCACTGAATCTAACATGTAGTTCATCAGCCAAGAAAGACATGTTCAGTGTCTAAAGGAAAATACTGCATGATCCTAAGCTTGGAATCACTCATCAATCAGGGGATTCTGATTGGCACATTTGTAAAGTTTTAGCCAATAGGGGAACTGCAGGTTGAGCCTCCAGAGCTATCTATGGCTGGAGGTCCCAAAGAACATAACTGGCCTAGCTTGAAACCTGTTGGTAATAAAGTGTGAGGAACCTTTACAATCTTCCCAAACACCCTCCTCTATAACCACAATGGTTCGTTTTAGTATCATGTGATGGGGCAACAGGGCATTGGTGGTTCAGTGGTTACAGAATCTGGTAATTAATGACAGGGTTGTGGGTTCGATATCTGGGTTTGAGAAGCCGCCAATGTTTGGCAATTGAGACGTTCAAGACCCTTAAACATTACTGCTCTCTGGGTACCACAGCAATAGTTGACCACGGCTCTAGGCACTGACCTGGCTGGCCCAAAACCATGTTGGTTGGTTGATGGAGATGAACCCTCAATTGATATCGAATTTGAAAGCTTTCTCACAGTGACACATGCCAATATGGTTCTTCTGTGGAAAGTAAGCATTTAAACTCCTTTATGTACAATTGGTTTGCCCTTGAACAAGGACTTAACCCAACTTAAACCCAAACTTATCCTAGTCCCAACCTTAAGTTAACCTACACACAAACCTAAACCTAGAGAGTAGGGTAGAAATCTGTCTTCATAACCCTTACTTTTTAGCTACATTAGCCTCCTGGATCCAGTAGAAACCTACAGGAACTTGCAGGAACTGGCTGATGGTCTACATGCAGACTAAAGGTGGAAACTGAGCCTGATGTCTGATTTTTTCACCAAACCATTCCAGAAAAGCAGAGTCAGTCAGGAACGGTAGATGTTGATTTTAGTTGATTGAGGATGAGTGTGGCGTGCTGTAGAAAAGCTCCAGGCTAGCTGTGGAGCAGTGGCTTTGGGAAAGATGGAGTAAGAGACCTATCCACACACCTTACAGAAGGCCACAACCCCCTCCTCCTGGTGCAAGAGCCCAGAAGAGACGGGGAAAGACAAGAAGAACAGGAGAACAAGGAGAACAGAAGAACAGGGCACAAGACATTTCCACAGTTAGAGAGACAGAGAGAAGGAAAGGGACTAAGAGATACAGAGCAAGAGAAATAGAGAGAGAGAAAGAGGATCTACAGCAGCATGCAGACTAATATGAGATGTAACTGAAGAGTTTTCATGGGGAAAGAAGAAACAGGTAAGATGGAGAACATCTAAAACAGAGGTTTACAGATGACCACACACTGTCCACCGGGAGCAGAACTGGCTCTAAAGAGAAGCTATAGCTTAGACAACAGCTAGTACAGTGGCTTGCAAAAGTACTCATACCCCTTAAAACTTTTTCACTTTTCGTCACTCTACAAAAACAAACCTAAATGTACTTTTTTTGGGGATTCTAAGCAATAGACTAACACAAAGTAGCACAAAACTGTGAATTGGAACAAAATGAAATCTGAAAAGTGTGACAGTGAAAAGTATTCAGCCCCTTTTTCCCTGGAACTCCTAAATAAAATCCAGTGCCTTCAGAAGTCGCTTCTTTAGTCACTTAATCAGAGTCCAATACAGCTGTTCTATAAAGGCCTCAGTGGTTTGTTAGAGAGAACACTAGTGAACAAACAGCATCATGAAGACCAAGGAACTCACCCGACAGGTCAGAGATAAAGTTGTGGAGAAGAAATTTAAAGCAGGGGTAGGTTATAAAAATATATCACAAGCTTTTAACATCCCAAGGAGCCCTGTACAATCCATCGTCCAAAAATAGAAAAAGTATAACATATTCTACACGTATTCTAAACCTACCAAGTCATGGCTGTCCACCCAAACTGACAGATCGAGCAAGGATGAAGGGAAGATAGATGAAGAAGAAAGAAGAAAACCTTTTGGAGGCTGCAAAAGATTTGAGACCTTCCAGCAAGACGATGACCCTAAACATACAGTCAGAGCTGTTTTGCAAAGAAGAATAGGCAAAAATCTCATTCTCTAGATGTGTACCATTCTTTTCTGTAAAACAGCTCAAGCTCAAGTGAGATTGGATGGAGAGCATCATCAATTTTCAAGACTCACCACAGATTATCAATGGGATTTGGGTCAGGGGGACTTTGCTTTGCTTTGATCTAAACCATCCAATAGTAGCTCTGGCTGTATTTTTTAAGGGTCATTATCTTGCTGGAAGCTGAATCTCTGCCAGGAAGGTGGGTCTCAAGTCTTTTGAAGCCTCCAACAGGTTTTCTTCCAGGATTGTGTTGTATTTAGCTTCATCCACCTGCCCATCAACTCAAGAAAAGCTGTGTTTAGGGTCATGTATGGTGTTGTTGTTTTTTACGCCACATATACTCTGTTTTGCATTTAGACCGAAATGTTTGGTTTCATCTGACTAGAGTGCCTTTTTCTCATTGATTTCATCCAGCTCACTTTCAAAAATGCCTTTCTTCTTGATACTCTTCCATAAAAGCCAGATTTGTGGAGTACACAACTTATAGAGTAGTTAAGATATGGATTTCTGCAGCTCCTCCAAAGTGACCATGGACCTCTTGGCTGCTTCTCTATTTAGTGCTCTCCTTGCCCGGGCTGTCAGTTTAGGTGGACGCCATATTCTTTTAGGGTTTCTAAAGCTAAGAGCTGACCTGTCTGATGTGATTTTTTGTTTTTCATGATGTTGTTTGATTACTTATGTTCTCAAACAAACCTCTGAGGCCTTCACAAAACAGCTGTGTGATTTTATGTACTAATTTGGTGACTTCAAAAATAAATTTGTTATACTGGATCTTATTTAGGGGTATCAGAGTACAGGGGGGGGGGCTGAATACAAATGCATGCTGCACTTTTCAGATTTTCATTTATTAAAAAATATATAAAAAACGATAAATAATTTTCCTTTCACTTTACAATAACTGGTTACTTTGTGTTGGTCTATCACTTTAAATACCAATAAAATACATTTAAATTTGTAAGATCGGCTCTTATCTTTTTTCGTTTACTTGTGGTTTCTGAGGCTGTTATCTCCGAGGATCTGATCTTGTGCAACAGAGGAAACTCTTGCTCTTCCTTTTCTGGGACATTCCTGATTAGGGCCAGTTTCATCATAACTTGTAACACATTTTTTTTTTCCTTTTAGAAAAGTTCAAGAGATATACAACTCTCCTTTTAAATAAAAGGCTGCATTATTCCTTGATACATTTGGTAAACTTCTTCTAAAATCTTCTCTATTTAGTTTCATATTATTGATAATGTTGATAAAAGCTTTTTAATGATAGCAGCCAGGCTAAATCTGATCTGAGAAGGCTACTAGACTAGTGGTACAGTCTCAAAAACATGATATTTATCAGATGAGCAGCTTCACTGGGTTAAATATAGAGATCTGAACTGTGATAAGAGTCCCTTGAATACCTGAAAGCTGAATTACTCTCTGAGTTTCTGCCTGATCTACACTGAAAAAAAATGATGCGTAAAAATGACATAAAAAAAAGTTCTGCAACTTTCTGCATTTGCTTTTTTTAAGTACATTTAATTTAATGCAAATTTAAGTAACTTCAACTCGGTTTTAAGACTTAATTGTTACACAGAGTAAATAAGTGAACTGAACTTCAGTCAATCCTTTCTTTTAGTAAACTTTACTTCATTTATTTTTACTGAATCAGTCCTTTCTTTTAGTAAACTTTACTTCATTCCTGCATACAATATTACCTAATTATAATTACTTTATTTATACAATATTGTTATATATAATTTTGGTTAAAACACACATTCAAATATTTACATAATCTCAAATATTTATTTTGTAAACAGACCAAGTCTCACTGTCTCAACACATGGATGGCATGTAATAAATGCTTTATAGTATGCTAAAAGAATGTATTACATGCCATCCATGTGTTGGGACAGTGTAATATGTGTGTTTTAACTAAAATATTTACATTTCAGAAATTATAATATACTATGTATCATAAATTATTTGAGTAATATTGTATAAATTAAGTAACTGTAATGAGGTAGTACTCTATGCAGAAATGAAGTAAAGTTTACTAAAAGAAAGGACTGATTCAGCAAAAATAAATGAAGTAAAGTTTACTAAAAGAAAGGATTGACTGAAGTTCAGTTCACTTATTTACTCTATGTAACAATTAAGTCTTAAAACCGAGTTAAAGTTACTTAAATTTGCTTTAAATTAAATTTACTTAAAAAAAGCAAATGCAGAAAGTTGCAAAAAAAAAGTAAACTTTACGCATAATTTTTTTCAGTATAGATCATTTCCTACTGATATATACTGACATGTCTCCACATCTGCTAGTGGATCAGACCTGCAGTGGTCATCTTTAAACCCTGAAACTTGTCAATTTGCTCAGTTTTAATACAGAAACAACACGAGAACGAGAAACATTAACAGTAACAACACCGACACCAACACCACCGCTGCTGCTGCTGCTGCTGGTCTAATCTGCAGGTTTATCGGGCGTGGCGAATCCTCAGCGCTGAGCGCCCTGAAGCTACTCCTTCCTGCTGCTGCTGCTGCTGTGCTGCTATTTCAGCTGGTGTAGCTCAGGGCCGTCAGTAACAGCAGCACACGTACCTGCTTTCCTCCCATGGACTCGAACATCTTCTCCAGCTGAACCCGGAGCTGCTGGATGTTGTTCAGCAGGATGCAGGGCTGCAGGAACACAAACAAACACAAACAAACAAATAATTTTAATGATTTATTGATTTCTTTTTGTTCTCGCTCTTCTCGCTCATATCTGCCCTCGCCCTGGTCCAGTCGAGCGGGAGCCAGCAGAACTTGATTCATGTAAATTGATGTGTTTGTGTTTGTAGATGATGATGAGCGTGATGGTGATGCCAGTTGCTCTTTTCCACATTCTTTTTTTTTTTTGGTACCATTTTAAAATAAGACTACCCTTATAAAGGGTTTATAAATGGTTTATAAATTAGATTATTCATTAGTATTGATTGGGTTGGAAATGCCTTAAAAACCATTGATAAGCAGTTACAACACATCAACTAAAAGTGTTAAAAGTGATCCGTTGTTTGCTTAGTCATTTATTTGAACTTATAATATATCATTTATAGCAAATGGTTAAACATACTTAAAAATATTAATATCACAGGTTTAATGCTGATTGAAGGAAAACACAAAGTAGAAATGAATGTGGAATTACTATTTTGTACATTTTCAGCTCACTGATTGCCATCTATTTATTTGTTATATATATTTATATATTAATTGTTATTAGTTGTTTTTTAAGTATTTGCAAACTAATTAATAACCAATAATAATCTCCTTCATAAACCATTCATAAACCTATTATAAAGGTAGTCATATTTTAAAGTGGTACCCATTTTTGTTTTTTTGTTTCTCATTTTTTCTCCCCAGTTTAGCTAAAATAATTATTTCACCCATTCATCTGCTATACTCAGCTGTATATACCCATCACTACTTGGAACCACAACACAAGGAGGGTGAAGACTCCTCCGACACATGAAGTGAAGTCAGCCTTCACCTCTTTTCCAACTGATGATGATGAGGCAGCATTGCCGAGTAGCATCGCAATGCACTCGGAGGAAAGCGCAGTGACTCGGTTCAAATACATCAGCTCACAGATGCCTTGTGCTTGGGATCGACATAACCCTTTGGAGTGATGAGGGGAAAGGGCGCCATCATCTACCCACCCATGGAGAGAGAGCAAGGCAATTGTGCTCTCTTAGGGCTCTGGCAGCTGAAGGCAAGATGCATAACAGGGATTCGAACCAGCGATCTCCCGATCGTGGTGCTAGTGCTAGATGTACCTCATGTTTTACCCAATTTAAAAGGACTCTTACTCATTTACTTCATTTATAGGAACTCTATCACCCCTATCAATAGCAATGCTTGTGATGCTAGGAGGCTAAGAACCAGTACAGTATCAGTCAAACGTTTGGACACACCTTAAATTCAGTTTTTTTTTATTCTTTTAAAATGTTCTAAAACTGGCTCTAAGTCTGTGCAACTCTGAGGTAACGTTTGCTCTTCTTTCCCAGTGCCATTCCTGATGAGAGCCAGTTTCATCATAACTATAAAATCATTTTTGATGGTCTTTTTGACTGCACTTGAGGATACTTTAAAGAACTAAAATGTATTAAGTTTTTCGGATTGACTGACCTTCATTACTTAAAATATTTTTTTTTTCTTTACTTAGTTAAGTAGTTCTTGCCATAATCTGGATTAGAACATTACTCAGATACAGCTATTCACTGTATACCTGTAACTCTACCTCTTCGCTACTTTACAACTGATGCTCTCAAAAACTTTATTAAGAGACAAGACATTCAAGTTATTAACTCTTGACAAGTTCAGCACAGCTGTTACCTGAAAGCTGAACATTCCAGGTGACTCCTTGTCATCTAAACAAGAGGGGCTACTTTGAAGAATCTAAAATATAAAACATATTCTGGTTAGTTTAACACCTTTCTGTTTACTAAATACTTATTTATATGTTTTTGTTTCTTAAAACAATGAAAAAAAACCCCACTGAATTTAAGATGTGTCCAAACTTTTTTCTGGCACTGTACTATTAAATCTCTGATTAAAAAATTACAAATTAATACTTAATACTAAGACATTTTGCCAACATGAAGTGTACTTGTACTCAAACTTCTGACAGGCAGAGCACGCCTGCTGGCATTTACCAATTACACAGAGGAATGTTCATCAAGCCCCAGCTTTATAACAGCAATAAAAGAAAACAGTGTATACTCATCATGGGGTTAATATGGGATTGATGTTGAGTCATAATTAGTGTAGTGGGTGTGCAGCTAATTAGCATTCGCATGCATGTCCTCTACTCCCACATTACTCAAAAGGTCACATGCCAGCAGTGTGATAAATGTGACACGGTGAGAGGCAGATCCAGAGCGAATTTCAGCACTAATGAAATCAATTAGTGAGCGGTCGTTGTATTGCCGGAATGCCCTGCTCTGACGGAGCGATCTGATTGGACGATGGTGGATTACCCTCTCAGTAATGGGCACGCAGTAAGGAGGTGGTGCTCTAACATAAACCAGCATGAACTTTCTGAAAATTACCTGATGACCTAAAACAGGTGGGCAATGCTGTGTATAAACGTTCAGGAACTGTAAGCATTACTCTATATGCACTCAAACAATATATAAAATACAGCTCTTTTGGCGTAATGTGAAATAAACTCTGTGTGTCCCCTGCCATTACCTTTAAGAGCCAGGTGGGCTCTGACTTTAGTGGATTGCTATTTTAATGGTGCAGCTACCCGGACATGGACAGCTACAATTTTTCTCAGCAGAGGGAAACAGTCCGGCGTTGAAGTTAAATCAGTCAGTGGAGCACCTGTTTTCTGTTTTCTGAAGCCAAGATATCAATGCACCAGAAATGATTTAATTTTCGAAGGGGTGTCCACATTTATGTAAGCTAGTATCCAGAATAAATTCAGAATTGTGTTTACACTCATTTCCCAGGCTTTTTAAGGACAGTTCACCCCAGCCAAGCGATGAATTGTTACGTCTGTAATCGTTCTACTTTCGCTAAGCAGTTGGTAAACAGTAGAGGCGTGAGATGTGCAGGCTGCTCGCATTACAATATGAGTAATCTTTGTCTTTTACCTGATTTGCTCATAATATAAATGTGAGTGGGACTGAGCGGTGGGGTGGTATAAGGGGTGACAGAATGTGAAGGAAGAGATTAAGCTGACGAGCTTTAGCTCAGAAATGAGCCGTCAGTCACGCAGAGAGAGATAAGCTCAAAGGGCGGCTCGCGGTTTTGACATACAGCAGTCTGATGTATGTCTTTTAATTAACCATCGTTCCTCTCCATCTCTCTCTCTCTCTCTCTCTCTCTCTCTCTGTCGCTGTCTCTCCATATCTCGTTTCTGTCAGGTGGTTTTGGGTGAAGTCAAGTAGTGGCTAGATGGCTGTTCTAGCATCACTAGCTGGACCACTAGCTGGTCTCCATTAGTAGTTACTACTACTACAACCACTACTACTACTACTACTACTACTACTACTACTACTGTTACTCTGCCAGTACTATTACTACTAATACTAATACTACTAATACTACTGTTATTACTACGACAACTACTACTACTACTACTACTACTACTACTACTGTTACTCTGCCAGTACTATTACTACTAATACTACTGTTATTACTACTACAACCACTACACTACTACTACTACTACTACTGTTACTCTGCCAGTACTATTACTACTAATACTACTAATACTAGTGTTATTACTACTACAACCACTACACTACTACTACAACTACTACTACTACTACTACTACTACTGTTACTCTGCCAGTACTATTACTACTAATACTAATACTACTAATACTACTGTTATTACTACTACAACCACTACACTACTACTACTACTACTACTACTACTACTACTACTGTTACTCTGCCAGTACTATTACTACTAATACTAATACTACTAATACTACTGTTATTACTACTACAACCACTACACTACTACTACTACTACTACTACTACTACTATTACTGTTACTCTGCCAGTACTATTACTACTAATACAAATACTACTAATACTACTGTTATTACTACTACGACCACTACACTACTACTACTACTACTACTGTTACTCTGCCAGTACTATTACTACTAATACTAATACTACTAATACTACTGTTATTACTACTACAACCACTACACTACACTACTACTACTACTGTTACTCTGCCAGTACTATTACTACTAATACTAATACTACTAATACTACTGTTATTACTACTACAACCACTACACTACTACTACTACTACTACTACTGTTACTCTGCCAGTACTATTACTACTAATACTAATACTACTAATACTACTGTTATTACTACTACAACCACTACACTACTACTACTACTGTTACTCTGCCAGTACTATTACTACTAATGCTACTGTTATTACTACTACAACCACTACACTAGTACTACTACTACTACTCCTGTTACTCTGCCAGTACTATTACTACTAATACTAATACTACTAATACTACTGTTATTACTACTACGACCACTACACTACTACTACTACTACTACTGTTATTCTGCCAGTACTATTACTACTAATACTAATACTACTAATACTACTGTTATTACTACTACAACCACTACACTACACTACTACTACTACTGTTACTCTGCCAGTACTATTACTACTAATACTAATACTACTAATACTACTGTTATTACTACTACAACCACTACACTACACTACTACTACTACTGTTACTCTGCCAGTACTATTACTACTAATACTAATACTACTAATACTACTGTTATTACTACTACAACCACTACACTACTACTACTACTACTACTACTACTACTGCAGCTCCTACTACTACCACTACCATTTGTATTTCTTCTTTAAATAAACAAAATCTGTTATTTCTTCATATTAAGAAACTTATACCTATTTGTGTATGTGTGTGTGTGTGTGTGTTTGTGTATGTGTATGTGTGTGTTTGTGTGTGTGTTTGTGTGTGTGTGTGTTTGTGTGTGTGTTTGTGTGTGTGTGTGAGGAACTCACCACTTTCTCTTTAGTGAGGTGGGAGGGGAAGTCTTTGGTGATGATGGCGGCGTACTCCAGGAGAACTTTGTTGATGGTCTGAAAGGACAGAGAGACGATTCATCATCCACCAGCCAGAGGTTCTCTCTCTCTCTCTCTCTCTCTCTCTCTTTTTTGTTCCTTTTCTTTCTTTTTTTAGTTTTTTTTTTCTATGCAATATCTATTTTATCTCCCTCCCTCTCTCACACTTACAATAAGGCCCATACATACAGGACAGTGACACACTCTTCATGAATTGGGCTCTGCATTTCCACCACACTGGATTTAAAATAAAACAAATGAGATGCAGTTGAATTGTTGATCAGTTGATCAAAAATATCCTTCGATTCTATTATGAACCAAAATATCCTTACAACAATTTTTCTACGAAGCCTCCTATTTTCAGGAGCTCAAAAGTAACACCTTAGCAACCACCTAGCAACACCTTAGCAACCAACTAGCAACACCTCAGCAACCACCTAGCGACACCTTAGCAACACCTAGCAACCACCACAGATACTGTAGCAAATCTTAGCAACCACCTAGAAACAACTTAGCAACCACCACGGATACCATAGCAACACCTTAGCAACCAACTAACAAACACTAAGCAACACCATAGCAACCACTACAGATACACTAGCGACACCTTAGCAACCAACTAGCAAGCACTTAGCAACATCATGGCAACCACTACAAATACTGTAGTAACACCTTAGCCACCACCTAGAAGCACCTTAGCAACCATATAGCAACACCATAGCAACCACCAGGTATACCATAGCAACACCTTAGCAACCACCTTGCAAGCAGTTGGCAACACCACGGCAACAGCTACAGATACCAAATCAACTCCTTGGCAAACACCTAGAAACACTTTAGCAACCATATACCACCAGGGACACCACAGACACACCTTAGCAGTCACTTAGCAACACCATAGCAACCACCATGAGACCATAGCAGCACCTTAGCAACCACCTTGGAACACCTTAGCAACCACCTAGCAACACCTTAGCAACCAACTAGCAACACCTCAGCAACCACTTAGCAACACCTTAGCAACACCTAGCAACCACCACAGATACTGTAGCAAATCTTAGCAACCACCTAGAAACAACTTAGCAACCACCACGGATACCATAGCAACACCTTAGCAACCAACTAACAAACACTAAGCAACACCATAGCAACCACTACAGATACACTAGCGACACCTTAGCAACCAACTAGCAAGCACTTAGCAACATCATGGCAACCACTACTAATACTGTATTAACACCTTAGCCACCACCTAGAAGCACCTTAGCAACCATCTAGCAACCATATAGCAACACCATAGAAACCACCAGGTATACCATAGCAACACCTTAGCAACCACCTAGCAAGCAGTTGGCAACACCACGGCAACAGCTACAGATACCAAATCAACTCCTTGGCAAACACCTAGAAACACTTTAGCAACCATATACCACCATGCAGTCACTTAGCAACACCATAGCAACCACCATGAGACCATAGCAGCACCTTAGCAACCACCTTGGAACACCTTAGCAACCACCAAGCAACCAGCAAAGACACCATAGCGACGAGCCACAAATCAGCACTGCAATCAGGCTCGCAGTTTCTGCAGGAACTGCAATCTAGTTTATGCTAAAGTTCATTTGTCCAGTTACTATTGAGCTTTGTAGAAAAATGGTTGTAATTCATCAAATCTTTATAATATATTTTTGTTCATTTCCTTGAATTAAAACTGAAAAAAGTCGACACTTCAACAACATGTTCAAGGTTTCATTTCAGATCTGAGTTCAGGTCATGAAGATTGTGTCACGATCCATATATTTATGGGCTTAAGTGTACATTGCATTAGTGTAAAATATGGGGTGCAAGCACTCTTTGCATATTCTGCGCTCCCGGTGGTCATATCAGGGTGTGTGTGTGTGTGTGCGAGTGTGTGTGTGTGTGATGAGGAATTGCTTTGCCCTTTTCAATTCATTTGCATTCACTGCTGAACAGCTGGAGAACAGTGTTCGATGGATGTGTTGGGATTATATACTCGGCCATGCGTGTGTGTGTGTGTGTGTCTGTGTGTGTGTGTGTGCATGCGTATGTCTGTGTCAGCTGAGAGGAAAATGAAGTAATCCGGGAGTGTATGTAGGTGTGTGTGTGTGTGTGTGTGTGTGTGTGTGGTGTAATCAGACATGGAGCACAGGGCTATATTTATGAGAACACAGAGAACACACCCTTCTGACAGTAAATGACATTCAAACCCAGTGCTGGTAACCTTTTAGTGGCAACCACACACACACACAAACACACACACACACACACACACACACACATATATACACACACCGTAGATACACACATGCTTTCAAACAGAGGATACATTGCCTGAGTGCCCTGTGACATATGTTGATTAATTTCGCTCTCAATCTAGAGTATCTCTCTTTTTCTCTCTCTCTCTCTCTCTCTCTCTCTCTCTCTCTCTCTCTCTCTCTCTCTCTCTCTCTCTCTCTTTCTCTCTCTCTCTCTTTTTCTCTGTTTCTAATCTGTTTTCTAAATCACTGATCGTCTGTGCTCTGCTGTAGCTGTCATCACTTGGATCTTCCTGTAAAATGCAGATGTCTACAGCTGGTTCTGTAAAATTGTAGCATTGAGGAGGCAGGATGTAAATGCAGGTCTCTTTTATTTTCCATATTTTAAATAATAAACAAACAAAAAACACTAGGGAAGTAAATTAAACACTAAGGCTAGTAAAACAAACACTAAATAAAACCATTCACCTGAAACAAACAAAGAAACAAACTAAAGAAAACAAACCAAATACTAAGCTTACAAAAAAAAAAACTGCAGAATTAAGAAACAAACAGATATTAAACAAAAGACTGTGTCTACACAGGCTAGAGTTTACCTACAGACAGAGGGCCTAACACAAACAAAAAGCACGGCCCAGAACAAAGGAGCACATGGGGTATTTTTTATACAGGCACAGACAAGGGACCCCTGTGGAAGTAACGAGAAGGGTGGGGTTACAAATGAGCCCAAAATTCCAAAACCATTCAAACCACTGTTAAGCATGGTGGTGGCTGCATCAGACATCTGTTGGTTTTTAATTTTTTTCATTTTGCATTGAAGCTATGAAGCTATTGGACCTTCGTAATGAACACTTATATCGTCGCTCGCTGTCCTATGAAAAACACTTGTATCAATTTTTGTCATTTTTTTTGTTTACTACATAATTTGGGACAGACAAACTGTCCCTTACACTGAGCCAAAATTTCTTGATGAACAGACCAATAGAAACTCTTCAAAATGACCGTAAATAAACTCTTTTTACATTGACTTCCACTGAAAGTTTACAAGGTTTTTTCTCTCTTCTGTAAAGTTGCAGTTTTGGAGATAAGTGTTTTTCACTGGACAGGGACGACATGCTTTATAACACATACTTCATGCCTCTGTATAAACAGATGCATCTCAAAATGCGTTATTGCTTTAAAATGAGTAAAACCATCACTAGTGTTGGGTTTACACTGTATGACAAGTTTTGGAACCCAAGGATTACATAAAATAAAAAAAGGTACCATGGATGACCCTATAAAAAATGCAGGAAAATTATTGGGAAATCAGGTAATCTTTAACAGGTAATGTCCTAACAAAAAATATAATGCTGCTGGGAACTTGGTCTTTGGTCCACCCGTTCCTGATTTAAACACACACACATTTACATCTGTGACGTAACATTAATAACATCCCAATGAGCGCCCTGGGTAAAAATCACCCTGCGTTAGCATTCAAGGGTTAAGGAGAGTGAGTGATGATTATGGCAGAAAGCAGTCTAAAAATGAATTCCAAACAGATCAGGTCAAGTGGGTGTGTGGCAAAAGCTGTAGTTCTGACTGCCCACCTTAGCAAATCTGCACATGAAGTGGGCGAGGGCTTGTGGGTTTGGACACTCCAGCTTCTTAATGATCTCAAAGCTCTGGTTCAGCTGCGTAAAGACGTCCACCACCGAGCAGGAGAACAGAGCATGCTCAGACGTCTGCTGGAACTGTGGAGAGAGAGAGAGAGAGAGAGAGAGAGAGAGAGAGAGAGAGAGAGAGAGAAAGAAAGAGCTTTAAAAAGAGAAACATTAGCAAATAACTAATACATTTTATATTGATGAATAATTCAGTTTCAAAATGCTTTTTTTTAATCTTTTTATCATGTCAAAGGCCTCTTAACTTTTAAAACCATTTATAACTATTGTAAAATGAATTCTGTGGAAATATTCATGCATTGCAGCTAATTCCAATGAATTAATTTTGCAATCTTCTCCCCCTATCTTACCTATTTGTTTGTATTTGTCATGTGAATTATCGTGACTTCATTTCAAGATGGTGGCACCCTATCTATGCACTTTTAAAGCTGTCAGTGCCTTGTTTTAAATGGCTGGATGCCTCAGAATTCTACCAATGAAGTGTGGAGCTACTTTAATCTTGTTGTTAGTAGTGTAAAAATAGTGATTTCTTTACATGGGCAACACTATGCCCCTTTCACTAGCATTGTAAGACTGTTGGAAGCATCGGCTAAAAGCGCTGTATTTCAGAATGCCTGGGGGTGAAGGTCAAGGACTAATCAACAAAAGTACTTGTACTTGTTATCATGTTTCATTAGACCCTAAGTCCATTTCACACTTAAATTAAATCCTGAACTCAATCCTAGAAAAATATGTAGATCATGATATGTAGATGCTCATTGCTATCTTACACCCTGCCAACAATCTATTTTCACGTCTCCTTCTTTAAATAGCAACAGTGCTTGTGAGTAGATTTACACTAATGGGTGCAGTGGTCTGGAAGTGAGGTGTGTTCAGGTAAATTTCTGGAGTATTGCCATCTTGGCAATAAAGAACACAGGTGTACTACTGACTGAAAACTACCTTGACAGTCGTCAACACTCAGACAGACGTTCATTGCTATCTTGGCAGTTAATTGTCAACAGCTGCATCCCCAAAGCACACACGGACATGCAGCAGTGCACAAACCCCTAGGGTGTCCTTATTGGTGGCAGCTATGCAAACTTTTACATCGACAAAAGTTTCCTCTGCTGAGAACCGTTGGACACGTCCAGGTTGCTGCACCCCTGAAATAGCAATGCAGCAAACTCTGAGCCAACCTGGCTCTTAAAGGAAATGGCATGTGAAACACAGATTGGTTTATTTTCATGTTACATCCAAAACATACTAAATAATAAAAAAATCAAGAGAATGAGTATGTACATGCCTTTTGCTTGTACTTTTCCCGTCATTATGATAGCAAAGACACTCTGACATGTCCTAAATCAAGCTGCACTAAAATAAGTCAGGTCGTTTTTTTTTTTTTTTTTAGGTTTTGAGCTATCCTTCATCTAGTCCTTCATTAGTGGTCAATTACTGCCTTTTCCAGCACCAATTCACAGCTTGCTTGCAACCATAAGAGATATCCACATGTTTTTTTTTTTCTGATTAAAGAAACCTATGCTGGATAAACTACACTAGTGTGTACAGAAAGTACATTTTATTCTCTTCAAGCACCACTCCGTCATCTCCCTGCCCCGTTAATTCAAAGACGACAACAGCGAGACATCTGCAATTATAATTACTAATGTCACACGTTCACGAAGCGGCTGATACGGGGAGCCGATATCAATTGCACCAAATGACTTTTCGCGTGCTCTGCAAATGTTGTGGGCTCCAAGCAATTAACATATGAATCCAATCAGGGCTGGAAAAGTGGAACGTGTGATAAATCCGTGCCTATAAGCGACGCCGGAGCGGCTAGGTACCTCCAGAAGACAATAACAGCCATACATATTCATGCCGATCTGTTCCTTCATTAATCCTCATCAGTCTAATGTGCTCTGGATTAGTGACTGCTCATCTGACGGCCTGGGTTCTGCACGTAAACTCAGAAGGTAATGCTCGAGTGCGGGTCACTTGTTGGACAATATGAGCAAATAAACCGCAGGGTTTGGAAGAGAGATGGAAAATAAGAGGTCTGGGGCTTGTTAAATTTGGAGGAGGACTCATTAAGGGATTGATTGCTATAAATCTGTTATTATAGATAGTAGAAAATAGCAGCTGTCAGACCTGTTGAGCACTTTAAAAATGCTTTTCTGATTACAAAAGCTGTAGAATGTTGTCTGACTGTTGAATGATTAACTCCCCAGCTCATCCCAAAAGTGTTGATTGGATGGAGCACCATTATTCCAGAGAACATACTGTAGTTCCACTGCTCCACAGCAGCTCGATGCTGGGAGGCTTTATACCAGAGGTCACCAACCTTGAAACTGAAACTGAGAGCTACTTCTTGGGTAGCAATTAATGCAAAGAGCTTCCAGTTTGATACACACTTGTGAAATCACAAATTTGCTCAATTAACCTTTAATTATATGTTATTTATATTAAAAAATAATGATATTTTTAGAACAGCCCTGCAGGCTACTCATAAGTTCCTTGCGGACTACCTAGTGCCCGCGGGCACTACTTTGGGGACCCCTGCCTTATACCATCTAGCCCACGCCCGCCATTAGGCATGGTCCCAGCTGGAACATGTTATTCTACTATTGCCAATTATTCTCTACAGAGTCATTTCTCTTCATTTGCTTTGGGACTTCAGCAGTGGAACCACAGTGAGAGCTATTATTCACAAATGAAGAAAACTTCCCAGGAGTGACCAACCTACTGAAATGACTCCTAAAAGGGCATGGACAACTCATCCAGGAGGTCACACAAGAACAGAGAACAATAATTAAAGAACTGCAGCTCTCACTTGCCTCAGTTAAGATCAGTGTTAATGATTTAATAATAAGAAAAAAGACTGGTCGAAAATGGGAGAGTTCCAAAAAAAATACACTGCTGATCGAAACAAATACAACAACCAAAAAATTTTGGGACACGAAAAAACTTTGTTTTCGAAAAATTTTGTGAATCAAAAAACGTATTCTCTGAAAAATTTTGTTAACTGAAAAACTTTTTTTTTTAACCAAAAAACATAGTCTCCGAAATATTTTGGAAAACGAAAAAACTTTGTTCCCGAAAAATTTTGTGACCTGAAAAAACTTTGTCTCCGAAAAATTTTGAGAACCGAAAAAACTTTGTCTCACACAAAAAAACCATAATCTTGGGTAAATATTATGTGGGCTGACTAAAGTGTTTTTACTATTTGGGGAGTGTGTGTTGTGTTACAGCTGGCATAAAACTAACACATCATTTCAGAAAAAGAACATCATACTGAATGTAAAACATGGTGGTGGTAGTTTGATGGTCTGGTGCTGCTTTGCCTCTTCAGAACCTGGACAAACTAATGTACTGTATATAATTGATGGATTTTTATATTCACTCAGGTCTTTGTCTGATATTGAAATGTGTTAGTTGTAATGTGTTAGTCTGAATAATGTAAGTATGTAAGTCTGCAGTGGGAATTTATTTGTTCACAGCAATGTATAACATAAAAACAACTCCTGATTTACTCAAAAACATAGTGTATCTTGTGGAATACTCCTTTTGTAAGGACTCACCCCATCTTTCTTGTCTCTCTCCAAAGCTCCATTGAGGAAATCCATGGCAACATCCTCATTCTCATCCAGCCACTGAATGACAAAAGGCTCAAACCACCTGCAGAAGAGAGAAAGAGAGAAAAAGAGAGAGAAAGAGAAAGAAAAGAAAGAGAGAGAAAATCAGACCATTTAACGCTGAGAACTCCTGAAGGCTGTTAACTCCTTTACCCCTGATCTATAAGCCTATAAATGGAAATGGTAAATGTGTGATGTGCAAAAGTATTAATACATAGTAGAGCCACCTATCGCTGCAATTACAGTGTAACTGCAAGTCTTTTGGGGTTTGTCTCTACCAGCTTTGCACATTTAAAGCTGAGATTTTTGCCAATTCTTCTTTAAAATGGGCATAAACAGCTCAAGCTCAGCCTGGTTGGACGGAGAGCGTCTGTGAACAGCAGTTTTCATGTGTTTCCACAGAAGCTCAACAGGACTTTGACCTGTTTTTTAAAATTAAAAAAGGGGTTTTGCCAAATGTTTAGTCCAAATCCCTTGAGTTCCCTTTAAATTGCGCGTGTGGAAATGCTCTTACTTTCACTATTAAACATATCCCTATGTTCTAGTTTTGTTTTTTTACACTAGAACTTTGATTTTAGCAAAATTTTCACAATCTTTCAACATTTTTGTTCTGAACACGTTCCTTCCTGGAAGATGATTTTCCCCACTGTCCTTCCACTTTAAAGGCTTAGTCTGTGTAAAGCACTATAACATGGAGTTACATTTACAAAAGCCACTTAAAACTTTACAAAACTCATGTTAACTCATGTTGTCCAGAAGTGCTGTATACATCACTGGGCTCAGATGCCTCTGGGATGGACCATCACACAGTGGAATCATTTGTGTATTGTGTTAAGATGGGTCCGTATTTAAAAAAAAATAACAGGTGCCATGAGCTCAGGAGCAAAAAAATCCAGACTGTTATCAGCAACAAGTTAAAAAGCCAGAGGTTGTTACGGTATGTGGGCATGTCAGCTCAATCCTCTGTTGCAGCATTAATGAAGAAAAATAAATTAACAAGGTATTTTTTACAGGGAGGTCTATTCTTTTTTCAATATCACATGCTAAACACAATAGAAACACATGGTGGTGGAAGCAGAGGATATAAATACTGTATCGACCTGCTAACAGTCAGTCAGACATGTCCTCAATAGAGAATATGTGGACAATTTGCATTGCAAAAAGCCACCTGAAACACCTGAAGCACTTCATTGCTTGGTATCATCAGCACCACCATCCTAACTCACTAGAGTGGTTTTATTTGCCTTCCTTATCAGTATAAGAGTTCTTTCTAAGAGTTCACTTTGCTTTCTAAGATTTCATTACTTGATCCCATCTTGACCTCCACAGTTCCCCTGAGCTGCGATTTCCTAATAACGTTCACCACTGTAGAAACTGCAAGCAGAATAAACTGTAAAAGTGTATAGGTTTCCTTTGCCTTTTGATCATCGATCACTTTGGTTTTCTATCTTTAGACAGTTTATCTTAGGAGATCATTTGTTGCTGAGTGATAGCACAAGGTTGGATAAGCTTGGAAATGTGATTCGGTTGACAGTTCCTAATTACAGAGGGTGATGTGCCTCAGGCTTGAGTTGCAAATCAAGGTCTGAGACCTTGTCAAAAAAAGAAAAAAAAGTTTTGAGGCTTTCCAAATGTCCAAAATTTCATACAGAACATTTAAATCATTTAGACATTTAGATGAAGGGCAGGCAAGAGAGTAAAAGAGAGAGAGAGAGAGAAAAAGATGAGTAAAAAAGAAGAGCCAATGGGAGAAAGAGAAAGTGAAAGAGAGAGGCAGGTGGGATAGCTGTCCCAGTTACAGTGAATGCACAGGGGTTGCCATGTTCCTGTAAATTTATTAAGAGTTTAAAAAAACACAAACAACAGCAACAAAACAGTAGTTTGAATAGATTCAGTGATACAAACTCTAGCCACTCTGACACCGAATTATTATTAAACTTGGCTGTAGGTGCGTAAGTACCTTATGTAGTATCGTGCAACACCTTTTTTTATATATTTTCTATTGGTGACAACATTGTATTGATGTGTGTTTTGTATTTGATTAGCATTTTGAGTGTGTTGTTGGCTCTGCTAGCCAAGTAGCTACTCCTGTTTCCTTTATATCAACTTTTGCTACATTTGTTTTTAGCATTCGCCATCCCTAGACTTTCTATCAACAGGCCCTGTTCATCTCCAGTTTGCACAGCTAGCAAAATTAACCATGTTTCCATCAACAGCAAATGTTAAACTTTAAGTCCCTCAGCTCACTAAGTTAGCCAGGTGTACAGCCATGTTCCTCCTAGCATGTCATGCTAATCTTAAAGTTACTCAGCTATATACAGCTCTGGAAGAAATTAAAAGACCACTTCAGTTTCTGAATCAGTTTCTCCGATTTTGTTATTTATAGATATATGTTTGAGTAAAATGAATGTTTTATTCTATAAACTACGGACAACATTTCTCCCAAATTTCAAACTTAAATACTGTCATTTAGAGCATTCATTTGCAGAAAATGAGAAATGGCTGAAATAACAAAAAAGATGCAGAGCTTTCAGACCTCAAATAATGCAAAGAAAACAAAATCATATTCATAAAGTTTTAAGAGTTTAGAAATCAATATTTGGTGGAATAATATATAATAACCCTGCTTTTTAATCATAGTTTTCATTCATCTTGGCATCATGTTCTCCTCCACCAGTCTTACACACTGCTTCTGGATAACTTTATGCCTTCACTCCTGGTGCTAGAAATCAAGAAGGTCAGCTTGGTTCAGTCCTTGATCAAGTTTGCACACACTGCAGCAGGGATTTTGGCTAACTCCTCCATACAGATCTTCTCGGGATCTTGTGCACCTTTAATAAAAATTGACAGACCTCTCCAATCTTTGTTGGTGAAAAAAGTTCCAAGTTTTTCCCAATGTATACTGTAATTACATGGATTGTATAATATACAGTTACTAGAGACAGTTATTATAAAGTGGGCGATGTTTACAGTGTCTGTCAAGAGAAAGTGTGAGGAAGAGGAAGTGTGCTTCATGGCTGTGATGCTATTAAACTGCTGGTTGTGCACTTTTTCTGGGAGATAATTGGGCGGCGGCAGGATCCACACTGACCACATTTTAGCTCTTTAATGAACTGTAGCGAGAGTTCGGCAGTACAGGAAAAGAACGAAGACCGGAAACATGACTGCAAAGCAAACATAGCTAGCTGTATACATTTGAGATTACATAGCCTACTGGTGGTAACACGATTGAAAAAAAACTGAAACATCTGTCATAATTTTAGTGTGGGAGGTTTCATGGCTAAATTGGAGCAGCCTGGTGGTCAATCTTCATTAATTGCACATTATTGCACCAGTAAGAGCAGAGTGTGAAGGTTCAATTAGCAGAATAAGAGCACAGTTCTGCTCAAAATATTGCAATGAACACAACATTATGGGTGACATACCAGAGTTCAAAAGAGGACAAATTGTTGGTGCACGTCTTGCTGGCGCATCTGTGACCAAGACAGCAAGTCTTTGTGATGCATCAAGAGCCACGGTATCCAGGGTAATGTCAGCACACCACCAAGAAGGACCAACCACATCCAACAGGATTAACTGTGGACGCTGTAAGAGGAAGCTGTCTGAAAGGGATGTTCGGGTGCTAACCCGGATTGTATCCAAACAATATAAAACCACGGCTGCTCAAATACTCTCCTGCACAATAAATGATTGTGCTCTAAAAACAGGTGTTTCAGTTTCATTGTCCAACCCCTGTAGCTGGAAAGCTGGCCAACCTGGTTAGCAGTGCAACTTTGAGATTATCATGGCTTGCTAATGAAGTATACTGGAGTATCTTCCAGATTACTGTATTTTTCGCACTATAATGCACACCAAATTATAGGGTGCACAATCAATGAACGTCTATTTTCTGCTCTATTTTCATATATCAGGCACAACTAATTATAAGGCACATTAAGTGACACTAGTAAGGAACAGGGGTGTCGCCATGTTTCCCTAAGCAAATAAACAAAACTGTAATTCAGAAAAAGAAATTTAAGTGTAAATACATTTTCTGCAAATACATCTAAATGCTCTAAATGACTATTTTTATTTGGAATTTGGAAGAAGTGTCTGTAGTTTATAGAATAAAACAACAATGTTCATTTTACTCAAACATATATCTATAAATAGCAAAATCAGAGAAACCGATTCAGAAACTGAAGTGATCTCTTATTTTTTTTCCAGAACTGCATATACCATATTAATCATTTTAAATATCAATTTATTTTTTTAATTAGTAATATTTAGGATGAGGTATTTTAAAACCTGTAATACTGTTGATATGTTTTGTTTTGAAAATTGTCTCCAGCGACTTGATTTTATCTGGACGCCAATGTAACAATCTGGCAACCCTCGTGGCTCGCTGTCTGCTCCATTTGTTCGGCTGTCTGTTGTTTAGTAGTGAGACTCGCAATGCATTGTGGGACACATTTAGCTTGTGTAGTATGCAGCAATGTGTACAATAAATCATGATGCATTGTGTGTTGATGCAACGTTCCAATTTCACATTAAGATATAGACACTCAGAGAAAAAATGGCTGATGTACTCAACAGTGAGCTAAATAGTAAATAGGATATCAGTAATATCAATTACAATGTGTACTTCAGCAGTAATTACACTGTTAACACATGGATGGTTCTTATATAAATAAAGTTATATAAGTTATTAAAGACACTATTGCTGGTGTCAGACACTGGTATCACCGCATGCAGCACAGTCCTGAGGACTCTCCCGGCCTCGGGTACCGGGGGCTCAGGCCGCTCCCGCAGGCTTGTAATGATGGCCAGGCTCTATTAGTTAAACTTATGTCGTGTGCAGTGTTGTAACTATGACAGAAACAGCAGCACGGCTGAAATAATGACTTCATAAATCCATGAATGTGACCGCTGAGTTTACGTATGATGACAGCAAGTCGTTTCTCATTAAAAGCCCTTCCCCGACCATACGTTCCACAATAAATCAGGTCCGGAAAGGTCCCCATTAAAAATGACCTGCCTGATAAGCAAAGCATATTGTGCAGCAGTTAAAGGGAAGAGATTGACTGTTTGGGTGTGTGTGTGTGTGTGTGTGTGTGTGAGGCTGAAGTGACGCTGCCGTCAGCAGGGAGGTGTAAAATACATATACAGTACAAGTCAAAATATTCGACACAGATTCTCATTATTATTTGCATTTTATTTATATATTGATTTGCTACATTGTAAATTAGTAATTTAGGGCTGTCAACACTAAAGCATTAACGCAGACAATTAATTTGGAATCAATAATACGTTATTATTTTGTTTAACGCATGTTAATCATGCCAGTAAGTTTGCCCCCATCTTCAGAGAAAGTCTCTTTCCGACCCAGCTATCAAATATATTTCATTTTAGCTTAAACATGGCAAAATATGTTTTATATGTTGATATAACCTAGACAAAAAACTTATACTCAGCTAACACAACTAGCCAGTTTCAAGTAATGGTTCCATATGCAGGCCATGCTAATCTCATGTTAGAGTTACTATGCAAAATAAATGTTATTTTCCATCATGTTCATCTTAGCAGGCCATGCTAACCCCAAAGTTACTCAGCTAACTTAGCTAAAAGTTAGCCAGCTGTCCATGTTTATGTCTATTGCAGTCCAAATTAAAATAATTTTCATAATTATAAGGCGCACTTATAGTCCTTTAATTTTTCCAAAAATCATCAGTGCACCATATAATCCAGTCTGCTTTATTTATGAATTTTACCAGTCAGTTTGTAAGAAGCAGTATAGCCAAAAGTGCAGAGGTTAACTGCTAATGCTAATGCTGCTGCACCCAGCCTTAGTGGAAATTTGGAAATCTAAGTTTACTGTAAATAAACATAGTTATATGTTTATTTAACTATGTTTATTATATAGTTACAGTACGACAAATAATTGTAATTTGGACTGCAATAGACATAAATATGGAAAGCTGGCTAACTATTAGCTAAGTTAGCTGAGTAACTTTGAGTTTAGCATGGCTTGCTAGAGAAACATGATGGAAAATAACATTTATTTTGCATAGTAACTCTAGAAAGTCTCTATCCGACTCAGCTATCAAATATACTTAATTTTAATTGAGCTAAACTGCTGATTAAGCACAGTTTAATCTGATATATTAGCCAGATAATATACTGCTATGAACAACAGCCGTCTCTGCTGCTGCTCCATGCTGTTCACACACTAAGAACGCAGTATGTGCAGTATGTGCAGAGTTCACTGCTCTTCACGGCATTTTGGTGCGTTTAGGTTTTTGCCTGTGTGAAACCAAACCAAACATAGGGAGAAACGTTCCGAGTAAACAAACTCATCAACGTATAAAACATTTTTTTGGCTTGTTTAATAATATTTTTATTTACTTCATGACTGCATTTGCATTTCTTCATAGTTTTGACATCTTCAAAATTAATCTATATTAATGTGGGAAATAATAAAAATAAAGAAAAAAAAATCATTAACCTTTTCAGACTCTGCATCCATTACAATAGACATCATGCATTTTCTTTATATTTAAATGTTTTGTTGCACATAACATTATTTGAGAACTGCTGTCCACCAGAATAGACCATGAACCAGCAAATGAACAAGTTTATAAACCAACAAAACCGTAGCTTGGCCCCGCCCACTGCACTAGATAAACAGTAGGTTAGTACTAGAGGCATTGAGGCAAAGTAACAACTAATTCCTACTAGTTTAATGTGATTTAGAACACTTTTAATCATGTTTTTTTTCCACTGTTGAGAGTTGGGTAGTAAAAAAAAGTGTCAATATGGCTTTTAATGCAATGGAAATAATAATAAAAAACGATTCAATATTTTAGTTAATTCAATTTATTTGCTATATAACTAGATTATATAGTAGAATATTAGAGTCTTCTTTTATGTGCATTATAGACAAAAAAAAACAAAATTCTTACTTTTTTTGTCCCTGGAAATTATTTAGATGTGCAAGCGCTAAAGAAGGGGAGTGTCCAAACGTTTGACTGGTACTGCACAAACAAATAAATCAATATAAATACTATTGATTATGCTCTCAACACTCTCTCTCTCTCTCTCTCTCTCAAAAAAAAAAAAACTGCATTGTCCACTGTGGGTGTTAATGTCTGACACTGTGGATCGAGGAATGATAAATGCCAGCCGAAAAAAACAAACAAAAAAAAAAAAACATAGAAATGCAATTTTCCATACATCTGTCTTCCACTATCAGACCCTGTCAGACTCGCATTGCTAATTCACATTGCCTTGCCATGAGCACACTGGTCAGTGTTTTTAACCTTACTCACAAGATAACACCTCACCACTTATAACGTATACAGTTGTGGCAGTTCCCAAGCTAGCTATCATCTGAGTTTACATTGTATGACTCATTTATATTCTACTATTCCATGTATCATTGCATTTTTTAATTAGATAATAAAAAAAAAACACCTTTCCAGCTGTGAAGCATGGGGGTGGATGTTTCACTCTTTCTTTCTTCTTCCGGCTGCATGGCATTATTAATGTAGTCATGTCAAATCGAATACTGCTGGTATAGACAAAATAAACTGCCTAAACAAAAAAAAAAAAAGGCAGATTTAATGTCAATATGTTTTCAGTTTTTAACACTTTTTAAACTGAACTCGCCATGATTTGCATTATAGATCAAAATACAAACTCTGTTAATAATATTCACAAAAGATCAAATGAAAAATACCAGAATTGAGAATCATCCACATTCTGTTTCAGAAAGCCCAGCTGTCCTACTTTCTAACAAGCAGTCGCTGCTTTTAGAGGAATTTAATGCTTCCTCTCTGCCTGCAAGGCTAGAACAGAACCCCTCTCCCAGTCTATGAATGCCTGAGTGTAGGAATATGTCATTTAGTGCCCCGACTCGATCACAATATCGTTAACAACAGATTTATTATTAATTTGCTTTATTTTAGCTTGAATCTGAATTATTCATGTATGTTTAAAGGCACACTATGCAATATTTTTCAGTTAGTTCATGAATTTTATTCTGATTTAGATGATTAAATAGGATAATTTAAGGTTTTTCTTTGTCGCCTTTGTGGTCTATAGAGAAAAAAAAAACAGGGTTGTAAGTTCAGAAGCCCTCTGTCCACACCTTTGTAAATCTTGCTTTACATTTTAAAATTTTTGTTCTCAAAGCTACCCTCAAAGGTATAATATTGGTCTTTAGATGGTCAGATTTGTTTCCTCTGAAGTACAAACTCATTCCTAACAGCAATAAGTACAGATTTGTACCATTTAACCTGCAGCCAAAGGGTGCATTCAGTATTCTGTATCACTGTACTGATAAACAATATATATATTTTATTTGCACATTTTTATTTTATTTTAAAAGACAGACAATTTTGGATAATCAAGTTTTTGAGCCATATTCAGTTAATGATAATGTTTATAATCTTTATAATCTTTACTGGTACAAACAACATGCAACAAGCTTTATACTCTTTTAAGTACAAATCTGCACTTACTTTTCTTACTGTGTACAGCCTTTCTATTGCATGCTACTTGGGACAATTGCTTAATAAGTGAAGTTTAGACAAGGTATGTGTATTTACTAAATAGCTCATTATTTGCTGCAGATTTCGCTGTAGAGTGTGTTTTAAAATGAGCAGCATAAACAGTAAAGAAACCAGTAGAAGATGTAGTCGCGTTTACTGCAATAAAACTATAACTGTTGTGTCTGTCTAGACTAGAATTTACTGATGACTCTAGGATAGTTTGATATTTTTTTTTTTTTCTGATATTTGCACAGTAGACATGATTATACGTCACTTACGCCGGCCTGCTGTGCTCAACACAATCACGCTTGGCTGTGGAAAAAAGCGGAGAGGCAGCAGGCAATCTTTATAACAATGAACATTTACTCCTGGCCTGTAGGGGGAGCCTTATAAGAAAACCAACCAAGAGTTGCTTAGTTACCACCCACTGAACTGTCCACTGTGGGTGGTAATGTCTGACACTGTGGATCGAGGAAATGCTAAACGCCAGCACAACATCAGACCTCACTCTGTTCATTCACATCGCCTTGTCATGAGCACACTGGCCAGGGTTTAACCTTACTCACAAGATAACACAGTATAACGTATAACTTATACATTTGTGGGAGTTCACAAGCTATCTTCTGAGTTTAAATTGATTCATTTATATTCTGCTGTTCCATATATAATGGCATTTTTACAAAATACCTTTCCAGCTGTGAAGCATGGGGGTGAATGTTCCGTGCTTTTGGGTAGCAGGGCATGATTAAAGAACATGGATGGAAAGCTGATCAAACCATTTGTAAAAAAAATCAGACTGAAGCTGAAAGAAGGATACCTTAAACAACATAATATTAACGGTTCTTTATCTGTGGATCTACATATAGACCACTGTAGTCGTGCATCATTCTGTAGTCCCAAGTATTTTTTTTTTCTTTCCCTATGGGGAATTTGAATGGGCTTTTCAAAAACTCGCCTCTATCACATTCTGTGGTAAATAAATCAGTTTAGACCCCTGTACGTTTTATTCTGCGTACATTTTACTCCTGAACATCACTGGATCCTCTGAATTTCGAGATCGTTTAAGAGTCGTAATTAGAAAAATGCTAACTTTAAGCTAATGCTACAGCGGAGTGAACTGAACTCCCGGCGCCGCTGCAGAGATCAGCAGGGGACTGTTTTCAGCGCAACACCGGTGAAAACTCCGGCCGTATGTTTACAGCATATTACACCCAGCTGATCCAACTAATGAACTAACTGCCCTCACTGAGGAGAGCTGAGAGTGTCACAGGATAAAATCACTAAAACAGGTCAGTGATACTGCAGAACCAGCTGTAACACTGTAGCACATTTAACCACTTGTGTGCAGTGAGGCCCTTCTTAACCTTCAGAGAAGGGGTGACAATAAGTGCATGTAAATAATTACAGAATTTTAAATCAGGAAATATATATTATAGTTATTGTAAGTGTAAGAATTTATTTTATAAATATAAAAAAACAGCAACTAATTCAAAGCATTAGTCTGTGTTTTTTAGTTGCTACAGGACTCGTATCTGACAGAGGTACTAACCAATCGAAGCATTTTAAAATGGCTTTTGCTCACGTGTGTCTGCCTGGACCCTTCTCCTGATTTTGAGAAGTAGTAGTATTTAATCTATTAGCAAAGTCATAGGACAATCTAACTAATCAGATTCATGATTTTCACTACGGGGGCGGAGCCATGGCTGTCTAACCCCTTCTCAGAGCTGTGCTGAAGGTGTTACCCGTTCATAAACGGAGCTCATGCTGGGGTAGTCCAATAGATAGTTCCAACTGTCACGGAATTGCGGCTGCAAATGAGACAGATATTGTGTCATATCATATTTAAAAGCCTTTTTAAAGGCTGCCCTTCAATGTGAAACTAAATCACAATAATAGGCCAGGTGTACTTAATGTTTTGGCTGCCCTGGTGTACTGGTGACATACAAATGAGTGATCTTTGTTGAACGGCTGTACTTGTAGGAATATTAAGCATTTATTGTTGGGTCTATTGTATATTTTTGTGGTTTGTAGCTGTTGTATTTGTGGGCTGTTAATGTGTATTAAGTTAATATAACTCAGTTAAGAGAGAGAATATGTAGTTATTGTAATATTTATCTATGTGTCGGTCGGCCGGCGGCGGGGTGGGGAGGGGTATGGGGGGGTGGTTGCAGAAGGAGTACCCACTATATTCATTGCACGCCACTGCATTTTACCATTTACCATCTTTAGCATGCAGTGAAATAAATTAGAGATGTTTGGTTTTTCTGTTTTTTTTTTCTGATGTTTTGTTTTAGTTTATTAAGCCATGTTAAGATTTGTCCTTATAAAAGGTTTCAGTGGAAAAATAAAACACACATTAATCCTTTTTTACATTAAGTATATTATACTTATACTATGGCTCTGAAGTTAGCTGGGTTAGCTCTGTGGTTCTGGAGTAACTCTGTCCTGCTAGTTTTCCTGCTGTATCACACAAGCTCGTCTCAGCGAGGGCAGATAGTTGGTTGAATGGTTAGTTGTTTATTTGAATCAGGTATGTTGCAATTAGTATAAACTAATGACTGTAATTAAATACTAATTCCGCAGGGAAGCTCTGCTCCTAAACCACTGAGCAGCTAAAGCTCACTTTCTCTTAGTATCTGCATTTTAAAGCTCTAACACAGGCTACACTGCTCAACATCACCAGACTGAAAGAGTTATATTACCTGTTTAAATGCTTTAATGATCCTCTGAGAGGAAGCATAATAATCCAAAAGGCGATTAGCGTGACGTCAGTTAAGCATTAGCTTAAAGTTAGCATTTTTCTAATTACTACCCTTAAACAATCTCGAAATTCAGAGGATCCAGTGATTTTAAGGAGGTAAATGTACACAGAATAAAACGTACAGGGTTCGGAACATTTTTATTTACCACAGAATGTGACAGAGACCAATTTTTAAAAAGCACATTCAAATTCCCCATTTACTTGAACCGCTTAGACACGGAACCCCAAATATGGGCATAAACAACATGCTGACCGACTACAAAATGACGACACGACTTCAGGGGTCTATACTCATGTACAATTCTGCAATGAAGAGTGTAACAGAGATGTTATGTTATTTTATGAGGTTTAGGGGGCAAACACGTTTTAACACAGGGCTAGTTTGGGTTGAATAGATTTTTTTTTTTACTTTAATAAATAAAATAATGATTTAAAAAGTGCTTTTTATATTTAGTCAGGTTATATTTGTCTATTATTAAAGTAAGTTTGATAATCGAAAAAATGTCAATATGACAAAATAGTAAAACTAAAATGAATCTGTAGGGGGGATATTGTTCATATTGTTCACGTCACTGTAGCTGAATGCTTTAATTAAAAGTGGCGTTTGAAAAAGTGTGTATGTGAGTGTGTGTATGAGTGTGTGTATGAGTGTGCTGCAGCTGTTCCTTCCTCTTACAGATATCACATTGTTACAATAAAGCCTGACAGTCCATTTAGCGGTGATGTGCTAAGTGTCCGGCTCCATATCTCCCCCATCTCCTCTCCTGCTATCACACAATGTAAGAGCGCTCGCCATTGAGATTGATGCTAATAAATAGCGCGGCTGCAGCGGCTCGCCACGGCCGTCTCTGCCGGGCAGGAAAATCAATTCTACTGAAGGTGTGCTTTGATTGACAGGTGTGTCTCTGCGCCCCTGAGACTCCGTCCCTACTGTCACCCGTCCCCCGCCACACTCATAACTCTCACTAATGGATTAGATGCTGTTTTGCTGCCAGTGGCTGCTGGAGAAAGGGCAGCAGACTCGCGCTAACATAGCGCCTGCATGAGATGGGCAAAGGAGGAGGGACACGAGAGGATTTCCACTCTTGCTCATGAATATTCATACAGTTGTGGTCAAAAGTTTACATACACTTGTAAAAAAACATAATGTTATGGCTGTCTTGAGTTTTCAATAAGTTCTACAACTCTTATTTTTCTGTGATAGAGTGATCGGAACACATACATGTTTGTCACAAAAAACAGTCATAAAATTTGGTTATTTCATAAATTTATTATGGGTCTGCTGAAAATGTCACCAAATCTGCTGGGTCAAAAATATACATACAGCAACATTAGTATTTGGTTACATGTCCCTTGGCCATTTTCACGGCAACTAGGCGCTTTTGGTAGCCATCCACAAGCTCCTGGCAAGCTTCAGGTCGAATGTTTGACCACTCTTCTTGACAGAATTGGTGCAGTTCAGCTAAATGTGATGGTTTTCTTGCATGAACCCGTTTCTTTAGCACTGTCCACATGTTCTCAATGGGGTTTAAGTCAGGACTTTGGGAAGGCCATTCTAAAACCTTAATTCTAGCCTGGTTTAGCCATTCCTTTACCACTTTTGATGTGTGTTTTGGGTCATTGTCTTGTTGGAACACCCAACTGCGCCCAAGACCCAACCTTCGGGCTGATGGTTTTAAGTTTTCCTGCAGAATTTGGAGGTAATCCTCCTTCTTCATTATCCCATTTACTTTCTGCAAAGAACCAGTTCCACTGGCAGCAAAACATCCCCAGAGCATAATACTACCACCACCATGCTTGACAGTAGGCATGGTGTTCCTGGGATTAAAGGCCTCACCTTTTCTCCTCCAAACATATTGCTGGGTGTTGTGGCCAAACAGCTCAATTTTTGTTTCGTCTGACCAGAGAACTTTCCTCCAGAAGGTTTTATCTTTGTCCATGTGATCAGCAGCAAACTTCAGCCGAGTCTTAAGGTGCCTTTTCTGGAGCAAGGGCTTCTTTCTTGCACGGCAGCCTCTCAGTCCATGGCGATGTAAAACACGCTTGACTGTGGAGACTGACACCTGTGTTCCATCAGCTTCCAAATCCTTGCAGACCTGCTTCTTGGTGATTCTTGGTTGACTCTTGACCATCCTGACCAATCTCCTCTCGGCAGCATGTGATAGCTTGCGTTTTCTTCCTGATCGTGGCAGTGACACAACTGTTCCATGCACTTTATACTTGCGTATAATTGTCTGCACAGTTGCTCTTGGGACCTGTAGCTGCTTTGAAATGGCTCCAAGTGACTTCCCTGACTTGTTCAAGTCAATAATTCGCTTTTTCAGATCCACACTGAGTTCCTTTGACTTTCCCATTGTAGCTTTTGTAGCTGAGTCTAATCAATGGGTCAAATGAGCCCTATTTAAATGGGCTCATGAGAAGTCAACAGCTGTAGTCAATCAGAATCACTTACAAGAAGTGAAGAGGCCATGACATGAAGCTAATTTGATTGACACAACTCGCTACATCACCAAAATTGACAAATTTTGTTGCTGTATGTATATTTTTGACCCAGCAGATTTGGTGACATTTTCAGCAGACCCATAATAAATTTATGAAAGAACCAAATTTTATGACTGTTTTTTGTGACAAACATGTATGTGTTCCGATCACTCTATCACAGAAAAATAAGAGTTGTAGAACTTATTGAAAACTCAAGACAGCCATAACATTATGTTTTTTTACAAGTGTATGTAAACTTTTGACCACAACTGTATGTGCAAACATATCGCCTCTGATTGGCTAACAGCACTGCGACACCAGTAGGCAGTGAGACGGACAGCAGTTTAAAACTTTTTAAAATAAAGACAATTTTACACTAATAACAGTCTTTCAATGTCATATGTTACTTTATAACATGTGTAATAATGCCCTGCTAAGTGCAGTTCAGCCGCTGACCTGAGTCTCTGTAAAACGCAAAAAATCCACTGGAGATCCTATGTAAACCTACGTAAACCCCCACCCTGGCAAAACTGTCATCTAAGCAAGAGGGGCTACTTTGAAGAATCTAAACTATGACTATGTTCTGGTTGGTTTAACAGGATTTTGTTAACTTAATAATTCAATATGTTTTTCTTGATAGTTTGGATGACTTTAGTATTAATCTACAAAATAAATTTTGTATATAGAGAAAAAACACTGAATTAAAAGTGTGTCTGAACTCATTAAGGCTTGTTGTGTTTATGTCATTTGAAAATACCATTACTGCAAATGAGTTGTTTTATTTATTTAGTTTTATTTATTTAAATTCCAATGTCTGTATTTTGTTTAAATAATGAAAATCTCCTTGCTCTTTAAATGTAACGAATATATATATATATATATATATATATATATATATATATATATATATATATATATATATATATATATATATATATATAGTGAAATAAATTTGTTTTAAATTAACAATAATAATTGATCCCAACTACTTTTGGACAATATATCATTCAAAAATAAGTTACTACAAAACACTATCACTGTTTTTTCTGTTTTCATGAATCTTTGTATAACATAAAAATAGGAGGTTAGTTGAGCAGATACTCATAATTGATAACATGTTCCCACCGTTTTATTTGTAGACTGATATTAATATTTAATATACTAATGTTTAGATGACACGGTAATGGCGCAATACAATGTTTGTGTACCACTGCGATAAATACACAAACCCAGACAGCTGGAGAAGCTGATGAATGAGCTCATGAAGGAATGAACAAAGAAGTTAAAAAAGTGGAGGAGTTTAAAACTGTGTCGTTGAGCTGTGTTGCTTATTGTGTTTGTTTGTGGGAAGTGAAGGACCATGATGGAAATAAGCTGCAGGGCTGTATTGTGTTTTTTTTATCCTCAATAATGTGTAATAAGAGCGTAATGATTGCTGTTCGGTGTTGTGTTAAATCATTAAGTAAATACAATCATCAATCAATCAGTCATCTTATGCTTGTTGTTACAGTCTAGGGCAGCTTACCGTACCTGGGGCAACATAGAACCATCAGCGGAATCTGCCATTGGCTAGCTGGGCCAGGCTGCTAGTAACACGGCAGTAGTGATGTTGGACAAGCCCAGTCGACAGCATTGCTAATGCGGCATTAGCTATGTTGGATGGGCCCTGTCAGTGGCAATGCTAATGTACTATTACTGTCGATAGATTGCTAACACAGCATTGCTATTTTGCCTTTAACAACATTAGATGAGCCTACTTGGTAGTTAGCAATGATAGATGAGCCTGGGTGGTTGCTGGGCCCATCCAACATCATTGTTGGTGACATTGGTGACATTGGACGAGCCTGGTCCTTGGCATTGCTAATGTGTTGTTAGTGATAATGGATGAGCATGGTCTGTGGTGATCTTAACACGTTGTTAATAACATTTTATAAGCCTGATCATTGGCATTGCTGACGTGTTGTTAGCGACAATGGACAAGCCTGGTCAGTCATTTTGCTAACATGTTGTTAGCGACATTGGACGAGCCTGATCCTTGGCATAGCTAATGTGTTTTTAGAGACAAGGGACAGGCCTGGAATGTGATGTTCCTAACACGTTGTGTTAGTGGCATTGCTAACCAAGCATCAGTGACAATGGGTGAACCTGGTCGTTGCTATTGCTAACACAGCATCAACAGCATTGGGTGAGCCTGGTCAATGCCAATATTAACAGAGCATTAGGGCCAATGAAATATCCTGGTTAGTGGCATTACTAATGAATCACTAGTCACAATGGGCGAGCTTGATCAGTGCCATTGCTAACAGAGCATTAGCGACAATGGATGTGCCTGGATGGTGACAATGCTAATGTGTTGTCATGGACATTGGACAAGCCTGGGTACCGCTATTGATATCACAGAATTTGCGACATTACATGCGCCAGGTCAGTGGAGTTGCTAACACAGCACTAGTGACGCTGGATAAGCATGGTCACCAACAATACTAACGTAGCATTAGCATTGTCCCTGAATCAAACACAGTACTGTGTATGTGTGTATATATATATATATACAGACTCAACACCTATTAGGGTGTCCTATTTAATTGCATGTTTTGTTACACTGTACTGTATGTGAAAAGCTATAGTAAATAAATCATAGTTCAGCAGTTTTTACGCAAGTGCATTTTTGCTGGCGCATCGTGTTTGTATCATCTCATTACCCACCCAGGAAGTATAAAGCGTTCAGATACACAGTCCAGTCAGAATACTATGACCACACATTCTTGTTCATTCTATCAGCTCCTTCAATTTCCAGCAGACCACAGGACCACCACAGAGCAGCTACTATTATTTGGGGGGTATTTTATTTTCAGCACTGCAGAACACTGACATGGTGACTGTGCATTGTGCTGGAACTAGTGGATCAGACACAGCAGTGCTGCTGGAGGTTTTAAACAACTCAGGTTGCCGGCATTTCTAACCCATAGACATAGGCCAATGGAGGTTGTTAGGAATCTTGCCCAAGGACTCTTAATTGTGTAGCAGAGCATAGTCACCTACACTGGGAATCGAACCTCCAGTCTCTCACAATAATCCCATGATGTGTTAGGTCAAAGACAGATAGTGGTGTTATCCACTGCACCACACTAACCACTGTATAACATGTAGGCGGGCATTTGTGGGACATATGAAATAAGTGACTTGTTTTGATTGCTTGTGGTTGTAAAAGGCTGATCAAGATATTATTCTTGTACAAAAATGTGAAAAATTGCACCACAGCATATGTCCAGTTTTTGGGGACACCCCTTTAAATGAGACAAGTGTGCGAAAAAGCACAATCAGCAGTGGAGCTGTATTTACTGGAATTGTGGTCTTTCATTCAATATGTTAAGGGTAAGTGGGGTAATTTGGGGATTATAGGAGGTGTTGATCATCAATGTCATCAAATAGACAGTAGAGAAAGTGCTATAAAAGTGTACAGTATAAAATATCAAGCACAGTACAGAGTGTGTGTGTGTGTGTGTGTGTGTGTGTGTATATATATATATATATATATATATATATATATATATATATATATATATATATATATATATATATATATATATATCAGACTTGACTTCAACACCTACTAGTGTGTCTGATTTAATTGCATGTTTAGTCAAACAGTATGTAAAACACTATAGTAAAGAAATCACAGTTCAGCATTTTTGCTGGTGCATCATGTTTGTTCCCTCTCATTACCCACCTAGAAATATAATATATTATATATGTGTGGAGATACACAGTCCAGTCAGAGTATTATGACCACCTCCTTGTTTCTACACTGAAAATTGTGAAAATCTTTTTTTTGTACTAATCATTGTAAGCGTAACATTATTTTACTTATTTTAGGAATAATTATCTTTTTTAATCTTTCTTAAATTTTTTGAACTCAAAATAAGCACAAAAAGTTAAGTTATTTTGATTGTTGTGTACAAATGTAAGCCAGGAAATAAGGTATTTTTGCTTGATTTAAGTCTTCCTTCACTCAATTTGAGACTTTGGCTTAACATCTCTAGTTGTCCAATGTTTTTTTATTTTTTTTTACAGAATACACTCTTTGTCCCTTCTATAAGCTCAACTGACCACATAGTATCACTTTGTAGTTCTAAAATAATTATATAGAACTACAAAGTGTAGTCATGTATATGTCTCTCTGCATCCTTAATTATTATCCTCCTTTCACCCTGTTCTTCAATGGTCACGACCCCACAGGATAGACCACAATAGAGCAGATATTATTATTATTATTATTATTATTATTGGGGTGGTGGATCTGCAGTGATACTGGCATAGTGGTGGTGGTGTTTGTTTAGTTAATTTTGTGGCAAAAATTTCAAACACAAAAATAAAATCTGCTGTCAAAAAAAGAAGCAAAAAACAAGAAGCAGAAACAAGAGATTTTAGCAGAAAATCAACAAATCTTTAAAAAAAATGAAAGCAAAGACTGGCAAAATCCAAATGAAACTATTTTTCAAAGAACTGCAAAAAGTATTATAATATATATATATATATATATATATATATATATATATATATATATATATATATATGACTTTTTCTTTAGAATTTGTGACGCACTTGTTCCTTTAAATTCTTTTTAAAAAATTGACTGCAACATTAACTAAATAAAATAAAATAAACTAAATTAACTAAATACAATTTTAAAGTGCAAACTTTTTCAAATTACATTCATCTAAATGGTGAATAATACTTAGCCCTTCTATGAATATTGGGGCCCCTTGATGGCCCCTTACTTAGAAAAAAATATAGATCCACCAATGCTGAAGCATTAGATGAGCTTCTGTCTCTGACTTTACTTTATCTAGAAGGTGGATCAGCTATAAGTAGGTGTGTAGCTATAAGTAGGACAGTGTTTAAAAGCTCCAGCAGCACTGCTGTGTCTGATCCACTCACCTTATATACCACCACCATGCTAATCAGTGCTATAATCACTGCAGTGCTGCTGAGAATAATATTGAACCACCACCCAAACAACCCAAATAATAGCAGCTGCTCTGCGGTGGCCTATACCTTGTGGGGTCCAGGACTACAGTCTGTAATTTTAGAAGCAGAAAGTGTCCATAAATAATTAGTAGAGCTAAAAAATTAACAGAGACAGCAGTGTTATCCACTGCACCACCCCAACCACTGTATTCCATGCTCATAGGAGTGATTTTCTTTGAATGCTCTTGATTGTGAAAGACTGATCAATATAGTTCTCAAACAATATGTTCAAAAATGTATCAGTAGAGCTAAAAAAGAACTGTACGGGAAATGTACAAAGATGGTGAAGGTCATAGCGTACCGACTGGACTGTGTATTATGGAAAAAAAAATGTCTAAGGATTTTTTCTACCTTTGTTACACAGCCAAGCACAACTGAATCAAACTTCCCATCACTGCTGGATACCTACAGAGAATACTCCGGCGGAGTGCCCTTGAAGGCCGGCAGGTCTTTCACGTACTCGTTGTAGAACCATTTGACTTTGAAGTGCAGATTCATGTACTCCGTGCTCTTGCATAGACGCTGCTTATCGTGCTCTGTGAAAACAGAAAACACAAGAGAAGTAAACGGGGTTATTACGAGTCACACCACCAAGAGAGAGACGCTGAACAATTTTCATTTCAAAGTGGCTTCAGAAGTGCTAATCAGACCTCACAATTCAACCCTGGCCAAACCGAGTCCTATTAAAACATGTGGAGTTAGCATTTAGCCTTAGCGCCACACCCACAGTTCATTACTTGTTGAAGCATTAACACTCATTTCAATTACTCATACAGTATGACAGCTGCTGATCAACATCTTACTCATCTCACTTTGTAGACTTTATCATCTCGCACTGACATACCTGTCAAGTTTTAGATTTAAAAATAAGGGATATTTTCCTCTGTCCGCTTAAAGCCGTCCCACCAGCCCAACGAAGGTTCAGTATCCCTTACATTTTAAGACAGGTTTACAAAAAATCTAAAATAACCACGTGAACCACTTATAAACTACAGTTGTGGACATTCCTACATATGTCATTCTTTTAATACAGCCAAATTAAAAACCCTTTTCTAGATATTTAAAAAAAGTTAAGATTTCATGTCTTTTTTTGCATAAATGCACTCTTTTCTATTATATATATTTTATTTATTTAATAGATTTCAAATTGAACAAAGGGTGCACAAATTCTGCAAAATGACTGTAGATGACCCTAAAAATAGTATCATGAGCTTTTACTAAAAGGACCAGATATATTCCATCAGTAAAAATTAGTCCTAAGGGGCCTACACAATTAATAATTTTTAATTAATACTTCTTTCTTTTGAAGTATTAATTAAATAATAATACTTCAAAAGTTCAGTTAATCAGTTCAGTTCAAACTGAGTCAAACTGAGTCACAATCTGTAATTTTTTTATTTAAAAAGGTTTAATCTGTGTGTTTTATTTCGGAGACGAGTATTTTTAAGCAGCTATCAGAAAAATCTCATCACAGTTTACATGATTAGCCTACCGTTACCTTTCTTTTAGAAAAATCGCTGTATATCCAGATCTGTTTTAACATCAGCTGCTCCGAATAGCTGCCTGAACTCACAGCGACGAGGGGCTTCGCCACACTGAACCTCCTTTGCAAGCTGATTGGCTGTTTCTCCTGAAAGGCGGGACTTTCTCCTTGAACCGGCTCCACGATTGGTTAAGAGACACAGCGCGGTCAGTGCCCTGTCTCCTCAATAATATATATTTTTTTATTTTAACATAATACGGGAAATTTACAGGAAAATACTAAAACGGGAGGACGGCGGGAAAGAGGAGTAAAATACGGTAGTTTCCCGGCCAAAACGGGAGACTTGACAGGTATGCACTGAAAGAGGTCCAGATGAACTGTGTCAGGATACAGTATATACTGTAGGCTTATAAGTAAACACCAAAATTGCTGAATAAGCTGTATAAATACAAATTTACGTTAAGCCTATAGCATCCTGTGACCAATGATAAAGAACTAAAGGATGATCAACATCCTTCAACACATACAAGATACAAGATATACCAACAAGGTATTGGGAGGAAAAAATGCACATTTCATTACATGGAGATTACATCACACATTAACTCTCTTTAACATGCCTTTTGCAATCGTTTAGTCCCCAGTATTACAAACTGTACAGCAGGGTAGACTTTTATTGTTTTTTTGTTTTACTCTTAACAGACATGGATATACTTTAGAATAGTCAGAGATGAAATGAGTTTTGATGGGAGCCATGAAGCTCCTGAACGCATCCCATCCAAGAGTGAAAAAAAACAATGCCCGCCCACACACACACACACACAAAAAAAAAATGGATTGGCTGACTCACAGACTCTTTGCAATGAACAGGCCAATCAGAATCAGGGAGTCGTTATTGATATACCACCTGAGGAGAGTTGATGGTCATTCATATGATCCTTTTGAATCCCAACCAAGGTGACAACCATCAAACTCATCTCTAAACTCATATCCTTCATTGTTCTTCACCCACTTGCAAAGTTCAAAGCAGTTTCCCATGTGTATAAGGTCCTCCAGAAATATTCCTAGTCTGAAAGACATAGAAAGAGCAAAGGTGGACCTGGAACCCAATAGACTGTCCACACTGTTGACCAACTTAGCTGTACCTGTGTATGATTTTCTGTCTGTATGTGAATAAAGTTGCAAGCTAAACATCCAGCCTCCTGACTCCTGAATCTTGATACCTGATTTCTGAAGGTCAAATTTCTAACTACAGAAATGTCTAATAAAGTGGGCAGTCAGTAAACACAGTGGTTGTAGACATAGTGTTTAAAAACTCCAGCAGCACTTCTGTGTCTGGCAGTATATCAGACACAAACTGTGCATAGTAACAGAAAGATTGATGCTGATTCTGAAAAATATGCTAGAAAACTCTAGATTTAGAGCTTTCCTAAAAACGTAGCCCTCCCTCTACATGGCTGTTTCCTTCAGGGGTGCCCAATTTACATTCGGCCTGAAGCATCCTCTGACCACTGAAGAAGAACTAAAGGATGACAAACTAAAACAATCTGGGCTGCAACAATGAGCAACAAAGTGCACCAAAAAGGTAGAGGTGTCTAATAGAGTGGACAGTGAGTAGACACAGTGTTTAAGAACTCCAGCAGCACTGCTGTGTCTAGCAGTATTAGCATGCACAAGATCTGTAAGAAACAGGACTCATGCTGATTCTGAAAAATGCTGATTCTATGAAATTCTTTGCATGACTCTTTACATTAAGGGTGCCAAACATATATTTGACATTTCTGTAGCTCAGAACTGGTTCGATGAGCGTTTTAATCGAGCCTGACCAGCAAATTTAAAACTATTTAATTGATTTCAGCTGCTATTCAAATAAATCCACTCTCCTTGAACCACACTGATCCTACGATGTGTTGTGAAACTCAGTCAAACCAATAAGAATCTTCCAATCTGGGCTGCAACAATGAGCAACAAAGTGCACCATAAAGGTAGAGGTGTCTAATAGAGTGGACAGTGAGTAGACACAGTGTTTAAGAACTCCAGCAGCACTGCTGTGTCTAGCAGTATTAGCATGCACAAGATCTGTAAGAAACAGGCTCTGAAAAATGCTGATTCTATGAAAATTCTCTAGAACTAGAACTTTACTAAAAACATAGCACTTTGCATGACTCTTTACATTAAGGGTGCCAAACATATATTTGACATTTCTGTAGCTCGGAACTGGTTCGATAAGCGTTTTAATCGAGCCTGACCAGCAAATTTAAAACTAATTAATTGATTTCAGCCGCTATTCAAATAAATCCACTCTCCTTGAACCACACTGATCCTACAGTGTATTGTGAAACTCAGTCAAACCAATAAGAATCTTCCTTTCGGGGGAGAGGTAAGAAAACAGAGAGTCAAACTAAGTCTTATATGGCTCGCCAAAGTCTAATATGGCTCATTTTATATGCAGAGCCAATCCGAATCTTTATTTAAGGGAGTGGTGGACAAAAAAATAATTTATTAACTATTTTCACTACTTAATGAACTATTTTTACTCCTTGCTCCTGCGTCATTTGAATAGCAACAATGCTTATGGAAATATTTATGCTGGTTGCGCCTTTCTAGAAGAGCAAGGTGTACTTTTCCTGTCGTTATGATAGCAAAGACACAATGACATGACCTAAATTGAGCTGCACAGTTGATGGCTCATCTAGAGATTGCAAAAATATGGCCCATGATCACAGTTTGTTTTCCAAAATGTAAGGAATTTACTAAAAGTCACAATCACAGATGCTCTCTAGAAATGTTAGCTAGCACAGTTAGATCACTGCAAATCCAAACTTTTACTTTTACCACTGTTGAAGAATATACAATGAAATGTAGTTTTTGGTTAGCTGAATGTAAGATGTTGTGGTTATCTTGGGGCGGTTGGCTGGGGTGAAGTTTCCCTTAAAACAGGCCTCATGTATCAGAAACTGAAGATTTCCCACAAGGACCCAAACAGAGAGAATTTGAAGGGGGCTTTTTGGAGCTGTCTGAACCACACCTCCAAATCTGGAAGGCAGACTGCTCTGTTAACTCCTGTGGGTATGTAGGTGTTAAAACCCCAGGCTCGAGGCTGCTAACCTGCGGACCCCGGGGTCTGTGCCTGTTAACACTCCTGAGCTGGTGCCGCCACGGAACGTCTCGTGTGACTCTGGCAGGCCAGGCTGTGATAAGCTGTGACAGGTCAGATAATGAATGTAGGACTGGGTGAAGGTGGGAAGAGAGCGAGAGAGAGAGAGAGAGAGAGAGAGAGAGAGAGAGAGAGAGAGAGAGAGAGAGAGAGAGAGAGATAAAGAAATACAGTGTGAGATAGATAAAGAAAGAAAGTAAGAGTGAGAGAAAGAGAGTAAGAGTGAGAGAAAGAGAGTAAGAGTGAGAGAAAGAGAGTGACAGTGAGAGAGAGAGACACAGAGAGAGAGGGGAGGAGATCAAAGAGAGAGAGATACAAAGAGAGTAAGAGTGAAAGAAAGAGAGATCACATGGCAGATCAGAGAGAGAGAGATAAAGAAATAGTGTGAGAAAGATAAAAAAAGAAAATGAGCGAGAGAGATAAAGTAATAGAGTGAGAGAAAGAGAGATAAAGAAAGAGAGTGAGTGGATGGATGAATGGGTAGATAAGCAGATGTATGAATAGACAGATAGTGAATGAATTGATGGGTGGCTGATAGACAGACAGACTAAAGGAAGGATGGATAGATAAATGGGTATATAAGTGGATGAATGGATAGACAGCTAGTGAATGAATTGATGGTTGACCGACAGACAGATGGACGGATTAATGAAAAAAAAGAGAGATAGATGGATGGATGGATGGATGGATAGATAGTGTATTAATTGATGGGTTGCTGATAGACAGACAGACTAAAGGATGGATGAATGAATAAATGGGTAGATAAGCAGATGTATGTATAGACAGATAGTGTATTAATTGATGAGTTGCTGATAGACAGACAGACTAAAGGATGAATGGATGAATAAAAAAAGAGAGAGAGATGGATGGATGGAAGGATGGACAGATAGTGTATTAATTGATGGATTGCTGATAGACTGACAGACTAAAGGATGGATGAATTAATGAATGGGTAGATAAGTGAATAGTGATAGTGACTGACAGATGAATTGATGGGTGATAGATAGATTAGAAGTGGAGTAAATCTTAGTCTAGATATGTTGTAAAGTTGTAGAGTTAATATTCATCTGAAATCTGGTCCTGAAGTAGATCTTGGTTCATTAACACTGAGTGAAGTGTACATTTGTCTCGTCCAGCTGGGGAACTGGAGGCCTTACATAATGTGCAACATTCCACAGTGGTGTGTGGAGAAAATATTAATAATGAGACACGCCTGTATGAATTATTAAAACCCATGACTAACTACTGCAGCGCCTCCTATTACCAAACCTATTCATGTCATCAGTACATTGTAGTGTATAGAATGTGCTTTATTTTGATGGTAATGGAGTGTGCTGATAGAGATTTACTTGTCTTGGCAAATAATTTTTTGTTGGAGGTCATTTTGGACTGATCTTTGGAAAAAAAAATATGCATATCTACTATTATGTATTATGGCTTTGTCCAAGGACTGTCTACCAAAAATGCCAATTATTGCACAAAACTATGCATAGCTTTCTTGTAAGAATTTAGGGTTAGGGGGTTCCATAGCTAAGGCTCAATCCCATGTCACCCCCTATATCTTACCACATAGCAAAAGCTCTAAATCTTGAGTGTCCCGAATCTTGTAGGGGAAGAGAAGGGGCACAATCCAAATGGAGAGTTATGAGAAATCTCAAGAAAACTGGTTTCACAAACAGTCAAAGAAACTTTCAAAAATAATGATAACCATTGCTTTATCTTTGTTAGTTTGACATAGTTTGAATCAATGGATAGATAGGAATATGTATGGAAAGCTATATGAAATCACCAGAAACTTGGCTGCCCAATTAGGCAAAGCCAAAATTGCATTCTTTTATTTGTTACAAATTAAGACAACCATTGTATTCCTTAGTTTAACTAGCTGACTATATTTTTCCATTATACCTTAAATGTTGCAGCAATAGTGGATGGTTCACAGACAGACAGACAGACAGATAGATAGGTAACTTAACGTGGAACTGAAAAATAGAAACTCAGTTCTAAGAGGCAAGGGTTACAAATTAGAAATTGGATTGTACCTAAAACTACACATTTTTTATTTATTTGTGTTGCTGGTAAATCTTGCGTACTGGTTTTGCTAAGCACACCTCTGTTGGGTCGCTGTGCTTGGAGTGGAGTGTGATGCGCTGTGACACCGTGCCACTTTGATCACTGGGCTCAGCATGGAGGAGAATCTCCACTGTGGCATGTGTGGGAGGCGGCCACTTACGCCACACATCTACAAAGCTATGGAGTTACAGAGGCGACATCGGGGGGAATGCCTTGGGATCTCTCCACTCACATTACCCGTGTACCCTGGCATAAATTATTCAGAACAATGGGAAGCCCCAGGTGGACCAGGCTGCAATCCTGATATCGCTTTGGAGCCTTTAGTCAATGGCTCATCAACAAAGACAAAGTGTCGCCACAAACCATAGCCACTCCTGAGCAAATAGCATCCATTAAACTGAGTGTGCATCCATCGCTGCAGGATGTACTCAACCTAGGCCTCTGCCCACGCAGGAAAGACCCTGATGGGGACTGTTCATGTCTTGTCTATTACACTGTGTCCTTATGTACACCCTACAGAAACAGATGTGCCCAGAGGAGAGCTACATAAACTACATAGTTCCTTTGGTTGAAAAGGTTTATAGCCTTTCTTTGGCATCCTACATTCCCACACTGACATCATCCAGGGTACAGGCATCATGCTGGGGGACCATGTGCCCTTTCCAGTTTTCTTGATATGTCTGGAGACTGTACTCGAGAATGTACAGCAGATAACCATTGACTTATGTCCTATGGCCAGTTGACTGGAGAATTTGACTGGTTCTGGCAGTGCTTTAGACTGTTTTTGCCAATATGATCCAGTGGTCCTTAAATTGTTGGGTGAGTAGACATGACTTAATCCCAGTTGGAGCTCCCAGTCATTCCCCACTTGCTCCAATGGTTCCATCAGACACAGAGTTCCTGCTATACTTTTTTGTCAATTTTATTTTTATATTATATACCCATTTTTCAAATAATCCACTCAATCCAATCCACTAGCATTGCGCTTGTAACTTCCAATTCTCCCAACAGTAAAAGGGCAAAGCCAAGAACACAAAGAACATGTGAAGTTAGCCACTGCCTCTTTTCGAACTGAAAGATCACTAGGCAGCCACCACATTTGCAGGGAAGCACCAGATCCCCAGCTCTGATACATCAACCAACAGAGGCATGTGCTAGCTAGCATAACAATTTGACTGTTGAACAGAGGAAGAGCCATTTGCTTGCTTTTTTCCATCCAGACACCAGGTGAATCAGTTTGACAATGGATCCAAACTCTCAACCCTCAGTCCTTAGTGTCAGCCCATTGGTTCAATTCATATTTAACACTGCAGTAATGAAGGTCAATGTTAAAGTTTCTAGCTATTCCAAAGCTGCTGCTATTTACCATTCTTTACAAGAACGTTTTGAGGTGTGGGAACGTTTTGAGACGTACATGGAATCAACTTGAAGTTCTAAAGAACCCCAGGCCTTTTGATGAACCTTCCACGTCCAAGCATGTCTTACATTATGTGCCTGCAGTGGTTTTCAAACAAATCAGTGCAGCCCAGGAGTTCTTGAAGTTAACATGACCTTGGCGGCTCAGAACCAAGAAAAGCAAATGTGACTTTTATCCCTGTGGACAAACCACTTGTGGAGGAAATGGGGAAATGGGTCAGTGAAGAATGGTGACCACTCTGCAATCAAATAGACAGGCCATTTCCAGGCAAACCACATCCAATTTCAACACTAAAGAAACCATCACACATTGCAGCACTTATTGTACATCTAAAGGTTACATCGGTCGCTGGTGTTGACATTGAAGAAATGGGAATACCCTACTCTGGGACACCAAGGTTTGTTGAATCCATGAACTCAGTGGCATTAGTCCATGAAGTAAGCTTGTTTGGATTCAGCATGAGTACACGCTGATAGCAGCAGTGTTCAGTCAGGTAGAGAATGTTCCTTTGAATGGCTTATGGTCCCTCGTACCTCTAGAAAAGCAATCTGAAACCATCAGAAGTTCAAAAAGTTCAACTCCTTACAGCCACTGCAGGCATGAAAACACACAATTGCAAAGGTACATACTGTATCTTCGCTGGATGATTCCAGGGACATGACAGTCATTGTTATTGCTTCAGTGGCCTGCACTGTCCACAGGTCTCAATCTTATGAAGTATTTTTGGATTGAGGTAGAAAGGGCTGTTGACAGAATGACTGAAAAAACTGCCTGGCTTGTGGCAAGCAATCTGTATCCTGTACAATCTGTACCAAGCAACTCTTTATGGATATCTGCCAGAATTCAGTCAAAGCAGATACAAAATGTGACTAGATAAAAGCAGAAAGAGATCATAATGTGTCATGGTGTCACTCTGCAACCAACTAGCCGTAGTTCAAAACTATTCTTCTTCCATGGAAGGACTAGGGAAAACTAGTATTGTTTCCCAAGACATTAGGCTGCGCTGACCTGTGGATTAGCAATCTGAAGCCATCAGAAATTTACAAAGTTCAACTCCTTACAACTACTTTTCATGCTGGATATTTCAGGCATGAAAATGTACATTTAAACAAGCTACATGCTGTATCTTTGCTGAATGGTCCCTGGGACATGGCAGTCATTGAGTATCTGCCAGAATTCAGGCAAAAGCACACTGTTCTAAAAGCCAAAGCAGGCACAAAATGTAACTAGATAAGAGCAGACAGAGAAGACTGAGTGACTTGAGAAATTGTAAATGCACAACTTCAGTAATGGAATGTCTCATCCATCTGCCATCCATCCTCTATTAGGACACCTTGCCATGGGCATGCTGACCATTGTTCAGACCCATTGGAAAGGCAACATAATTTCTACATGTATGGGTGTTCCCAAGCTGATTTCAATGTAACACTTTGTAATCAATTTCTTTAGTATCCATTGGTTCTAAACTGGCTTTTGAACCACCCTGGGCTTTGAGGTCTAAAGCATCATGATGCCCCAGATAGTCAGTCAACAGCTGAAAGGCCCATCTCTGGAAACGAGTCGCTAAACTGTCTGGAAACACTAAACTGGAAACTTGATGTGAATTCAGAACACAGATGTTACTATAATACCCAAATGGTGACCTGTTTACAACATCAATCTTTTGAACAAAGACAATCTTAATTGTTGGAAGTTGTGGGTTGACACAAAGCTTTGGATTTGTCTATTTCTCTTGAATTACCCCATTCATCTGCCACCGTCTATCAGGTCACCTTGCCATGGGCATGATGACCAGTGTTTAGACCCATTGGCAAGGTAACACCTCATGATTTCTACATGTATGGGTGTTTTTAAGCCATTTTCAACGTAACACTTTGTAATTAATTAATATACTGTATTATCCACTGGTTCTCCACTGGCTTTTGAACCACCCTGGGCTTTGTGCTCTGAGATACTCAGTCTCCCCTGAAAGGTCCATCTCTGGAAATGAGTTACTAAACTGTCTGGAAACACTAAACTGGAAACTCAATATGAATACAGAATCCAGGAAAGATCCAGGCGCACAGATGTTACTATGATACCCAAACGGTGACCTCTTCATAACATCAATCTTCTGAACAAAGACAGTGTTCATTGTTGGAAGTTGCGTGTTGACACATAGCTTTGGATGTGTGTATTTCCCATGGAATGACCCATCCATCTGTCACTGTCTATCTGGTCACCTTGCCATGGGCAAACTGACCATTGTTCAGACCCCTTGGCAAGGTAATAGCTCATAATTTACACATTTATGGGTGTTCGCAAGCCAATTCCAAAGTAAAACTTCATAACCAATTGATATATTATCCACTGGTTCTCCACTGGCTTTTGAACCACCCGTGACTTTGTGGTCTGAAGCCCCATGATGTTCAAGAAACTCAGTCGCCCCTGAAAGGTCCATCTGTGAAAATGAGTCGCTAAACTGTCTGGAAACCCCTTTATTTTTGGAATTTGCGGGTTGACACATAGCTTCGAATGTGTGAATGGAATCCAATGGAATGCCCCATCCATCTGCCACCATCTATCAGGTCACCTTGCCATGGGCATGATGACCAGTGTTTAAACCCATTGGCAAGGTAACACCTCATAATTTACACATGTATGGGTGTTACCAAGCTGATTCCAGAGTAACACTTCATCCATTGGTTCTCCACTGGCTTCGGAACCACCCTTGGCTTTGTAGTCTAAAGCATCATGATGCACCAGATACTCAACCAGTCACTAAACTGTCTCTAAACTCTAAACTGGAAACTCAATAGGAATACAGAAGCCAGGAAAGATCCAGGCGCACAGATGTTACTACGATACCCAAACAGTGACCTTTTTATAACATCAATCTTCTAAACAAAGACAATGTTCATTGTTGGAAGTTGCGGGTTGACACATAGCTGTGTGTATTTCCCAGGAGGTTCTGACCCAGGGTCTCCAAAGGCAGCACAAGCATGCAAAAACTCCTCACATCTTCAAAGACAGGCTTACGCCTTCCCGAGAGAGCGCACAACGGCACAAACAAGTGCTTATAAACAAGCTCACGTCCCCGCTAGCATAGTGGGAGAAAGATTTGACACCTGTTTGTAATGCAGTTGGGGAAAAAGGGAGATAGAAGCACATAGCAGGGGAAAAGCGAGGGATTTAGAGATGTTACAAAGGCTTACATCTCTGACACTGTGATTACTTTATCACAATACTAATCGTAGCAGCTATCTACTGTACCACACATAAGCAATATGCATTTTATAAAAAGCAATTCATTATTCTCTTTAGACAAAAAAATACAGCAATCCAATAAAATGAAAAAAAAAAAAAAAGAATAAAAAAGCTGGCCACAATTTCAACCACTGGCAACTTTATTAGAAACACCTACAGCTACCATGTGCTTCCTCTCACTGTGGCCACTTTATTAGAAACACATACTGTACCTTGTGCTTACATTCACTGTGGCCACATTATTAGAAACACCTAGAGTACCTTGTGCTTGCACTCACTGTGGCCACATTATTAGAAACACCAACATTTTGAGTGAATTTACTGTGGCCACTTTATTAAAAATACCTACAGTTCCTTGTGCTTTCTCTCACCGTGGCCACTTTATTAGAAACACCAACATTGCGAGTGTGATTACTGGGGCTACTTTATTAGAAACACCTACAGTTCCTTGTGCGTTCGCTCACTGTGGGCACTTTATTAGAAACACCTACAGTTCCTTGTGCGTTCGCTCACTGTGGGCACTTTATTAGAAACACCAACATTGTGAGTGTGTTTACTGGGGCCACTTTATTAGAAACACCTACAGTAACTTGTGCTTCCTCTCACTGTGGCCACTTTATTAGAAACACCTAGAGTAACTTGTGCTTCCTCTCACTGTGGCCACTTTATTAGAAACACCTACAGTAACTTGTGCTTCCTCTCACTGTGGCCACTTTATTAGAAACACCTACAGTAACTTGTGCTTCCCCTCACTGTGGCCACTTTATTAGAAACACCTACAGTAACTTGTGCTTCCTCTCACTGTGGCCACTTTATTAGAAACACCTACAGTAACTTGTGCTTCCACTCACTGTGGCCACTTTATTAGAAACACCTACAGTAACTTGTGCTTCCACAACAGTTCTCTAAATCAAAATCTGAAACAAAGATGAAACTTAATAGAAAGTGAATAAAAAGTTACAGTTAACACTTTAGAATTTTTGGTACATTATTTAACAGTATTTAGGAGACAATGTCTCTACCAATTATTAATTATTATCGTTACAATATTTTTAATTAATGTGACAATTCATTATTATTTAACATGATTTAAATTTTTCTCAAACATTATTGTTTAATAATGATTAATAATGCCTAAAACTAGTGCTTATTATTATTTAGTTGGTACATTATATAAATATGTAACAATGTGTATTACTGTCATAGGTAATGTAAATGAATATATCCTTAATATTATTAAAATGTAAATAAAATTACATTTCCACTAAATTGGCCGTATATTTAAAGCACTGGCAACGTCCTCACAATGTATTGCCCAACACTATCAGATCTAAGGCTGGCTAGATATTAAATTTGGGTCGCTGACATCTGTTTTATCATGTACAAATATAAACACAAATATATGCATTAATCTTTAGCACAGATATAACCCAGCATAGACACATTTACTGGTCACGCATCTTTAAATTTACTGGCTGTTCCAGAATCAGAGGAATCATTCATTAAACATTTGCTTCTGCAGGTAAAAATAAGCTGTTCTGCTGGTGTGAGAAGCAGCTTATGAGGACAGACAGGCAGACAGACAGACAGACAGACAGACAGACAGAGATTTCTCAAGAGAGAGAAAGAGAGAGAGTCCCAGGGGACAGGATAAGGATGATAATGATGACGTCTCACGGCCTTTTTGGAATGTGTGTCAATGTGTGTGTATGTGTGAGTGTGTGTGAGTGTGTGTGAGTGTGGGGACGAGGAAAGCTAGAATCCTGCATTTCTGGTATAGAACTGAACACTACTGTATTCTGCTGTTTCTCTGACTCTGCTTCTTTAGCTTTAAGCTACATGCGTTAACCAATACCTCCTCTCAATTTTGTCCTCATTTTTCAGAGTCTGCAAATAATTTATCTTCAAAAAAATCTATAAAAACTGAGACTTTATGAAAAGAAATGTACTATGACTATGAGAAATCCAACATTTATAACTTCTGCGGACAGCATGTCCTTATTGAGATGATTACTTTATTAGAAACTCCTATTACCTAGTGTTTCACCTACTTATCACTCGTATTTTCACTCATTGGTCATTTGTGTGTCATTTAGTCTCAGTATAAATACACATATAAACACCAATGAACAAACAGCATCATGAAGATCAATGAACTCACCGCAGGTTAGGGATGAATTTGTCTCAAGAACAGTTTGATTATAATAAACAAGCTTTAAACCCAAGAAGCACTGTTCCATCCATCATCCAAAAATTGGAAAAGCCATTCTACAACTGCAAACCCAAACTGACCGATCGAGCAAGGAGAGAACTGGTCAGAGAAGCAGCCAAGAGGCCCATGGTCACTCTGGAGGAGCTGCAGAAATCCACAGCTCAGATGAGAGAATCTGATCAGAGGAAAAGTATCACTAGACAAGTCATCACTACACAAATCTAGCCTTTATGGAAGAGAGGCAGAAAGAAATCTACCGTTGAAAGAAAGACATAAGAAACACCATGTGAAGTTTGCCACAAGCCACAAGCTTTTTGGCCTAAATTTAAAGCTTAATATGTCACAGAAATGTAACTCTGCTCATCACCCTGAACACACCATCCCCACTGTGAAACATGGTGGTGGCAGCCTCATGCTGCAGAGATAGATGCTTTTCTTCTTTAGCAGGGACAGAGAAGCTGGTCAGTTTATAGGAAGATCGATGGGGCTAAATGTAGTTCAATCCTGGATGAAAACCTGTTAGAAACTGCAAAAGACTTGGGGAAAACTGGGAAGGAGATTCACCTTCCAGCAAGACAATGACCCTAAACATACAGCCAGAGCTACAGTGGAATGGTTTAGATTAGAATATTTAAAGAATATTCATGTGTTATAATGATCCAGCCAAGACAAGTCCTAAAGCCCTAAATTCTATTGACATTTTGTGGCAAGAAATGAAAATTGCTGCTGTTTACAGACGCTCTCCATCCAACCTGGCTGAGCTTCAGTTTGTAAAGAAAAATGAGCAAAAATCTCAGTCTCTAGAGGCACAAAGGGTTTTTTTTTCTGGTAAAGAAAAACCCAAAATACTTGTAGCTCTAATTACAGTAAAATGTGGCTTAGCATTGATATAGTGTTGGTCTATCATTTTTTTAGGAACTTTATGAGGAATTTCATAAGAAACACCTAATCATTACTCATACTGGCCACTTTATTGGAAAACCTTGCCTTGTACACAACCTGTGCATCAGCTACAGTCTCTAAGTTTTTATTTTTTTGCGGAACTCTTCTCCGAAAAGTGTTTTTATGTGATGAAAAATGAAAGTTCATATTGCGCTGTAATGTATCTGCTTCCTGCGGAGAGAAACACAGGAGACCTTTGCTATATCTCACCTACTTTCAGGCAGGCAGTGAAAAAAGGTGCTCTCTAAATGGAGCAGCACCTTTTGATTAGAACTTTCTCTCCTGTGGAAGTCGGAGCTGCTGAAGGATAGCTTTATCGACTGCTCAGGCAGATGAAAAGAATGGTATAAAAATGGGGAAAAGAGGGGCTGCTCTCATTTAAAACGCATAGTTCATCCATGTCCTGCTGTGGCAATTTCATTTAAAAGGCTAATAATCTCATAGGCTGGAAGAAATGTCACATGATTCATTTTCACCTGTCGTGCGGGTCCCTCAGGTAATGCTGCTGCGAGACTGATTCTGTTCTTCTGCACACATTGAGTATTAATGGCTTTCTGCTGCTCGGGGCTCCTTTTTAACCCTAGATTTGTCATAAGTTAGTTTATTCTTTAGGTTTACATTTTCTTTCTCCATTTAATGTAAGGATACTAAATATGCAGCACATTTACTTAATGGACGATATAGATAAGTATCTGTCTACATGCAGAATGGGGGTTATAAGGGTTGGAGTTAAAATAGCAATTAGCAGTCATACCAGTTATTTTCTTAAAACGTTTCTTAATCCTATTATCATTATTTTGTGTATGCTTTGTGCATGAATTTGTGTACTTTTGGCATACAATGATACATTGTACTTTTTTCTCTTTTTGTTTTGATTGCTTATTGTTTTGTAAATGTATTTATTTGTATAGAACTTTTTTTTTGTTGTGTGCACTTAGCTATGATGTGTAATTTATATCTGTTACGTATGAGATGTTAGTTAGACCTCAGGAAGAATACCTGCTATTGCAATAGCAGCTAATAAGGGTCCAAATAAAACAATAAATTCTCGCCATTCCCTTTTAGAGCCAGGCGCGCTCTTTTTTACATTGGCAGATTGCTATTTTAGGGGCGCAGCTACCTGGACATGTCCAAAGCTTCTCACCAGAGGAAACTGACCTGTTGATCACATTCGTTCAATCTGTCTTTTGACTGTTGTTGCTTTAAAAGCTTGCAGTGCTGCCAACTGCTGCATGTCCACCATGTGTGCATAACAAGCAAGGGTGTAGGAACTTTGGGGATGCATGTGGTTTGACAATTCACTGTCAAGATAGCAATAATCGTCTGACTGTTGATGTCTGTCTAGTTTGTATTCACACTTGTGTATTACGGCATAATACAGCAGAAATGTACATAGACACATCACATTTCGAGATGTACCTCAGATATATTCACAAGAACAATTGCTATTTAAACAATGCAGGTGCAAGGCATGACAATAGACTGTTGGCGAGGTGTTAGATAGCAATAAGCATCATGGCATGCCTTGCACATGGTATAAGATAGGGCCCAAAGTGTTTAAATCACTGGAAATTTCAGATGCAATCAAAGGAACAGACCATTTAGGTTTCAGGCTGCACTACTACAGGTGGGTAAATGGGTCAAACTTAAAATGAGCCAAAAATGCATTAAAAACATCTAAATAAATTTGCTCCATTCTTTATTGATCTTCTATGACAGTCACTTCTAGTAATTACACTGAAATAATTTGGTTACATGAACCGATCACACAGCAAAATGACAATAACACCTCAAAATATTGGCATTTTATTGGCATTGTTCTGTGAAGGGGAGCGGCAGCTCACCGGATTATTGATAAACTTGTGATGATTCAAAACCTGAACAAAACCTGAACCTGCTGCCACTGCTTGAGGCACATGTTTGTGTTCACTAGTGTGTGTGGTTGTTCACTGCAAGGATAAAAAGCTAAGTCAAAGGAAAACTCTGGTGTAAAATGGACTTTTGTTGTAGTAAAACAACATAAAAAGTGTTCCGAGATCCAGACATTTTAACAGTTTGTCCAAAAACCCTTCAGACTGAGTGATACGGGGCATAATTTGCCCAGATAAATTGCTTTTTACACCGTTATCCAGCTCAAAGTAGCTCTGGAGAGCCCTGACATTTCAAAATGAGGCATTAGTAACTTAAAAGGTGCACAAGAACCTTATTAAAAACCTATGTTTACATCCCATAATGCTAGCTTTAGCTCCGAGCGCCGCCATATTTGTACGGATAATAACATGGACATGTCTATACACAGACTCCGCATAGCCTGCCTCCTGGCGCCGGCTGCTACGCTATGCAGAGTTTATGTATATACATGTCTATGTCATTATCAGTTCAGTAATGGCGGCGCTCGGAGTTGAAGCTAGCGTTATGGCATGTAAACAGAGGTTTTTAGTAAGCTTTATGTGCACTTTTTAAGTTATTAATGCCTCGTTTTAAATGTCAGGACTCTCCAGATTCTAGCAAGGACAGGTGGAGCTACTTTGAGTCTGAAAAACGGTGTAAAAAGCGATTTATCAGGGCAAATTATGCCCCGTATCACCCAGTCTGAAGGGTGTTTGGACGAACTGTTTAAATTTCTGGATCTGGGAACGCTGTGGGAGAACGGAGGTGTGCTATTCATCAAAGCTAAGCACTTTTTATCATGTTTTACTACAAAAAAAGACCATTTTAATCCAGAGTTCACCTTTAAGATACGGTTGTCTTGTCTCAACACTGATATGGACTCCAGTCTTTTTCCAGTCACTGTTTCTAAACCTGTGATTCTGAATAAGCGTAGAAGGCTGATCTGAGGGAATCCTGCCTGAGTGTAGCTGAGGGTTAATGAGTTTAAAGCCGCCGGCCCGCAGGGCATGCTGGGGTACGAGGATCTGCTCTCAGTGGGCCGTCCCAGCTAAGATAAAGTTCCCGTCCCGGTGGGGCAGGGCGCTCTGCAAGCTCATCCTCAGGCCTCCGCCAGCGCTCCCCCGGGGACAGGCTCTAATCATGTCCCACAATCCCCCTGGGCCCGAGGGGATTGTGCACGCTCTCGTCCTGGGCGGTCCCAGTTTACTCTGATTCAAAAGGATTGAACCTCACGCACGAATACACACACACACACACACACACACACATACTGACACACATACTGACACACACACACTGATACACACACATATACTGAGATAACATATCAGCAGTTTAAGCTTAGACACTCTTGACCCTGCAGACCCTGCAGACACACACTTCATCAGCTCAGCGAAAAGCTCTGATGCCATTTACATAAACCCGCCTACACAGCCTACGGGGGTTTACCTCAGCCCACTCATATTATTTAAAAGAAAAAAAAAATGTTCAAAAATATGATTACTACTATATTACCATAGTTTATTGTGTATTTTCAATGTTTATGGTTATTTTTCTGGATAATAATAATTAACTAAATACATACAGTGCCCTTAATTAAGTGTATCGGGTCCAGATTTTTTGGGGAAAGATTTCACCCCTTTCTCCATGTAAGAAAAATGGGATTGGGTCTAACGTTCCCACACAACATCTCTCTCTCTCTCTCTCTCTCTCTCTCTCTGGATTAATGATGCAGAAGTGCTGAAGTATGGCTGACTTTACTGGCTGTAAGAAAACACCTCCTTAAACTCAGGACTTCAACGCCTGGCTGAACCACTGGTGAATCAGGAGCATCACGGTCACTAACAACTGGCCAGAGTCCAGCACTGCTACCGCACTCTCACTGTCCTAACTGCTGGACTCTAAAGCCTATTGATGCAGTCAGCGCTGTAGAGGGCGTTTTTTCCCCCCACCTGAACGATCGCCTGTCCCCGAGCTGCCAAATACACAATGTAATACAAGTTTCAGAGAGCTGCTCCACACTCCACAGTAGAAAACACTTAAGGGTGTTTTCTACTGACACGTATCAAGTACTATATGTAGTGATTGACACTTACTTATAAGTGAGTCTGTGCTAGTTGGCTCTAGTCTGCAGACTCTGGGAAACCATTTCTGCAAGCACGCCACAAAGCAAGCTTTTGCATACCTCAGAAGACTCTGTTTGTGGCGTGCTTACAGAAAATTTGAAAGTTGTTTTGATGAGCCTATGATGCCACTCTTCAGAGGAGATTCAAATATGAGAACAACTTGCAATTGGCCACCTTTAATAGCTTTTCTCATGATTGGATACACCTGGCTATGAAGTTCAAAGCTCAATGAGGTTACCAAACCATTTTTGTGCTTCAGTAAGTCAGTAAAAAGTGGTTAGGAGTATTTCAATAAAATGAAATAAAATGATAAGGGTGCCCATACTTTTGCACCGGTTAAATTTTGGTTTAATGCATATTGCACATTTTCTGTTAGTACAATAAACCTCATTTCAATCCTGAAATATTACTGTGTCCATCAGTTATTAGATATATCAAACTGAAATGGCTGTTGCAGACACCCAAATATTTACAACTAAAAATGATTAAGATTAATAGGGGTGCACAAACTTTTTCATATGACTGTATCTAAGAGAATATATAGTATATGCCTTTTGTACATTTCAAGCCACACAAACTGTAATTTTGCTCGGTTGTGATAGCAAAAACGCACAGATACACCCTAAATTTTAGCGGTGGTATTCTCACAACACAATATTATCACAATAAGATGATACTATGATAACAATGTCATCACGATACTGTTACTCTGCAACAGCAACAAGTAATGAAGCAGCAACCTTAGTAGGTCAAATTGGCTTGCCTTATCTTGAGTCTTAGTGAGTTTAGAGTGTTTTCTTTTTGTTTTAATAAAAAATGTTTACATTTTAAGCCACATATGCAAAATGTATCACAAATGAAAACAATGTTTCAACCATCTCCCAAAAATTAAGTTAATACAGAACTATTTCTCAGGAACATATAGAGGCTTTTTTGCTGCACATGTATATAGAATGTATATGTTGCGTGATTCACCATTGCATCAGTACTAGTGAATCAGCATCACGCAACACTGCAGCGTCTCTCCGTCAGAGGTTGCCATGTCTCAACTGATTTAGGAGAAATCCCTCCGAGGAAGCGGAAACGCCGCTGTACGTTAACACCCTCCTCAGTGCAGCCGGAGAGACGAGTCTAATAGAAAACTCACAGTGTGGATGAGGCTGTGGAAGAACTTGCCAGCAGGAGCATGAATCTCACGTCTTTGTGCTAAGAGGGGCTCAGTAATGCGGTGACCTGGCCCCCGCAGTGCTCGCCACAGAGGGGGGATCCTGTGCCTGCAGCTCAGGTGGGTGACTCATGGTTTAGAGTGGCATGGCTACGAATGGCCTTGCTGAATATGCCCCCCTTTGGGGGAGATCACCAGTGATGGTATAGTTACTTTGAAAAAGTAATCCGATTACTGATTACTGATTACTCCTTTCAAAAGTAACTTAGTTACTTTATGGATTACTTGATTTTAAAAGTAACTAAGTTACTTTACAAGTTACTTTATCAGTTACTTTCAGCAGCTGCAGACACCACCTCCCGCCGCCTTAACATAAAAATTATAACCAGTTTTGCCAATACTCCCTTTATTGGAAAATGCATTTTTAACAGCAACAATTTATCTCTATTAAGTTGAACTATTTCCTAAAAAAATAAGGTTTTTTTTATAAAAATAAAAAAATTAACTTAACATAAATACATATTTTTAATAAAAAATAAAATCTTTCTTGATTTTACTAAACATAAATACTTGTTTTTATAAAAAATATATAAAATAAAGAAAGTCTTTCTTGACCTGACATATTTAACACTGTAAAACTGAACATTGAAGCTGTTGTTCTCTGCAGGGCAGCAAAGAGTGGTTTTATAAAACAGAACCGTGTATATGGTCTAGACCAGGGATCACATATTTGCAGACTGCGGTCCGGGTCCGGACCCAGACTCCCCAGGCGGAGGGGGAATGGGTAAGGGAGCGGTGTGTGTGTGTGTGTGTGTGGAGGAGATGAGGTGGAGAGAGAGAGAGTAACGCACAGTGACTTGGATAAGTAACTTTAATCTGATTACTGGATTGGAAATAGTAACGCGTTAGATTACTCGTTACTGAAAAAAAGGGTCAGATTAGAGTAACGCGTTACTAAGTAACGTGTTACTGACATCACTGGAGATAACACACACACACACACACACACACACACAGCCTAGACACACACACACACACACACACACACATAGTACAAGCTACACAGACTAGCCTAAATTGAAATCCCTCCATTAGACTGACTGGGCTGCAATACTCCAGCTGGCTACTTGTCTGAAATTCATGTAGTATTTAAGTCGTCTGCTGAAGTTTAGGGTTTTCCTAGAAAGCGTGAATGAATAGTTCCCCCCTGTGAAGGTGCTGATTAAACAGGTTAATTATATAAGAGTCGTATTTCCACTGGCACTGGCTTCACTTACACTACTACAACTGTGTTGCTTTTCAGGATTTCCAGACTAAAATATTTACAAACAAATTACATATATATACTGTGTATATAGCCCAGCCGTTGGCCTACATAGTAGTGATGGACCTATCAACATGAGCATTTCCAATCCTGATACACAACTGCAAATACCAATTCAATTTCTGATACAAGACTAAAATATCTCCAAACAAATGGCATTTTCAACAAACCAAGAGCTAGTTTCCCCAGCTTAATCAGTTACAGACTGGAGCTAATGGAGGGAGGGAGGTGGTCAGGTTGGTTGGTTGATAGGTGGGGTTTGGTTTTGGTTTAGATGGGTTGTTTGGTTTGGTTTGGATGGGTGGGATGTTTGTTGGGGTTTGGTTTTGGTGCGTGGGTTGGATGGTTGTTTGGTGGGGTTTGATTTTGGTTTTAGATGGTTGTTTGGTTTGGTTTGATTTGGTTTGGATGGGTGGTTGAGTTGGTTGGTTGGTTGTTTGGAGGGGTTTGGTTTTGGTGCGTGGGTTGTTTGGTTGTTTGGTGGGGTTTAGTTTTGGGTGGGGTGCGGTGGGGTTGGGTGGTTTGGTTTGGTTTGGTTTGGGTGGGTTGGGCTGGTTTGGTTTGATTGGGTGGGCAGGGTTGGTTTGTTTTGGTGCGTTGGTTGGTGGGGTTTGGTATTAGTTTAGATGGGTTGTTTGGCTTGGTTTGGTGTGTTGGTTGGTTGGTGGGGTTTGGTTTTGGTGGGTGGGTTGGTTGGTTTAGATGGGTTGTTTGGTTTGGTTTGGTTGGGGTGGTCTGGTCTGGTCTGATTTGGTTTGGTTTTGTTGGTTGGCTGGTAAACTGGATACTAAACAGTTTTATCTGTTTATACTAAAAAGTTGTATCTGCTTTTGTTGGAATACCTGTCTCTACTTATGAGTAAATGGTTTCTATTACATTTTGGAGCATTGCTCTGAGGATTTGATTGTATTAAGCAACAAGAGAAGAAGCATTAGTAAGATCAAGATGTTGGATGACCATCACCTTACCTCATCCTCATCCACAACTCCTCAACTTATTGTAGAAGTATTTGATGGAGCTTCATCATTCTAGAGAACACAGTTTATACTCTTCTAGACCACACCTGGCATTTAGACGTGGTGCCAATAGATTCACGTTTATCTGATACAGAGAGTCTTATTCTATATGCAATAGTTCTAGACAAGCTGTGTGTGTGCATCTGCACATCTTTGTCAGCAATGGGCGCAACTTGAAGTAGTTAAAGTTGGCATTTATAAGAAAGGGTGTTCACAAACGTGTGGATATATAGTGTATATAAAGTATTACGCTTTATAAAGAGGTTATAAATAAGTAAGTGGCTTTAGTTTAATTGCAGTGTTGTCTCATTTATAAAACATCTGATATATATATATATATATATATATATATATATATATATATATATATACCTTAGAAGATGTTTTTAATGTGTTATAACATCTCTTACATCTCTATGTACTGTAGATATCTTTCAATTACTCAATACAGAATGTCCCAGAATGCTCTTGGGACTGTGCTGTGCCCCAGTGTGTAAACACTCACACACCCACAGGTCAGCACAATTTCAAGGGGTCAAGTTTGCAAGCTCTGCTGAGTGTGTTTACAATCAAACATGCACACACACACACACACACACACACACACACACACACACATACTGTTGTTTAAACAGCACTAGACAGTACTCATCCTCTTTTTTCCTCCCTTTGTTCTTCTCCTTACATCTCCTCATTTTTTTCTATTCTATTTTCTTTCCTCCTTCCTCATCAGTTTTCTTTTCTTTTCTGCTCTCTTTCTCCGTTTTCTCCTCTCCGTCCATCCTTTCTTTTATACTCCAACCACCTCCTTTCTTCTACTTTTTTCTCCTCATTCCCCCTATACTCTCCGTCATTCCTGTCTCCTCCCCTCATATCTTCTCTTACATTCTTGTTACATTCTTGTCTCTTACATCACCTTAGTTTCTCCTCATCTTCTCTTCTTCTTCTTTTCTCTCTTCTACACCCTTCTCTCCTCCTTTTTCATCTCTTCTACACTCCTTTTTTTTCTGGAGTTCTTTTCATATCCTTTCACCCTTTGTCTTCTTCCCTTCTCCTTTCTTCTCTCCCTTTTTTCCTATCCTGGTTTATCTTATCTGTATTATCTTGTCCTGACCTCTATTTTCCTCTTTTTTACATCTTCTCTCCTCCTCCTCCTCCTCCTCCTCCTCCTCCTCTTCTTCTATTTTTCCCACTCTTTGGTAACACATTGTTGGATGGTCCATTATAGATGCCTCATAGATTCTCAACTAACAATTAATTAACCTTTAACTGCATGTCTATTAAATGCAACTAAACCCTAAGTTGAATGTAAATGATTATCTATAGAATCTAACTCTGCATCTAACTTTAACCCTAAGCCTAACCTTAACCATGGATCAACCCTAAACTCCAAAACCTAACCTCAAACAAGAATCAACAATAAAAACCAACTCTGATACAAAACTTAACCTAAACCTTAAATCCAATCCTGAACCCAACCTCAACCATTAAAACTTATCCCTGATCCAAAACTTAACATAAACCTTAAATCTAACCCTGAACCCAACCTCAACCATTAATCAATCCTAAAACTTAACCCTAATCCAAAACTTAACCTAAACCTTAAATCTAACCCTGAACCCAACCTCAACCATTAAAACTTATCCCTGATCCAAAACTTAACATAAACCTTAAATCTAACCCTGAACCCAACCTCAACCATTAATCAATCCTAAAACTTAACCCTAATCCAAAACTTAACCTAAACCTTAGGTCAACCATGAATTAACCATAAAACCAACCCTAACCCAAACCTAAACATAAACCTTAAATCTAATCCTAAAACTAATCTCAATCATTAATCAACCCTACAACCTAATCCTAACCTCAAGCTTAACCTAAATCTTAAACCTAACCCTACACCTAATGGCCAAACCACAACCATGAATCAATCCTAAAACTTAACCCTGACCTAAATCTTAACCTACACCTCATATATAAGCCTAAACCTAACCTCAACCATTAATCAACCCTAAAACCTATCACTGATCTGAACCTAAAGCTTAAATCTAACTCTGAACCCAGCCTCAACCATTAAAACTTATTCCTGATCCAAAACTTAACATAAACCTTAAATCTAATCCTGAACCCAACCTCAACCATTAATCAATCCTAAAACTTACCCCTAATCCAAAACTTAACCTAAACCTTAAATCTAACCCTGAACCCAACCTCAACCATTAAAACTTATCCCTGAGCCAAAACTTAACATAAACCTTAAATCTAATCCTGAACCCAACCTCAACCATTAATCAATCCTAAAACTTAACCCTAATCCAAAACTTAACCTAAACCTTAAATCTAACCTTGAACCCAACCTCAACCATTAAAACTTATCCCTGATCCAAAACTTAACATAAACCTTAAATCTAACCCTGAACCCAACCTCAACCATTAATCAATCCTAAAACTTAACCCTAATCCAAAACTTAACCTAAACCTTAAATCTAACCCTGAACCCAACCTCAACCATTAAAACTTATCCCTGATCCAAAACTTAACATAAACCTTAAATCTAACCCTGAACCCAACCTCAACCATTAAAATGTATCCCTGATCCAAAACTTAACATAAACCTTAAATCTAACCCTGAACCCAACCTCAACCATTAAAATGTATCCCTGATCCAAAACTTAACATAAACCTTAAATCTAACCCTGAACCCAACCTCAACCATTAATCAATCCTAAAACTTAACCCTAATCCAAAACTTAACCTAAACCTTAAATCTAACCTTGAACCCAACCTCAACCATTAAAACTTATCCCTGATCCAAAACTTAACATAAACATTAAATCTAATCCTGAACCCAACCTCAACCATTAATCAATCCTAAAACTTAACCCTAATCCAAAACTTAACCTAAACCTTAGGTCAACCATGAATTAACCATAAAACCAACCCTAACCCAAACCTAAACATAAACCTTAAATCTAATCCTAAAACTAATCTCAATCATTAATCAACCCTACAACCTAATCCTAACCTCAAGCTTAACCTAAATCTTAAACCTAACCCTACACCTAACGGCCAAACCACAACCATGAATCAATCATAAAACTTAACCCTGACCTAAATCTTAACCTACACCTCATATATAAGCCTAAACCTAACCTCAACCATTAATCAACCCTAAAACCTATCACTGATCTGAACCTAAAGCTTAAATCTAACACTAAACCTAACCCTAGGCCAAACCTCAACCATGAATCAACCCTAAAACCCAACCATGATCTAAATTTTAACATAAACCTTAAATCTAACTCTAAATCTTAGCATTAAAATGTTAAAATTAGAGTATGGATTAGAGTTAGGTGTAGAGTTACATTCAATAGAGAATAATTTACTTTCAACTTAAAGTTCTGTTACATTTAATAGACATGCAGTTAAATGTTAGTTGAGCATCTATGACACATCTATAATGGACCATCGAGATAAAGTGATTCCCACTCTTCTTCCTCCTTGACTAATTTCTGCTCTTTTGTTCTTTTTTTTCAATCATTTTTTTCTGATCCTTCCTACTCTACTCATCCCCTCCTTTCTCCTCCTCTCTCTTTTCTTCAGTCCAGCAAATATGACACCCCCACCAGCCGGAGTTTGATGTGGTATTAACTCATCTGCAGTGATTAGGATGATCAGTAAGTCAGTGTGTAAGGGGTTAATGAAGTGATGGTGCTGGTGAATCAGCAGCAGTAGTGGTGGTGGTGGTGGTGGTGGCGGTGGTGCTGCGGGGTCCAAATGCTGAACATCGCCTCCAGAGGAAGTGCAGAACCTCAGTTACAGATCAGAACTGACGTATCTGGGCTGTGCTACACCTTACTGTACTACACACACTCTCACACACACACTCACACACTCACACACACACACACAGGCTCTTCTCCGGGGTGGTGCCATGTGGACTCCCTTTATATTTAACCAACATGTCAGTGTAATAAAGTCACAGCACTCCGCCGCCTCTCCACTTCCTCAGCGCTAACTAAAATTAGCCTCATCTATTTCCTCAACAACTCCGCTACTGACTGCTACGCTCACGGCACAGAGCGCAGAGTGCTTTAAAGACTTCACTAGCTCTCACACGTGCACACACACACACACTGGGCATGGATCAATGTAGAAATGTATGTAATACTGCTTTTTAGTAACAGGCCATATTATCATTGCTTTTCGAATCCTAAAAATAAAGGGATATAAAGGAAAAAACACACACACACACACACACACTGTCTCTCCCACTTTCAAGCTCTATCTGCGATCACCACTCTCCAGACTACACCACCCAGAATGCACCACACACCAACATCACACCTATTCATGATCACAAGTCACTGCACACAGCACCGCCAGTAAGTCAATCACCGGAATATTGAACGCACCTGTTCTAACCCATATAAATACCCCCTCACGCCAATCACTCCTTTCCGAGTATTGCTGTTTTTTTTTTCTCGTACAAAACCTTAATCCATTGCCTGTGCTATCTCTCTCATTTTTGACCATGTTTTGTATTTACCAGCCCCTTTTTTTTGCCTGTCCTCTGATATTGCCTTTCTGCAAACTACCTCTTAACTGTATTTAATTTATGGTATGTTTAATCCCTATTGCTGCTGTTTGCCGGTGTTGACCTTTGAGCTCATTTACAGACTACCCCTGTGTCTTACTTACTTATTACATAACTAATAAAGTATATTTTTGCATTTTTGACACTTAACTTGGACACCAGGGCCTCCTTTTAACTGTATAGTTTGCACCAATAAAAGGAACTATACAGTAACAGTCAAATGTTTGGACACACCTTCTCATTAAATGTTTTTTATATATATTTTTTTCCTACATTGTAAATGAATACTGAAGTTATCCAGACTATGAAGGAACGCATAATGAACCATGTAGTAACTTAAAACTGTTAAACAAACCAAAATACGTTTAGATGCTCTTATTTTGGGGGCTGTTAATTTGTGTTTTCTGAGGATGGTAACTCTGATAAAACTTATCCTGTACAACAGAGAAAACTCTTTGTTCTCCTTCCATGGGATGGTCCTGATGAGAGCCAGTTTCAGCATCAAACCATTTTTGATATCCCCCTCACGACTGCACTTAAGGATACTTTCAAAGTTCTTGAAATGTTTCGGATTGAGAAGTTTTTTTTTTTTTTTTTTTTTTTTTTTTAAGAAAATGCCAAGATGTGCAAAGATGTCACCTAAGCAAGAGCTGCTACTTTGAATAATCCAATATATAAAACATATTCTGGTTTGTTTAACACTTTTTTGTTTACTAGTTTATTCCATATATTTTTCTTTATAGTTTGGATGACTTTAGTATTAATCTACAATGCAGACCATTTTAAAATGATGAAAAAACACGGAATCTTGGGTGTTCCTATCTTTTGACTGGTACTGTATATATTTAGTGATGGAGAGATAGAGAGAGAGAGAGAGAGAGAGAGAGAGAGAGAGAGAGAGAGAGATGAAATGAAATCTGTCAGGAATGAGTTTTTGTTGCATTTCTATTTGGTTCTCTTTGAAGATGCCATTTCCTTTATATTCTCTCTCTCTCTCTCTCTCTCTCTCACACACACACACAAACACACACAGAAACACACACACACACACACACACACACACACACACACTCACACATAAAACACTCTGTGGGTCTCCAGCTGAGTGGTTGTTTGGTCTGACCCCCGTGTTGGCATACGCCGAAGCTCTGAAGTGTTTCCTATAAAGCAGAACTCCAAATCACACCCTCACACACACACACACACACACACACACACACACTCCTGCCACAGGCCATCGCCCTCCTGCTGAGAGATGCTACGGCTCAGCTGCCCAAAGCCCAGGTGAGTCTAACTACCCCACACACACACTCACACACATACAAACACACACACTCACGCACTGCACTTTGCCAGCCAGCACCTGAATCTAAAAGCCCACCATAACAGCACACACACACACACACACACACACAGTCAGAGACCACCGCTACACCAGCCAGAGGACACCCACTACAACAATCAAACATCAGCTGAATGCACCAGAGCTCCTCCACCTTCACTGCAGTTATAGCCTCTAGTGCTCGGGAAAGTGCTTCACACCTGATTCTGGAACAGAGCTGTGAGGAACATATTTGATTGTATTCAGGCACACGAGAGAATTGGTGAGGACAGTTACTGATACCTATTGTTTTTGACTGTTAATTGATTAAGTGATTGGAAAGAGGGCTCATTTATATTAATCCAGATGCTTTAGAAGCATTTTTTTAATGTGGGACACACACCCTGGGGGTGGGGTTGTGGGGATTCGTGTTGTCATGAGGGTCTAACCCCCCTTTAATGAAAATACATCTAATTTTACCTACACAAGTGAATAAAGTGAGTCAGACACAGCTCCCTAATCAGTAGCTCTAGCTCTGTGCAGCCCACAAGGCTCTCCTGATTCACTGCCTGTGAGTTTTACACAATTAAGTTTAGCTAAGCAAACTTTAACAACATTTCAACACACAAGCACTTACACATCATATGGAAAACCTACTGAGTTAGCTAGCATGGTTGCGTAGCAACAAAACACACACTATTTTGGATAGTTTTCAACAACAGAGCCTAAAGTTCTAATCTAATATCATATGTATTTAACTATTCAAAACATGTACTGGTCGAACTCAGCCAGCTTTACTTATTTTTTTTTTATAGTTTTCTAATCCAAAGATGTTTACAAAACTCATGTGACATGTAAAAGCTCGTTTAAAATCAAGTCCACTAATTCCTTTTATTTTCTCCCAAAAAAGTATTTATTTTAAAGAAATGGTTGTCTGCATGTTCAAATAATTGATATTTATGACAAAAAATAATTCCTATAAAAAAATAATTCCTGTTACTGGAACTTATGTTTAGAATAAAATAAATTAGTTTTTATCATAGAATCATCAAAACCATGAAAAATAGCTAAATGCTAACAGCATGAGGACAATGAGCACATCCTAGTAATTTAGTCAAAATTAGTATTTAAAAATTAAACCAGTCACTCATAGTTACTATAAGATCAAATATACAGAAAAACTAATGAGGGAACTTCATTTTGATCTTCCCATGATCTTCAGAGGAACCAGCTGATGTCACTTCCTGTTGTAGATGTGACTTGTAGATGTTCCAGATGTTTTTAGATGAGGTAATGTGTTTTATGGTAACAGAACTAAACGAAACTTAAATATTATGGATTTACTATGAAAAAAAAATTCAAAAAGGATTTTAATATTTATATTTCATGGTAAAGTTTATGGTTAGAGAGTGGGGACAGGTAACCAATGCTATTTTTTCAGTGTTAAAAGTAGTTTTTATTATTTTATTTAATTACATATCTTATGTTTGCAATTAGCTCAATATACAAGACACTATGCTTAATAAAAAAATATTTTAAAGTTATTTTGTGTACACATTTATACATGTCATTTCCTGGGAACAGAAATTTCAACAGAAATTAGTAGATTAAAACGTGTGATCACCACAAATAAACTATTGTACAAATAAAAAAAAACAAAAAACTTTTTTTTTACAATTTCCTCGAAAACTTTATTTAAATAACAGGGAAATTAAACAGGACTCTCTCTCTCTCTCTCTCTCTCTCTCTCTTTCCGTCTGTGTCTCTCTGCTTGTAAAAGCTTTAGTGAGTAATCGTGTATCAGAGTAAAGATGTACACCAGAGCAAGACCTCTATCTCCTGTAATCTCCACACCCCTCCCTCCACACACACACACCATCGCACCATCACACATTATCTCACACAACATCACAAAGTGAGAGAGGAGTGAGAGAGGAGGAGACAGTGAGAAAGAGAAGGAGAGAGAAAGACAGGACGAGTGAGCGAGAAAGTGCTATTTGTTTTGAAGTGAACTGTAGACTAATTATGTCCTGCTGTTCAAAGAAAATATGTTCCTCCATTTTTTGCCCATCACTGGAATCCTGTAGCTGCTCTGAACACTGTGTAAATAAATTTAGAATTAAATGCACTAAAGTTATCTTAAGTTAACTTTATTTGTTGGTGCACGTCTTGCTGGAGCATCTGTGACCAAGACAGCAAGTCTTTGTGATGCATCAAGAGCCACGATATCCAGGGTAATGTCAGCATACCACCAAGAAGGACCAACCACATCCAACAGGATTAACTGTGGACGCTGTAAGAGGAAGCTGTCTGAAAGGGATGTTCGGGTGCTAACCCGGATTGTATCCAAAAAACATAAAACCACGGCTGATCAAATCACGGCAGAATTCAATGTTCACCTCAACTCTCCTGTTTCCACCAGAACTGTCCGTCACCACGATAAATTATTGTGCTCTAAAACCAGGTTTTTCAGATTCACTGTCCAACCCCTGTTTTTTTAAGGATTTATTTATTTTATTGTTGATGATTATTTCTTACAGCCAATGAAAACCAAAAAGTAAGTATCTCAGAAAATTAGAATATTATATAAGACAGATTGGTACTTTTGGCAGTGTGGGCAGTGTGCCAAGTCCTGCTGGAAAATGAAATCTGCATCTAAATAAAAGTTGTCCGTAGCAGAGGGGATCATGAAGTGCTGTAAGATTTTGTGGGAAAACAAAACTGCATTGACTTGATAATAAAACACAGTGGATCAACACCAGCAGATGACATGTCTCTCCAAACCATCACTGATTGGTTTAAACTTCACACTAGACCTCAAGCAGTTTTGGACTGTGTGTCTCTCCACTCTTCCTCCAGACTCTGGTCTCTTTATTTACAAATGAAATGTAAAATTTACTGATGGGTAGTGATGGCTGCTAGCAGCTTACTAATCTCAGGTGATTGCTATGGTGTTGCTAAGTAATTGGTAGGTGGTTGGTATGTTGCATTTGTGTTTCTAAGTGGTTGTTGTGGTGCTACCTACTGGAAGCAAAATGGGTACAGCATGGCTATTGCTATGGACATTGCTATGCTAAGTGGTTGTTATAGTATCCCAATGGGTTGTCATGGTGTTACAATATGGCTTAAAGCTTACTGATATCTCAGGTGGTTGATAAGGTGTTACTAAGTGAATGCTAAATGGGTGCTACAGTGTGACGAGCTGATTGCTATTTTATTTCAGGCATGTGACATGATTATTGTCAATATAATAATGATTAATATTTCACTGAATTAAAGCACAGATCCACCCCCTTACTCCCTTTAATCTCTATATGTTTAACATTACATTACTGTACATTTTTACATTACATTACTAACTTCATAGGTCCTAAAATAGAGCCCTGTGGGATTCTACATGATCTGGTAAGCTAAATGGCATTAAAGTAACCTTCACTTCAGTATTAATAATTGAATCACTGACCCAGTGTTTACAGGGTTAAACAATCCGTCTCTGACATGCACTGTTTTTGAGTTACAATCAATTCTAATCAATGCCAAAACTCCACAATCAATGCAGATGAAACAGCACCTTCATAAGCGACGTGTTGTTGAGTGAAGCTGCATCAATAAGAGTAGAGAACATAGATTCCCCATGCATGTGCAAGTGTCTGTCCATGCATGGAATCATTTTATTTATTTATTTCTGTATTTCATTTTAATCTCTTCTCTTTTGCAAAGGCCATCTGGGCTATAGTAGACCAAACCTCACTCTCGTTCCCTGCCTGCATTACCCTGAAACTCATCAATCTGTCAGCTTCCAAGCAGCAATCCAATCCTGGAAGCTATACATTAATCCCTCTTCCAATCCTTTCCCTCACTTTAAGCCAGATTTAACCCACCCCCGGCCCTGAGATTCCCTCAAAACACCCTACTGAGGGAAACCTCACCGAGGGAAGAGCAAGAAGCATAGCTCACAACACGCTCAGCTCAGATACAAATCAAGATGAAGACCATGACGTAAAAAAAAAAAAAAAAAAACTTACATATGCAACAGGAGCAGATTCCTTTCTCATCTATGGTGGAAAAGAGCTCAGTTTCGGATCTGTTGCTGTTTTATATGCACTGACAATATGCTATATGCTGCTAAACAAACCAAAATATGTTTTAGACTTTAGATTCTTCAAAGTAGCACCAGAAGCACTCAAGTGCAGTCGCAAACACCGTAAAAAAAAAACGTTATGATGAAACTGGCTTTCATCAGGAAAGGAAGACCAAGAGTTATCTCTGTTGCACAGGATAGAGATACCAGCCTCAGAAATCACAACCATAAGTTAAGAGCCACCTAAAATTTTTCCAGTCAGTTATTAAGAAGCAGTAAATCCATCTGTTCTGGCGTTCAGAGGTGAGTATATCAGACTAGCTAATATCGCCCAGGCTTACCGGAACACTCAGGGTTCCTCAGTGTAGCGCTGTTGGGTGGCATTTACTGCCACTAACTGCAGCCAGCGCTAGATGTTAAATGCTAATGCTACTGTTTTTTAAATAACAGATTGATTTCTTAGTACTGGTTAGAGTGGGTAAGATCTGTGGTTTGATATTTGATGTGGATTATGGCTGTAGTGCCAGAATGCAGCTGAAGGCCCAATGCTAACTAGGCTAACAGACTGCAGATATTAATGGAGATGGCTAACGGCTAAGTGGCGATGCTAATTGTATTTCTGAGCTGAATTAATCACTGTTTTTAATAACAGATTGATTTCTTAGTGCTGGTTAGAGTGGGTAAGATATGTGGTTTGATATTTGATGTGGATTATGCCTGTAGTTCACTTGAGGTAATTACTTATTACATTCACAATGCCAGAACGCAGCTGTATGCAGCTGTCGGCCCAATGCTAGCTAGGCTGACTGCAGATTTTACTAAAGATGGCTAACGGCTAAGTGGCGAACAAAATAAATCACTATTTGTAACAACAGAAGGGTGTGTTTGTGCTGGTTAGTGTTTTTAGATCCTGTGGTTTTATAGGATATGTGGATTAAGACTATAGTTCTCCAGTCTGTAGTTATGTTATACCTTTACAACACCAGAATGCAGCTGCTGTCTGTCCGATGCTAGCTAGGCTAACAGACTGCTGGGGTCAATCTGTTCACCTCTTGGCTGCTGACTTAACAAATATTACATGTAGCTGCTCTGCTGTTCGGCATTTCCAAAGTAAAAACTCTCCAAATATTTTACTTTTTTGTTTTTTGTAGACAAACAGCTAAAGTTTACTCAGTCGGCCGCAGACTAAAGCTGCTGGGGGTTCAGGGTAAACTGTGGCACTGGAATCCGGATCAGTGTTGTGTTTCATTTTAACGTTACGGTGGGTTTATTGTCCAGCTCAAGCTGTGGACTGGAATATGGATCGGTAGATATATCGGCGGCCCTCGCCCAATAGCCGATACATTAAATTACGTCAATATCTGCCCCGATATCGATATTGTATCGTATCGGCCCTATCGCTACTTGCTAAATTGTGTTTCTGAACAGATCGCCTATAATCAGAGCACCCTCAACATCAACACGCGTCATTCAAAAGCTCCTTTCACTTTAATATATTACTACAAAGCGATTTTCAGCATGACTGCTTGCATGCTGCTCTTTTGTATCAGGAGCTCGGTATCTGCTCTCGCGCCTTCAGTGGGATTTGAGTCGCAATCTCCTGCGGCCACTCAATGAGAATGAGCCACAAAATTATGGAGACGAATTAATCATCCTGCACAAAGCAGCTCGGAGAATAGACGGCCGGGGAAAACTGCTGCTCCGATGCTGCTGCTGTGTGAGTGTTCCTGAATATTTATCTATTCTGAATACAGACACACACACACACACACACACACTGTACACACACACACAGACACTGTACACACACTTTGTCATTGCTAGCTTTTAACATGATGTCTTTTGAATGCTGTGTAAATGCGGACTATAAACGGTCACACCAAGACCACAAAGCAAGTATCATCAGCGAAGACCAACGAAAATAAAGCTGATCCCCGCTTTATAACAAGTGTCTCTAATAACTGTGTAGTTACACATTTACAATCATGTAATAACAGCGTAATAACTGGTGAAGTACATATTTTTACAGTTTCTGTTCCAGACTGTGGTTCTTGGCCCCTCTCATGCCTGGCATTTTGGTTCAAACCAAATTTTACCACAGTTAGTTCTGACTCTGCAATGTGATTGGCTGAGAGGCGTTTTAGGAGTGACATTATCAGCCGGTAATGCACTGTAACCGAAGCTCTCCATCTACTGTATTACTCCGCCACATACAGGTAACCCAGCAACGATGCAGCTCTTACAAACCAAATACAAAGTATACAAATGTGATGTCATTATACACCACTGGGAACCACTGGATCCCATAGAGGCACAGTGCAGAAATGCCATGTCACACAAATAATTAAGCCCAGCGATATGAAAATATGCATTATTACACACATTATCAGCCACTAATATCAGGTTAAGAGTTGGTATTATTTAAAAATAAAAGCTTACGTGCATATATTTTCCATTTACTATAAGTTTTTTTAAGCTAAATGTAAAAGAGGGGACCTTTGTAATTCTGCAGGTTTTGCCGCTGGGGGGGCGCCGAAGAAAACTAAACTTCAATTCTTAAAAAAAAAAAAAAAGCATTTTCTTTTTTTTCAGTCAAACGAGCGCTTATCTAAAGTCCTTAAACAACAAGACACACAATAGAGATGTGTGAGAGTAAAGAACATTTCTGAAGTAAAAACAACCATGTTTTTTTTTTTTTTGTCTGTATAATAAATAAATGGAGAAAATTGCAATTTATATAGCGCCTTTTTAGAAACCCAATCATGCTTTACACCAAACCACTTACACTCATCCACACACACTGGTCAAAAGTGGCAGCCAATTGGGCACAGCGTACTCTCAACTGGAAACCACCACGTAAAAAAAAAATCTCTCAGCCAGCATATCTCAGCCTCCTCCAGTCTAAACTCCAGTCTGACCTGACCAAGTCTTTATGCCAAGAACAAAAAGTAAAACTGGATAAGATACTGAACATGCAAAACATTGATTAAGGTAAAATACTTTTTTTTTTTCATCAACAAAATCCTTATTGTTCTTTCCTGATGTAATGCTACATTTGAATGCTTGGTTTTAGTGAGAATAATTTATGAGTCTACTCCACTCAAATGTCTGTATTTGGGGTTATGTCAATCTGTGTACATTTACTATGTACTGCTGCTCTTTATCGCTCTCTATAGGCAAGCTAATAAAAAGCAACTGTACTACCAACATGTGTGTGTGTGTGTGTGTGTGTGTCTGACATTCTCTGTGCGATTCTGTCAAAGCACTGCAAAGGAGCTTAAGAGTCACACACGTGCCCATCCACACACACACACACACACAAACACACACGCCACAATTTATGCTAAATGCATACACAATCAGGGGACCAGCAAATGTCACTTTATTCTCACGGCGGCAAACCGAGAAACAGACAGAGCATCTGCACCGCGCTGTGTGTGTGTGTGTGTGTATGTGTGTGTGTGTGTGTGTGGATTACCACTGTCTCTGCACCTGGTTTCCATAGAAACACACAGATTAAGGATAAACGTGGAAAATGACAAGCCATAATTACAGGTACTCTATAGGCAAACATCTCGGGACACCTGCTCACTCACTGTTTCTTCTGAAATCAAGAATATTTATAAAAAAATAGAGTTTATCTTGCTTTTGTTGGAGTAACTGTCTCTCTCTCATATGCCCAAAAGTGCTGGGACACCTGCATACACATGCCTACAGATTCACACATTCACTTACACTGTACATGCAAATGTTTGTGGACACACACCCTTACTAATTAATGCAAACAGCTACAGAAACAGTAGGTTACACCCATTGCTGACACAGATGTGTAAATGCACAAATACACACACACACACACACACACACACAAACACACACACACAGCATGTGTAACCTCTGTACACAAGTACTGCCAAAAGAATAGGACTCTTTGGAGCACAAACACATGAACCAAGAAAACTGGCCCTTTGTCTAATGCCAGCCGTGGGCTATAGACGTATATAAAGCACCTCCAGCAACTGTGTTCTCTGGAATGATGGCGCTCCACTCCAGTACTTTTGGGATTGTAGAGTTCGAGAGTTGATTTTGTTGCATGGAGATTATTTAATTAAGTTAAAGATCTTCAGACCTCATTAATACATCAATGTGAGGAATTACGTAGAATGTCTTTCCTGGATACTAGAGACAGTTCATATAGTCAGTAATGTAGGGCTGCAACTTAGGACTATTTTAGTAGTCGAATACTCTGCCGATTGGTCGATTATTTGTTTGATTAGTCGCGAAAATGTTTATATCATGCCATTAATTTGTGTACTTTCTACTGGTGGGGACAGCTAAACATTTAGACCCCAAGACCAATTGTGTGGTATATGTTGATGAACCTATATCATACTAAAAATCACAAAGTACATTATAGGAAACATTTACACAGGTTTAATGTTATGTTTTAGGAGATTCTAGGATACTAGCAAGTATTTCAAGTTTTTTTTTCTTTCTTTTTTCCAAGGAGATACCTCCCTGATGACTTTTTCTATTAAAGCCTATAGTTTTAAGGGAATTTAAGATAATTTAAGGGGGTGGACAGAGGTACAGTATCTCCATAACAATAACTAATGTTAGTTTAACATTAGTTTAACTAATGTTAGAAATGTTAATGAAAGACTGAAGCATGTTTAAACTCACCTCATCAGCAGCTCTCTGCAGTAATTTAACTTTCCATGGGTGATACAGAACTCAGTGTTTAAACTGCATAGAACTAGCAAATTTTGTGTTTAATGGACACAACGCTGCTGTAACACTGCTATTCTCTCTCCCGCCCTCTTACATGCTGCGAGTCCCACCCACACTAATATCTCATTGGCCAACTAAGCATGATGAGAGGCCTATCAGGATGCTCTCTCTCTTATTGTCGATTATGTTGATTACGTTGTCGATGACTAATGACTTACGACTTATGAACGTTGGTTCAGTATTAATAATGACATTTAAGATATTTCATTTGTAACAGCTGAAGTTTAGATCTTATCTCTCCTGTATATCTGTGTGTGTTAGAGCAAGAGCAATAACAAAAGGGTGAATAAAAGAAAGAGAGAGAGAGAAAGGGAGTCACAGAGAAAAAGAGAAAAAGAGAGAGAGAGAGAGAGAGAGAGAGAGTATCAGAGGGAATTACCTTTCAGTTTTTTGGCCTTTAGTTGTGTGAGTATGTGTGTAGCAGTGGGAATAGTCTCTGTCCCAGTTTTATGGCCAATCAGGATCAAATATCAATGCTGGATTCAGAACTGCACTGATGGCGAACCAAATGGCGCATGATTTATCAGCAATCGCAGAAAGCAAATAGTAAAATCCCTGATATTAAAATCTAATTATAAAAAGCTTTTCCTCATTAATTCTCGTATTTACCCAGAAGGCCACTGAGATATTTAGCAAAGATGGATCTTTTCTGATTTGCTTCACAAATGTTTCGTCAACTAGGTAAAATGTTGAACATGCTTTAAACTTACGTGACTTTCAATAAACCTTCATTAGAATCAATTTGAAATTTTTCAGAACTCAAACATCAGCTCTGCTCAGCTGTATATCCCAATCACTAATAATGCCTCAACACAAGGAAGGTCAAGACTAGTACATGCCTCCCTCGACACATGTGAAGCCAATCACTGTCTCTTTTTGAACTGCTGCTACTCCACTTGGAGGAAAGCGCAGCGACTCGGTTCCGATACATCAGCTCACAGACACCTTGTGCTGATCGACATCACCCTAGAAGTGAAAGAGCACCATCTACCCACCGAGAGAGAAAGCAAGGCAAATTATGCTCTCTCAGGGCTCCGGCAGCTCAAGGCAAGCTGCATGACCGGGATTCGTGCCAGCGATATCATGATCATAGTGACAGCACTAGAAGCAATAGTAGAAAATGCCTTGGAAAATGACAGTGGAGACTCCAACAGAAGCAAGATATACTCTTATTTAACACCGTTAATTTCAGAAGATTTTCACAAAGACTGAGCAAGTGTCCCAATACTTTTGTCCATACCACGCATTTCTAATTCTCACTCTGACCTTGTTTTCTACGTTTTTTTATGAACCCAATATCAGCAGATCTCACATTAAAGCGGCGCCGGTGGAAATCAGCCAGAGGGTGGACGTGAAGCTGAGCCTGAAAATCGTGCATTAGTTAAGCAGGCCTCTCGCTGCATGGCCGTGCATTCCAATCACACCTTCTCGCTCACTTCATTAGGATGTAATTGGGAAAGCTGAGGCTTTATTTTGGCTTAAAAAGCTGCTCGAGAGAGACTGGTTTAGAGAGACAATCATGGACAGATCAAGGGACAGGACTACTGGTGCTGAAGCTCTGACGCCCCAACTTTAAAGAGTTAAACCAGTGTAGTGGAAAAAGCAGCAAAAACTGAATCTGGTAGCTACTTGTGTTTTAGTTTATGATAGTTTCTGACTAAGGACTGTCAACGTTAAAGAATTAGTGCATTCTGTAATTTGGAAGCAGTAACGCCTATTTTTAAGCAAGTTAATTGTGCCACCAAGTTTGACCCCTACTTCTGCCATTATGTGCCCCGCCCCTGCACAATTTTATTTAATTTTTTGGCTGAATGATGGGAAAGCTTCAACAAGGACAACAACATACCAAAGGAGACATCACCCAGTGTTCTGTATCGAGTTGTAACGCTCCAAAGCCGGTCTCAGATCTGAATTTTTAGCTTCGAAACAGATAGTAAGCTTTGGGGCAGGTGAAACAAGAGGCACATGGAGCAGATAGAACACTCAGACTCACTCTGACCGTATTCCACTTACTTACTTACTAGTTCATACATGAACTAATGCAGCACCAAAGCTCATTTATGGCATAACTTACAGAAATAAAATAAATAAAAGAAACTAGCCTGGTCCAGCTACACAAGTAAGAGGATGCACACTTAGTGGAATTACAGATTCCCCCCAGGCCATTTAAATGGTCATCTCCACCATTGTGAGCATTTGTGCAATACCAACCACTCCCTGAGATTTTTATACTCTATACAAATTAAGCTCTAAACCAAAATATTCAGCACCTCATGTTAGCTTTATCTCCCCTCAAACATACAAGAATATACTAGTATATTAATTGACACCTCTAATAGAAACAGAATAGCAATTTACATTTCTTACATTAATTATTTTATTTACATTTAAATATCCTCAGTACTATAAAACTTGACACCCCTACTTTGTACACAATAATAATGTCTGCTTTAATTTACGTGTATGACGTCATCCTGGACTGTCTGAAAAACATGAAGGTGGAGGTCTAAATCAGTTGTGATGAAATTCTTATTCATCTAAAGGCTGGCAGTTATACAAACTCCAGTCAGAAGAGGAATCCACCTAAACAAATAAATAAAAAAAATCAACCTAAATAATCCTCGCATCCTTCTGAAGACAGAGCACAGTACACTGAAGCGCAGTAACTCACCCTCCATAGCGTATTTCATGTCCATGGCAAATAGGCTCCACATGATCTCAGCACTGATCTTCCCCATGTTCAGCTCCTGAGGAAACCTGCAATTCAGGAACAGCCAGTTACACCATGTTAGGAACATAAACAAAAAAAAAAAAATAGTTAATATGCTTAACAAATGTAGCAACTTTTGGTTTTAATTTTTTTTTTTACTTTTATTTTTATATATATATATATATATTTTTTTTTTACTTTTGAAATTATAAAGCCAGTTCTTCCATCCACTCATTAGGACTTGCCAATTACTAGTAATGGCCAAAAGGAGTGACGGCTAACAGTTGCTCAGAGGAAAGCACCGGATCCCCAGAGAGTGCCATCTGCACACCCACAAAGAGATCAAGGCCGATTGTGCACTCTCGGACTCTGGGTGCTGATGACAGTCCAATGCTGACTCAAAACCCCTTATTTAGTAACATATATTAGTTTATTCCACGGAATATCTTCTTAATCTTCAGAAAATTTATATCCAGTCTCAAATATAATAAGGGTCTCTAATAACTGTGTAATTACACATTACCTACCCATGTAATAACAGTAGAACTATGGGTGAAGTGCACATTGTTACATATTAAGTACAGGCATCCAGGTTATGTAATTATTAGAGCTGAGGACTCATTTGGAATCATTTGAAATCATGATGCTGGGGGTCAGTGGTAATCAGAAATCTGGGGGTCAGTGGAGATCTAGACTGGGGGTCAGTGGTAATCAGAAATCTGGGGGTCAGTGGAGATCTAGACTGGGGGTCAGTGGAGATCTAGACTGGGGGTCAGTGGTAATCAGAAATCTGGGGGTCAGTGGTGATCTAGAATCTGGGTGTCAATGGTAATCTGGACTAAGGGGGTCATTGGTGGTCCAGACTGTGGGGGTCAGTGGTTATATGGACTCTGGGGGTTAATGTCAATCTGGACTGGCCTAGTGGTCAGTGTTGATCAGGACTCTGGGGGTTAGTGGTGATCAAGAAGCTGGGCGTCAATCATGATCTGGACCTCTGGAGTTCAGTGATGATCTAGATTCTGGCTGGTCAGTGGTTATCTGGAATCTTGGGGTCAATGGTAATCTAGACTCTGAGTGTCAGTTGTGATCTAAAATCTGGTGGTCAGTGATGATCTAGACTGTGGGGGTGAGTGGTGATCAAGAATCTGTGTGTCAATGGTGATCTGGACTCTGGCGGTCAGTGGTGATCAAGAATCGGTGGGTCAGTGGTGATCTAGAATTTGTGGGTCAGTGGTGATCTAGAATCTGGGGGTCAGTGGTGATCAAGACAAGGTAATTCGTATTCTTGAGGTCAGTGATGATCTTGGTTTTGGGGGTCAGTGTTGATCTGGACTCTGGGGGTCAGTGATCAGCTGTACTCTGGGGGATTAGTGGTTATCAGGACTCTGAGGGTCAGAGCTTTAATTATCTCTCCTTTTCCCTCTCTCTCTCTCTATTCTCTCTCACTCTCTTTCTCTTTCTGTGGCATTAAATCTCTCGCTTCACACTGTTTCCTACAAAAAAACGCCACGTGGTCTGTCACACTGCCCTGTTTCTATAGCAACGCACCACCATATGCTACAGTGTGACGAAGTGAGCAGCAACCGTGACCTCTCTTTCCTTCCAGCCCTCATCCCTTTTTCTCTCTCTCGCACTTCCATCTCTCTCTCTGTCTCTCTCTCTCTCTCTCTCTCTCTCTCTCTCTCCGTTTTCCCCATTCCTCTTCTTTCACTGTTACTCTACCTGCTCTTACTAATACTAATTTCTTTCTCTATCTTACTCTCACTCATTCTCCTACTCATCCATCCCTCCTCTTTTCCTCCCTCCACCTCATCCTTCCTTCCTGTTGTGAGAAAGCTCTCTGAACCCAATTAAGCTGGACCCGACCAAATTCCCCATCCAATCTGAAGCCTGACCCGACTCCATTTACCCCCTCAGCAGCCTGGAGCACAGACTGAGGAGCGGATAAATGCAAAACCAGCACTCCATTCTATCAGTCTATTCTATCACTCTATCACCTCCTTACTCTATTTTATCACTTCATCCCATCACTCCATTCAATGACTCCATAAAATCTCAACATTCTATCACATCTCATCACATCAATCCATTCTATCACTGCATTCCATCACTCTATCCCATTACTCCAGTCAATCATTTAATTAATTCCATCACTCCATTCTAACTCTATATTCCATCCTCCAGTCCATCTATTTACTGTCTGGCATTCAATGATCTCTCACCAAGAGGTACACTACACAACTGTAGCCTCTAAGAGCCTTTTCATTGGGCAAGATCCAGTGTCCAATCAGACCACACCTGTAATGATTTACATATCAGCCTGAGACATAATTGCATGCACTGTAAAAAAAAAAAAATGATTTTTTGACTTTGTAAATATAATTAAGTTTATTTGATTACTATCTACAAGAATAATCTAGTACAGTCTAGTTACTACAGAATTTCACATAAAAATATTATTTTAATTTTTTCTTTTGTAAGAAGTAAAACTAAAAACTGCAAGTAAAAGTACTCTTACAGGATCCACACATTGCCACAGTTGGCAGCAGAGATTTTCACCACATGTTTAGCAGTTGAAATGCTCTAAATCTAAATCTAAAATCTAAATATATATATATATATATATATATATATATATATATATATATATATATATATATATATATTTTTTTTTTTTTTTTTTTTTTTTTTTCAAAGTGTTTTTAGTGCTGTACAAAACTGCAAAGCATTTGTAATTTTACAGTATTTCCATTGTAATATACAAGCCATCTTTGTCAGTCATCTCTATTTTATAGAACATCATGTGGTATGCCCATCAAGAAACTACAACTTTGGGACTTTTATGTTGAAACCAATTTACTGACAGGAAGTTGCATCATATACCAGTTTGCCAAGGACCCATGGAAGCAGCAAGCATGTTTATAACACTCTTTTAAATTGTAAAAAAATAAAACATTTTTAACATCTGGTACATCATGTGGTATGACCTCAAAAAATAAGTTATTTCTACAAATATATAATTTTGATTAAAAATTCAAAACTTTTGTTGGAAGCTAGCGTATTTTATTGTTATAAAAACTTGTTGTAAAGTGTATTTCTTCACATCTCTGTTTTTTTTTTTTTAACTTTATGCCATGTATTAACATCTGCAGAAATTAATATTATGATAAATAAAATATTTAGCAGGTTATAACATTACTAAAGAATTTCAAAACTTACTTAACCCTCCTGTTATGTTATGGGTCAATTTGACCATTTAAAAGTTTGAAGATCTAGGAAAAATAGTTAAAAGTATGTTTTTCAGTATAAAACTTCTTCTGCTTGCCTTAATTACTGTAATCAACATATAACCCTCTGCAGTAAACAAAAACTAAAACAAAATTCAATGTTATGTTTTAATGTTATGTACAGCTATTATGTCTAATATGTACTATTTTCAAAAATAATAAAGTAGTGAAACATTAAAAAAGTTTGAACATGTATTTTTTTTTTAATGAAAATCGAGTAAATTATCCTGACTGAACTATTACCTGTTAGAGGTAAGGAACACCATTGCAATATTGATAAAATAATTAGCAATGTAGTTAGTAATAAAATATTCACACTGCTTGTTTGATTTTTTTTTTATAATTACTAGTTTGTATCATTATTATTATGTTGGATATTAATTGGATTATAAATCATGTACCGGATCAAATTGACCCGGGAACACCATTGCTATTCCTGACAAATTAACAAAACAGGAGGGTTAAATTATAAAAAAAAAAAAAAAAAAAAAACTTTCCTAAGGTTAAAATAAGACTACCTTTATAAAGGGTTTATAAATGGTTTATAATTAGTTTATTAATGGTTAGTAATTAGGTTGTAAATGCCTTAAGAATCATTAATAATCAGTTATAACACATACATAGAAAGGGCAACAATGACCTGTTGTTTGTAAAATAGTGAACCCACAGCCTTCTATATTGTTTCCTTTTCTACGTATGTGTTATACCTGATTATTAATGAACCATTAATACAGTAAATGTGAACCATTTATGAACCCTTTATAAAGGTACTCTTATTTTAAAGTGGTACCGTTTTTTAAAGTAAATTCTACTCCACCGTTTTGCTGCTATCCAGTATGCATTTTTTTCAGTGGGTGTACATTAAAGTTCTTTCAAATAACATAGATTTCTATTAGTAACTCATGAAAGATTCTATAAACATATAACTAAAATAACAATATAAAGGGCTACCACACCAGCTCAATATCCTAACCGTATATAATTGATGCCTATACATTAAAAGCACACTGGTTTACTTATAGGCACAAATACATACTGGTTCAGGACGGGTGTGTATGCTGTTCGGTCCTCATCAATCACCGACACCATCAGAGTGATGAGCTTAGGCCAGAAATCCAGATTCTTTATGGATGGACCCTGCTCCTCACGGGGCAAATCCTGCTTCTTAGACTGCAGAGAGAGAAAGAGAGAGAGAGAGAGAGAGAGAGAGAGAGAGAGAGAGAGAGAGAGAGAGAGAGAGAGAAAGAGAAAGAGAGAGATAAGCTGGTCGGTTTCTTCCAGACTTCTTCTTTTTTCTTTACGGACAGGCTGAATAATTCATTTGGGCTAAAATACTATAGGCTGCACTTTTAGAGGATCAGAATACAGTGCATTCCACACACACACACACACATGCAGTATGACGCAAATCAAAAGCAGTCATAGTGCAGCAGCCTCTCTGAAAACCTCATTAGGAGGTTCATCAATAATGCAGCAGTTTAGTTTGTACTGGTTTTGCCCTCCAGTTCTGCTACAACTCCTCATCAGGTCTGATTTAAGGAAACGCTCGTCCCTGCAGACATCACCGTAAAGTGAAAACCAGAGCGGATTTGCAACACCACACAGACCAGTCTCCTGGCTGTAATACAAGCCGTAATCCAGAGGCTTTAAAACTGAGTATTTTTAAAACTGAGTATTTCCTTTAGAATAGTTTCTTCAGTACACATGAGTCTGAAGGTCATGTGTGTATCAGTATTCTTGTACTATGACCTATTTAGACAACGGCTATGAATTACTATAACTGTTTCTAACATGATTCATTCAGAATTTATTATAAATTATTAAATATCAACTGAGAATCATTCGCTCTTTGTGAGAGATCATTTAATAAATTCCAAAAAAAATGTCAGTGTCTACTAAACATATTCAGTAATCACAATGCATTGTTTCGTAACTACTATGTATGATTAATATCTACTATGAATCTTTCAGCATTTACTACAAATCATTCAGCATTTACTACAAATCATTCAGCATTTACTACAAATCATTCAGCATCTAGTATGAATCATTCAGCATCTAGTATAAATCATTCAGCATCTAACATGAATCATTCAGCATCTAGTATAAATCATTCAGCATCTAATATGAATCCTTCAGCATCTACTATGAATCATTCAGCATCTACTATGAATCATTCAGCATCTACTAAGAATCATTCAGCATCTACTATGAACCATTCAGCATCTACTATGAGTCATTCAGAATCTACTATGAGTCATTCAGAATCTACTATGAGTCATTCAGGATCTAGTATGAATCATTCAGGATCTAGTATGAATCATTCAGTCTCATTCAGCATCTACTATGAATCATTCAGCATCTACTATGAGTCATTCAGCATCTACTATGAACCATTTAGCATCTACTATGAATCATTCCGTCTCTACTATGAATCATTCAGCATCTACAATGAGTCATTTAGTCTCTACTGTGAATCATTTAGTCTCTACTTTGAATTATTCAGCATCTACTATGAATCATTCAGCATCAACTATGAATCATTCAGCATCTACTATGAATCATTCAGCATCTAGTATAAATCATTCAGCATCTACTATGAATCATTCAGCATCTACAATGAATCATTCAGCATCTACTATGAATCATTCAGTATGAGTCATTCAGTCTCTACTATGAATCATTCAGTCTCATTCAGCATCTACTATGAATCATTCAGCATCTACTATGAGTCCTTCAGTCTCTACTATGAATCATTCAGTCTCTTCTAAGAATCATTCAGCATCTACTATGAATCATTCAGCATCTACTATGAATCATTCAGCATCTACTATGAGTCCTTCAGTCTCTACTATGAATCATTCAGTCTCTTCTAAGAATCATTCAGCATCTACTATGAATCATTCAGCATCTACTATGAATCATTCAGGATCTAGTATGAATCATTCAGGATCTAGTATGAATCATTCAGGATCTAGTATGAATCATTCAGCATCTACTATGAATCATTCAGCATCTACTATGAATCATTCAGGATCTAGTATGAATCATTCAGCATCTACTATGAATCATTCAGGATCTAGTATGAATCATTCAGGATCTAGTATGAATCATTCAGTCTCATTCAGCATCTACTATGAATCATTCAGCATCTACTATGAGTCATTCAGCATCTACTATGAGTCATTCAGTCTCTACTATGAATCATTCAGTCTCTTCTAAGAATCATTCAGCATCTACTATGAGTCCTTCAGTCTCTACTATTACTCATCTAGCATTAAATATTAAATTAGTATGTAAATTGAAATTATGAGAGTAAGAAATGAAGAACAGGAGCAGAAACTGTTGATTAGAGCTCTACATTAGTGGGTGCATGATGACCGTGGACAGAAGAATGAAGGTGATTGGGGTAAATGGTAGAGGCGTGTGCGGACCCTCTGAGAGCTGTGCTCTGCGTGAGGTGTGAGTTAGTATTCAGCTGCTGCTCTACTCATGAGATAATGACAGGTTATCACAGATTCAGACAGGAGGAATCAGCATCCTCACACACACAGAGACAAGGCCCCTCCTGACCCGCCGAGAACACACACCTGCCCCTCAGCCCCGGCGCTGGATTGGATGGGTGTTTGGGCTCTGTGCCAAGCTGTTCTGGCAGTGCTCAGGCCTTTGATTCAACTGAGCAAATCCAATCCCAGCAACAGTTCAGTTGTGCAGGAGCTGAGAAAGGCCTGATATTCTGAATTGAATGTGAATAAATCTAGAAACATACTAAAAACTTCAGTTAAACAGGTACTACTGATGTTGCATATTTAAAAAATGTCCCATTACACATATTAGAACTCAAGACATACCTGAAAAGGCAACTTTTGGGAAAAAAAAAAAAAACTGTGGATTGATGAGACAAAAACTAAACATTTGGGAAGGTGTGTGCCTTATTACATCTGGCGTAAAATGAACACTCCGTTTATAAAAAAGAACATTATACCAACACTAAAACATGGTGGTGGTAGTGTGATGGTCTGGGGCTGCTTTGCTGCATCAGGGCCTGGAAGACTTGCTGTTATAAATGGAACTATGAATTCTGCTGTCTACCAAAAGATCAAAAGATTCTGAAGGAGAATGTCCGGACATGTGTTCCTGACCTCAAGCTGAAGCGAACTTGGGTTCTGCAGCAGGACAATGACCTAAAACACACCAGCAAGTCCACCTCTGAATGGCTGAAGAAAAACAAAATCAAGACTTTGCAGTGACCTATAGTCAAAGTCCTGAGCTGAATCCTATCGAGATGCTGTGGGATGATCTTAAAAGGCGGTTCATGCTTGAGAACCCTCCAATGTGGTGGAATTACAACAATTCTGCAAAGACGAGTGGAGCCAACATTCCTCAACAGTGCAATGAAAGTCTCATTGCAAGTTACCAAAAACGCTTGATTGCAGTTATTACTGTTACCAAACGGCCAGCAGCCGTTTGGTGCTGTCCTTGGTCCTGAAAGCATGTAAGTGAGCAATTTTCAAATGTCATCTGTAAATTCTTACAATATTCAGATAGATATGTCTGAATTATGCCTAGTGTGGGCTGGAGGGCTTTAAAGCCTCACACTGAACTGTGGAACTGTGGTATTTGGGGTCACTGGGGAATTGCTACATCCACACACTGTTTAAAAGGTCAGAGAAATGGAGTAAAGATGGAGCCAGATGGACATTTGTTCAGCAGTCGTCAGATACCTGAGCTGCCCCCAAGTAGCAACCTGTGCTACCAAAACAACCATTTAACAACACCATAGCAACCACCTAGCAATCACATAGAAACACCAGAACAACTACCACAGAACTGGCAACTGTGTACTATAAGCCTAGATACTGCTCAGCAGTGGAAACAATTCTGCTCTTCTATTATATGCAGTAAATTACTTATGTACTTAAGTACTGTATGTTGAACATTTATATTTGCCTTCTTACAGATTTCTTTTGTTTTTGCATTTTATCACATACTTACATTTTTCAGATTATCAAACAAAAATATAAAAACGCCCTTTCAATATAATGATTTCAGGGGAAAAAAAAACACTAAAGCAGCTAAAAGATCACAAAAAACAAGATCATTGATCATCTATCAGTCTGGAAAAGTTTACAAAGTCCTTTTTAAGGCTTTAAGACTCAAGAGAACCACAGTGAGAGCTATTATTCACTAATGGAGAAAACATGAAATACTGGTGAACCTTCCCAGGAGTGACCGGCAGACCGAAATTACTTCAAAAGGGCATGAACAACTCATCCAGGAGGTCACAAAATAACCCAGTACATCTTTTAAAGAACTGCAGATCTCACTCGCCTCAGTCTTAATTATTCTTAATTAGTCTTAATTAGTCTTAATTATTCAATAATAAGAAAGAGACTGGGTGAAAATGATTAGGGTTCTCCAAAGAAGAGTTCTAAGGCAAAAAACACTGCTGACCAAAAAAACAAACAAAGACAAAAAAAAAAAAACACAACGGCCCATCTCACATTTGCCAAAAATTATCTTGATGATCCACAGAACTTCGGCTAAATATTCTTTGAAATGACGTTACAAAAGTGGAACTTTTTGGAAGGTGTGTCACGTTAAATCTGGCGTAAAACTAACACATAATTTCAGAAAATTCTGCTGTTTACCAGACAATCCTGAAGGAGAATATTGGACCATCAGTTTGTGACCTCAAGCTCAGGTGTACTTGGGTTCTGCAGCAGGACAATGACCAAAAACAAACAAACAAGTTCACCTTAAGTTTTTAGAGTGGCCTAGTTAAAGTCTGATTGAGATGCTTTAGGATGATCTTAAACAAGTAATTCTTGCTGGAAAATCCTCCAATGTGTCTGAATTAAAATATTTCTATAAAGAAGAGTGAAACAAAATTCTTCCACAGAGATGTGAAAGAATCGTTATCAGTTATCAGTAAAGCTTGATTGCTGTTCTTGTCGCAAAAAATGGCAGGGCTAGATGGTTTGGATAGTTTTTTTCCTAAAATAAATACAACTATCATTTAAAATGTGCTTTTAATATTTACTCAGGTTATCTTTTTCCCACTTTTATTAAAGTGATAATTGGAAAAATATCAGTACGACAAAAGAACAAAAATAAAAGGAATCTGGAGGGGGCAAATACTTTTTCACTTTTGTTTCACTGTATCTACACACTGTATACACACACAAACACACACACACACACAGCTCTCTGATGTATTGCTTTTGCTGCAGATACAAAACCCATTTCTCCAACTGATCTGCATGCAGAGTAAAAACCTTTTAACCCCAGTGGGGGATCTCCTTCAGCAGGCAGGCGAACGAGTGTGTTTTGCGCTGGTTCTCCAGCTCTGATTAATTGAAAAGCCTGATCTGAAGCCTGAAGTCCATTATGGCTATGAAATAATCTGATCAATTATTTAACAGCTTTGGGTTTAATATCCATCTCTGCCAATCAGCAAGAGGGCTTCTGCTGTACACCTGTCTCCCAGCTGGATTAGGCCTTTAGGAGTTTAGTTTGGACTGAGCGTCTGATTTCACACGTCCCGTGGATTACAAAACGCAAAATCTGCAAATCTGGTGCATGCAGCCTCCAGTTTAATACAGTTAAATGCTAACTGCTGTAGACATGCCCAACTGCTCCTCCAGCATTGCTTCTGAAATTAATGATGTTCACAGTGAGCTTACTCCACGTTGCTGCAGTAACAAGTCTTTCCAACAACAATGGAACATTTCTGTGAGGAGAATTTGATTGAATTCGGTCTCTCAAGATCATTAGTATGGGACACCTGTTTATTCACTGCTTCTTCTGAAATGAAGGGCATTAAAAATAGTACAGTAGTTCATCTTGCTTTTGTTGGAGTAACTTCCAATAAAAAAGAGATTGTGGAGCATCGCTATGAGCCAGTGCCAGCACAGTATGTTTTAAGTAACAATGCCGTGAGAATTTGATAAAAACAGAAAAACATGTCTATTTGATTGTATAGAGACCAGAATTTGGAGTCCTTTAAAACATGAAAATCAAAAGGTTGTATCACACCAAATTCATAAAGATCTCATTCTTATGTATTTAAGGTATGTGTTTCAAGTGCTATTACTGTAGGATGTTGGGCTAATAGGAAGTCAAACCTAGTAAAAAGTCTATTCGGTTTCGCACAAAACTATAGAACCAGAGTTCAATAAAAACAGCAAATCAAACTGTTATCAAATGACACAATAAAATCTATTAAGAACACACTCTGTATTATTAATCATAAAAGTTAAAGGTGATATTAATGTACCATTGTGGGGTAATGGGAAGTCAATGCATTCAACAACAAAATAATTAGTAGGGTCAGGATGTGGTCGCAGTTCCAATACTCAACTCTACAATGCCAAACATACTGAATGAAGCTTCATCATTCCAAAGAACAGCGTTCCACTGCTCCACAGCTCAATACTGAGGAGTTTATACCCCTCTAGCCCACACCTAGCATTAAATATGGGGGCAATAGATTTATTTTATCAGCTCCAGAGAGTCTAATTCTATTGTTAATACTTCTCTACCAGTGGCGATTGCTCTAAGACTGCAAGGGAAGCTCAGCTTCCCCTAAAATGTAAAAAAATAAGTGTTTAAATATATACTGTTGTGTGTACATGTCATTGATTAAATATGGGCTACATCGTGCTGAACTTTAGTTCAGAATCAGCTTCTTATCACTGGTAACGCCGCGGCTTTCCTCTCACTCATTCCCGCAGCTTCACAGCGCTGCTTTAAACACAGAGGTTAACAGAGAAGCAAAGCGGGCAGCGAAACGAGACGAGTCATTGGATAAATGCTGGGCTTTGTCCCGCCCACCGGACGCTCAGCGTCTCTGGGGGTCTATGGGGCAGCGGGCTGGCCTCGGCCGGCCCGGACGCTCAGCTTCTGCATGATGATTGGATGATCTGTCTGAGGCGGAGTCCCTTTTTGATTGACAGCGAAATGAGCGAATCAGCGATCTTTGGGTGTAAACATGCGCGCTGGCAGCATTTAACTTTCATTCTGTTCTGAGTTGAACCGGAGACTTTCCTAATCCTTATAGCGGCATTTTCTTTATTAAAAACTTCTATCACTCTTTCTGACTTCTATCACTCTTTTCTATCGCAGTTTCTGTCCAGCGGGTGCTGCTCAGCCCCTCCACCGTCACAAAGCACACACAGACGGACACACTTCACACTGGCCTCGCGCCAGTGCAAGCTGGACATGTCTTCCTTACAAAGAAAAACTTAAGAGTTAAACAGCAGGGCAGATCAACTCCTCAGATTAATTTAGTGTAAAAGGTGGGTAAAGTAACAGGTATTTTCAGATGTTCTGGTTTGATAAAGTGAGCTGGCTGACTGGAAGTGCTGTAACAAATAAAATGTACTGATGGCCATTCCTCTTGATGAAACTATCTCAGGACATAAATTAACAGGGACCAGTAGTAAGTATTGTCATAATTTTAATCATTAAAATTAATTAAAAGTATTGAAGGGATTATTCAAGGAAATTAAAACTGTTCAAAAAGGAAATAAATTTACCTGCATTTTTTTCCTTTACCAACTTTAAAGATTTTGCATAATGTTTTTTTTTTTTTTTTTACTGATCATTTTATGTTTATTCATGTCATAGCGTCGTTTTTTATGTAATTGTTCAATGTAAAGAATGGGTACCTTTTTGTTGTGTAGTGAAAACGTGAAAATAATGCCTTTTGTTTACAAAATAAAAAAATCTCAGGGAGAGTGGAATTTACGCATAAATAAAACGACATATGTTAAGATGTAGGCCGAAACTGAGCTTCCCCTCCTTGAAAGACCAGCATCCGCCACTGCTACCTACAGAGACTATAGGCTATAGACAAGCTGTTTGTGTGTGTGTGTGTGTGTGGCTTTGCACACCTGTATCAGCAATAAGTGCAACATAAAGTAGCTAAATGCATTTTATTAAAAGGTGTGTAATTTATCAGGTCCTGACTCTGTCGTTATGGTAAGATGCGGAAGTTTAGCATCTGCTTGTCATTACAACAGCACAGGGGTGATGTCATCGTCAGGACACACACACACACACACACACACACACACACAATTTTTTATATGGTGTCCTCAGACATACTGCCCAAAGGTGACCAAGGAAAGTTTCTGAGGGTCACTGTGTGTGTGTGTGTGTGTGTGTGTGTGTGTGTGTGTGTGTGTGTGTGGTCTGATGCAGCATAGTGTAGCACTGCATATGCTTATTAACAAGTGCAATGACACCACTGTCACTACACACAGTTCATCCACAGAAAAAAAAACTCCCTGTGTGTGTGTATTTGTTTCAGAGAGCGACAGAGAGAGAGAGAGAGAGAGAGAGAGAGAGAGAGAGAGAGAGAAAGAGAGAGAAAGAGAGAGAGAGAATTGGGAGAGAATTGAGAATTTTATATTAAGTTGGTGCAGATTAGTAGGTCATGAATATGAATGGGCCAACTGACAGAGAGAGAGAGAGATAGAGAGAGAGAGAGGAAGAGAGTAAGAAGAGGGAGAGAGATTGGAAAGTGTAAGTGTGAAAGTGAGTGTGAAAGTGTTTGTGAGAGAGAGAGAGAGAGAGAGAGAGAGAGAGAGAAGCTACCCATCAGTCTTTCAGATCTGACTGAAGGGTGGTGCTGTATATAATGAGGTGTATAATGGGTGTGCATATGTGTGTGTGTGAGAGAGAGAGAGAGAGAGAGAGAGAGAGAAAGAACGAGAGAAAGAGCGAGAAACAGAGACAGAGAGAGAGAGAGAGAGAGAGAGAGAGAGAGGTGTCGATCAGTAGATGCAGTGCTGATGGAGCAGTAAGTAGAGGTTACTGATTCGCTCATTGACCTGATTGACAAACACAGCAAAATACTGCACTCCTACTATTAATCACACTGTCCTTCACACACACACACACACACACACACACACATATACACAAACAAACACAAATATACAGGGTTTTTACATATGATTTACACATAACCGATAAAAAAATTTACCACAATTACGAGGGTAATGTAATAATCCGTCTTGTCCTCAATTAGGGCTTGGCCACATCACTTCACAACTGTGGTCTCCAGTGGTGGATTAAGGTGATCAGAGCCTCTAGGCTACACTTTGAATAGGCCTCCCCTTCCCGTCACTTAAAAAAATAATAATATTTATTTATTATTGTATTAATTACAACAATATTCTGTGACAAATCACAATTAAAATCATGCTTTATTTATGTATTTAGGCATATCTTAGGGAAGTTTAGATGATTTAAATTTAGAATATTTTAATGTGCTGAGTTTAACAAAAGAGCTTTAATAGCAGAAAGAAATGCTCGTGTAGCTATCAGCTGTGTGTGTAGGCGTCTGTGTGTTTCTGCATGAATTATATAAAAAAATATATAGTTTTATATTAAAGCTGATATTTGAATTACAGCATTTTTCGGACTACAAGGTTCACTTAAAATTCTTTAGTTCACCCCAAAATTGACAGTGCATCTTAGAATCCGGAGCGTCTTATGTATGAATTTTACCAAACACTCCGCTAAAGTACATCACTGTAAAGGAGTTTCAGTGAAGTTTCTTCAGCACCAAGGCTGGAGCAGCATTAGCATTAGTTGCTAACCACAGTGCTAGCTTTTTTTGCCATTGGCTACCATTCAGAGGTGAGTATATTGGACTTTTGTCTGCATGTTTACCATGTTAAAACAAGCTATATGATACAAACTGCTAGTTTATAGCGCCCTGGTTTACAGAACACTCAGGATTTCTCAGTGTAGCAGTGCGCTGTTGGGCGCCATTTACTGGCGCTAAGCTCTGCTAGCCACGCCTAGTGCTGCTGCTAACCGTGCTAAAATACTGGAAATCTAAGCTTACTGTAAATAAATGGAAGTGCTTTACTCACCCAAATAAACAGTTATAAAAACGGAAATCCATGTAAATTAACATCCAGTGTTCATTTGACTTTTATTTTTTTTTACTGAATTAGAAGGGACACATGGCAACCCCCTTGTTCCTTACTATTGTTTCTTAAAATGCATCTTATAATTCGGTGCGCTTTATATATTAAAAAAAGACCAAAAAATAGCTGTTCACTGATAGTGTGCCTTAATAGTGCGTAAAATATGAACTATACTTACTTTTCAAAGTATTATAAGAACTGACTCACAATCAGTGCATTTAAACACTACAGGTACACTACCCAAAAGTATTGGGACACCTGCTCATTCAAAATTAAAGCAGGTCAAAAATGAAAGGACAAAAAACTCCTGCTTTTGTTGGAGTAACTGTCTTTACTTTCACCAGCTTTATACTGTACCTAGATACTGTACAAATATGCTAATGGCTAATTTTTGCTAACAGTAAATAAGAGAAGGTAGCTTATTCCTCACCTACTTCTTATCCTCTTTTTCTTCCCCTCAATGTCTTTCATTTCTCTCTTCTTCTCTTTCTCTTATCCTTCTTTTGCATTCTATTCTGCTCTATCCATTCTCTCTCTTCCCCTTTCCACATGCCATCACCACTCATCATTTCCACCTTTCTTTCCTTTTAAATCATCCTCCATTCTTGTCAATTTCCTATCTCTCTTTCTTTCTCTTTCCTCAGCCGATTCCTCTTCATCTCCATTTTCTCTTACTCCCCTTCCTTCTATCGTTCCTGTTCATTTTTTTATTTCTCAGTGCTCGCTCTTTCCCCTCTCTCTCTCTCTTCCAGTGTCCTATTTCTCCCTGCACCTCTTCACCTTTTTTCCTATTTTTTTTTTAAATTCTCATTCTGCCCTTCCCTTCTCTTTCTTCTGTTCTTCATTATTGTCTCTTTTTTTCCTCTTTCCCTTTTTGTCTCATTCCCTGTTCATTTCCTAATTCTCTCGCTCTCCTCTTTCTTGTTCTTATCTTCTCTTACTCTCTTTTCACCTTCTGCTTTATTTCTCCTTTCTCTCTTGTCTCTCTCAATTATCTCTCTCTATCTTCTTCCCTCTCTCACTCTTTCCTCGTCTTCTTCTTCTTCTTCTCCATTCCACCTTTTGTCTTTTATGGTCTTCTTCCTCTCTCTCCTTATCTCTCTCTTTCTCTCTCTCTCTCCTTCTCTGCAGTGAGACCCCTCCCTTGCCGTCCTCTTTCTCATCTGCCCTCCATCTCTTTATGTTTCCTTCCGGAGGAATGTTGCCGTCTCTCCATTTCCTGTCCTCCGCTCTCTCTTTTCAGATCTGTCCTTCACTAACCGGATTTGGCTCTGTGAGCGTGAGCCCCTCAGCCTGGTCTTGAGTGCTCAGTGGTGGGGTGGGTTATGTAAGCAGCCCCAGCATCCAGCCAGCTTGTATTTCATCTGAGGAGAGTAGAGCAGCGTGTGTGTGTGTGTGTGTGTGTGTGTGTGTGGAGACGTGAGGAGAGCAGACAGTGCTGGAGAAAACAGGCATTCCCTCTCCGCGTGATAAAGCCCGCTGTGTATCTTCCACTCTACAGCTCAGCTAAATTAGCCACTAGCCTTCAAAAATAACAACTACAGCAAAGACAAGAAAGACCCCCACCCACTCCTCCCCAGAAGTAATTAAAGGAATGGAGGAGAGTAGAGGTATTTGGGAAGTTGGGACAGCTGATGCTTCTTAATAGGATGTTGGCTACTGATGAACTGAGCCAATCACAATGCTCACTTTTTGCTCACCTCTAATACTGCCCAGACAATCACAGCTGCTGCAAGTTAATTATTAAACTCCTTCTTATTTCAGAGAAAATACTACATTTCTAAAATTTTATTAAATATTTGGCAATCAGATAAAAGTGGAAAGCTCTCTCTCTCTCTCTCTCTCTTCTCTCTCTCTCTCTCTCTCTCTCTCTTATCCAACAACATCTATGTCTCTACCATAATTGGCTCAGTTCCATTTAATTAATTTACAATCTTCTGTAAGTGCCTTAACTTAATCATTCCCAAGCTCACCTCCACTGTTGTGAGGATTTGATTGCATTTAGAGAGCATTAGTGAGGACAGGGTGCTGGATGATCACCACCCTACCTCACCCCTTAACTCCCCAAACCATCCCAACCCATCCAGAGTACACAGTTTCACTGCTCTACAGCACAATTCTGCACTGTAAGCCCACGATTTTGTAAACCCGCAATTTTGAGATTGAACTAAAGAAATCTGGGAAAAATATAAATAAGTCTATTTATGAAATATTTTATATTATTATCCAAGCAATACTATCTGTATTTGTGAGCATTGGTAAGCATTTGTAGCCACATCCACACTTAAACAGAGATGAGTGACGTTACCAGCCGGTAATGCACTGTAACTGAAGCTCTACATGTATTACTCCACCACACATAGGTAACCTAGCAACAATGCCACACTTACCAGCCAAACAGCGCAGCCACAAACAGAGCAGCAATGGAACTATTTTAACTTGTGGAGTGTTTATAACCAAACAGATCAAAATAAACAGATCTTTCAATAAAGAGTAATAAAATGGAACTGTGGTATAATCGCAATAACACACTTGAGGTTTGTGCTGTAGCATTTAATATTGTGGAGTAGATCAGCACAGCAGTACCAATATTTCACACATTATATAGCACACCCACTCATTTATTAATGCTTAAAGCAGCACTAGGTAGGATTTCCTTGATTTTTTATCTTTTTAAAGAAGTAAAATTACAGCTTGAAACTCACTGCAGCGCTACATTGAGGTGTAATAGGAGGAATAGCGGTGCTCTCGTGTCTGTGCCGGAGCTCCTCTGAGCTCAAACCAGACTCTGTAAGTTTTACGAGGCGGCCGTGACCAACCCTCGCGAGAACTGCGACCTGCTTTCCGACCTTTAGTTCTAACAGTTCTACAAGGACTACTGGTTCATTCCTTACAAACTAACATACAGACACTCTGGCAGAAGCTGGAAAGAGACCGAAAATGTCTCTACTAACTAGTCCTCCTGAAACATTTATTACACTCTACAACTGTAGGGAGCCCACGAGCACAAAATCTCAAGCCTACCTAGTGGGGCTTTTAATAACATATAATAACTATTTTTTCCCAGGCTACCTATTTTTTTACTTAAATTAAATCAAAAAGAAGACCAAATTCTAATGTATGTTTTTTTTAAATTGTTAATTAAATTAACTTACAATTTAGGTAAAATAGCTACAAGTTCTAAGTTTTCATTCGAAAAAACAAAAATTAAGGCAGCATATTACCTGATGCTAAAATAACTTTACAAACTACATGGTGAAGCTAATGCTATTCTTCAATAATCCATTATAATAATTATGATGATTCCTCTTTAACAGTTTAGAGTGTTGTGCCCACAGCTTTACACTGCAAAAACCTCTTCAACACCATGCTTGGAAGGTTGGAGCAGGTTAGCTGCACTGCTAACAGCCAGCCTCCACAGAGTTGGAGCTGTGATGCTAACAGACACTGGTGGCTACTTTTTAACAAGTCAAGTAAATGGAGCAGAACGGAAACTGTAAAAATGAATAATCAATATTTCGTTTCTGTTAATTGTGGAAGCTCCCACACATTAATATCACCCCCAGTGCTTTTTTTTTTTACAATTAACCTTTTTCACTGGAGTTATTTGATCATATTTTGAGGAAATTAGGAGATTTCCAACTATATGCAATTTGATAAAGAGATAAAACTGACAGTCTAATATTGTGTGAACAATAAAAATGATATATAATTGATACAAATCAATGGTATATGGAGGTGTTTACAGACCTCATGTGTAGTTGATTGATTCATTATTGCACAGTAATCCTGAGATTATTACTGGCTATCTCCTGGTATAGAGATAAGGGGGGTGGTATTGCCCATATTAACCATAATAAGGGACGGGTTTTGGATGGTTATACACCCTTTTCTTCAAAATATCACAAAGGGATTGAACAGGGAGTTACTGTCCACTCTTATATACAGTCTATAATTTATGAGACCACCCTGAAGACCATGTAAAAAAGACCGAGATCAGATTCCACTATATTTTATGGATCAGAGCTGGTTGAATTTCAAGCTGCTGCTTCTGTTGCTGATTGGCTGATTGGCTACATGCTGAGAGCTCCCTAGAAGAGCAAACTGGGCTGAGTTTAAGTGGTGTGTGTGTGTGTATTTGTGTACATAATGCAATAATTACACAAATCATCTTGTTTTACCGAAGCCGAGTGTAATCATTGTAATCTACAAACTCAGCATTGCGGAGTAAATTGCATTTCTTGCTTGTATTTCAACCGTTGTTTTTAAGACTTCTCATGGACACACTTCACACATGCATTTCTGGACAAGCTGAGAGATAATTATAATAATGAACTTTAAACCATTGCTTTGCCACCAAACATTGCATAATGCAGTTAGCCATTATCTTAAGGTAAAATTATATGAAATGTTGAAATATTGTTGTTTTATTAATGCTGTCCAACCAATTAGAATGCAAAAGTGATCTCACATGACTTTATAACCTGTGGTTAGTAAACTTGTCAAACATAAACACATAAAAAGATGGACTTTGCTCAGGAAACACAGAACAATAGACACACAAGCACACACTCACATGGGTTGCCAGAGGCACATAGGACTGGTTATAGCATCTCTCTCTCTCTCTCTCTTTCTCTGTTTCTTAGACTCTATGTCTCTTTCTCACTCTCTCTCTCTTTCTCTATTTCTCTATTTCTATGTCTTTTCTGTCTTTCTCATTCTCTCCCCTCAGGGTGATGTGAATATCACAGTGTTTAATGGCTTCCTTCCTTTACATAATAATGATATTTATATCTCTCCAGTGCCCTGAGACACAATGAGAGAGAGACATAAAGAGAGAGACAAAAAGAGAGAGAGAGAGAGAGAGAGAGAGAGAGAGAGAGAGAGAGAGAGAGAAAGAAAAGAGAGAGACTAAAATTTATTCGTATTTAGAAATGCATGTTTTGACATCATCCGAGAGAGTGATTATAGTGTTTGGGTACTATGGTCTCACAAACACAAACACACACACACACACACACACAAAGATAAAAAAGGAAAGTGGCTATTCGGGTGTCGGGGGAAGCTTCCAGAACCCGGAAATATTGGGATAGCTACAATGCTAACAGCTGGCCTCAGTAGCGTTAGAGCCACAATAAAAACAGATGAAGCATCAAGGCTTGGCAAAGGTTGTAGCAGGGAAGCTAAGATGCTAACAGTTGGCCTCAGCAGGGTTAGAGCCATGATGATAACAGACACAGCAGCCAGGCTTGAGAAGTTTGGAGCGGGATAGCTACAATGCTAGCAGCTGGACTCTTTAGCAATAGACACAGCGTGTTGGTCTACATACTAAAGGAAACACTGCCTCCTGTAGTAATTGGGTTTTTCTTCTCCACACATCTCCCAACATTGTCCCACAAGCTCTCAGAGGGATCTTATGATTTCTTACATTGTGAATTTAATATTGAAGACTATATTAAAGCTACGCAGGAACACATGCAGAATTATTCCATAAAAAAGTGTTAAATAAACCAGAATATGTTTTATACTTTAGATTCTTCTAAGTAGCTATGTTTATCTTTGAGGACAGATCTCTTGGTATTTTAATATCAGTGTGTTCATGAGGTAGAATCAGGTTTAGGTCAGGGGATTTTAGAGGCCAAACTCTCCTTTTTACTGTTTAGTACATAATTCAATATGTATCACTTAACTGTTTTGATGTCTATAATAATAATCACCAATGTAGAAAACAGTAAATAAAGAAATAAAGAAAAACATTGGATGAGAAGGTGTGCAGTAATGGCATAGTTCCTTGAAAAAGTAATCTGATTACTGATTGCTGACTACCCCTATAAAATGTAACTTATTTACTTTATGGATTAATTGATTTTAAAAGTAAAAGTTACTTTTAAGTTACTGCTGAATCAACAAAACAGTTTGCCAAAGCTCATTTTACTAGAAGCTTTGCTCCACCTTTGTGCCGCTGCGACTCCAGACGTTTCTTCCGATTTGTCGTTGTGTTTTGAAACTAGGTAGCACTTTGTTGCAGCACAGAGTGAACAACCAACCTTGATATCTGATTTTTTTTTCTTTATGTGATACAATCTCAGAAAAGTGTCTGTATTTCCAGCAAGAAAATGCACATCTGTCTCCTCCAGTGTTTTTGTCGCTGCGTGGTGTTACATGTGTAGCTTAGGCCAGACGTCACTGCCCCAGGCGTAAAAAGAATCGTGTGTGTATGTCTGTGTGAGTGTGAGTGTTGAGCCCGAGTGATAGTTTTAGCCTGTTAGCTTGTTAGCTTGCTAGCCAGTTGTTGTTTCAGAGTGGCAATTGTAAACTTCTTTCTCATTCATTCTTTCAACATATCCAGACGGATGTTACAATATCTTTTTTTAGTATAGAAAGTGACAAAAGAAGTAATGTAGAGTGACATGGGTAAGTAACTTTAATCTGTTTACTGAATTATAAATAGTAGTGCATTAGATTACTTGTTACAAAAAAATGATGCTACTAAGTAACGCTTTACTGACATCACTGTAGGTGTGTCCAGACTGTAACGATAGAACCATCTAGAAAAGTGCTTTCACACTGCAAACAATCTGGACCATGGTTCAGTTGGTCTGGACTGATCTGGGCCAAATATTGGTCCTGTGATCTGGATCATGATCCCCTTTCACACCTGCTAAAAGTTTAAAAGTCTGGACCAAACAAGGCAGGCTTGAAAGCAAGCACCTTCACTGCAAGTGTGTGTTTTATTCAAGTGCAAATGAATTGACGTGAATTCAAAGCACAGTGTGTTTCAGTGTATTTATCTCAAATATTCCTATCTCTCAAATAAAGCAGCTCCTTTCCTGTTCTTTAGTCTCTCTCCGAGTCGTGATGTAGAGCGTCTTTTAATCGCTCTGGCTGCTGAATGAATGGAGCTGCTCCTCCGGTATGAATCCTCAGGTTGGGAGATTAAGACTCCCATCGGCTTTCTTCCCTCACTGGCTCAGGGGGGCTGTGTGTGTAGATGCGGAGTGTATGGGTGTATCGGGGAGACTCAGGGACGAGAACAGACAATAGCACATTCACATGCAAATGGGCTGAGAGGGAGTTTGAATTCTTCAAAACCCAACATTTTCTCTTGTTATGAAGGGTGTTGTATTTTTCTTGTTATTTCTGAATGCAGATGAAGATGTGCTCATGAAAAACATGAAAAATGTTTTACCATAGAGACACTGACAGCTGGATATGTCTGGATGACCCTCACTTTAGCACCGATACTACTGTTCAGAGAACAGCCCACCACACCAATACTGTCTATAACTGTGCACATGCAGAAAAGTGGACATAAAGTGGTCAATCAGTAGAAGCACAGGGTAGCTGGTGTTTCTAATAAAGTGGCCACAGTGAGTAACCTGCTAAAGTTTTTTGGTTAGTAAAAGTAGAGTATTTTCTGAATGTTACAGTTAATTTTATTAAAATGTTTAATCTGTAATGTTTTCTGAATGTGCTTATATGAACTTTGCCTCAACCAGTCATGCTGACTGCCATTTCAATATCATTTAAATGAGAAAAAATGACCTAAAAACAATTTGACCTCTTATAATAGCCTTCTCATGATCCACTATTTTGGGTATCAGTGAGCTCAAGACAGCTGCTTACCTCCAGTTTGTGTGTATGTTTTGTAGTGAAGTGTTTCTTGTGGTAATGTGTTGAGATGGTTTGGGTGCAATATAAATAATTTGTGCTTATTCTACAGTACAGAGCGGTGGCCTCAGAGCAGATTACAGTTGGAAGAAGCTGCGCTGGGGAGAAAGAAATCAAATAACGGGACAGCAGCTTTACAGCAGCTTTATGATTTCTGCACGGAAGATGTCATTTTTTCTGGTGGGTAGTAAGCTCTGGGCATTTGTGCAGCCTGGAGTGACCACCAGAACATGGTGAATCAATACGGAGCGTGTGTGTGTGTGTGTGTGTGTGTGTGTGTGTGAAAGTCTGTGGATGTGTGTGTATTTGCTTTTGCATGTGCCAGTGCATGTTGGTATGTGTGGATTTACTGCTGCTCATTGCTGTGTAATGAGCTTGTGTGTGTGTGTGTGTGTAGGCTGTGTTAAGTCATGCTGTCGGGACTGATGTAAAGGAAGAGATCAGAGAGGATTTAGTGATCAGCGACTGATCATGGGTCAACGCCGTGAGCTGATACACTGATTACAAATCTCTCTCTAACACACACACACACACACACACACACACACACACACACACAGACACAGAGAACCATCGCTTCCATAAGTCCAAATTAAATTCTAACTGCTTTAGTTGCTTTATTGCTTAAATTATTTTTGGGACTACTGTGTTTGTCCCCAATTGTAATAGCATCCCCTATCAACAGGTGTGTACTCTGAGATTTGTCCCCAATTTTGGTCTACGCAAGTATACACACACACACACACACATAACCATGGCTTTCATAAGCCACAAATGAACAAGTTATGTAAGAGAAATATAGATTAGTACAGTACAATGTAGAGCAATTTAATTTAAAGGAAATTTCACCATTCTCAAAATTTGAAATCACATCTCTGAGTTTCATCACCTCACGTTTAATAAAACAGCTATTTGTCTACTGCCACATACCGTAATTACACTTTGGGTGCGCGTTTCCACGGAGATCCATGTAAGCACAACAGTGAGTGGAAACGGAGGAGCTACTGAACGTGATGTCATGTGACCAAGAACGTCTAAAAACTAATATTATTAATAATGATAGGTTGTATGTTCCTTATATATTTGCACTAGTTCTCTAAAATCTTGCATATCTGAACAATATCTAGTCAAACATAATATATATATATATATATATATATATATATATATATATATATATATATATATATATATATGTATATGTGTATACATATACATATATATATATATATATATATATATATATATATATATATATATATATATATATATATGTGTATATGTGTCAAATAAATCATATTAATAAATATATTTCCAGTTTATCCAAATACTAATCAGTTAATTGAAACTAAAAACTGACAGATTAATCGAGTATCAAAATAATCGCTAGTTGCGTCCTGAGTGTGTGGTACCTGGTCCAGGAGCTGGTTGTAGAGTTCGTGGCAGTTGTCGAAGATGTATTTGTAGGTGGAGTCAAGGCAGGCCCTGACGCAGTCCTTCACCACCAGGCTCGCTCTGGGGGGGCTCTGCAGCTCCTGCACCTAAACACACACACAAACACAGAAACAGAGCTGTAAACACACACTCACACTCACAACCATTATACTGTTAATGTCTCGGTCTGTTCGTTTGTTACTGTCAAACCTGACAACTGACATAATTTAGTTTCCTTGTACTTGTACACAACCAATACAGATGAATTACCGTATTTTTCCAACTGTAAGGAGCACTTTAAATCCTTTATCTTTTCCAAAAATCCGGTGCGCCTTATGTGTGAATTCTACCAGTCAGGTATTAAGGAGCAGTAAAGCCCAAGAAGCTGAAATACAGCGTTATAAGGGTACGTTTTTGGTAAAGTTTCTCCAGCATCAAAGCTGGAGCAGTATGAGCATTATCTGCTAACTGCAGTGCTAACTCTTTCTCCTTTCAGAGGTGAGTATATTAAACTGTAGTCTGTGTGTTTTTACCTTGTTAAAACAAGCTATGTAGGACAAACCGCTAGCTGATAGCACCCTGGGATACTGGAGCATTCAGGGTTCCTCAGTGTAGAGCTGTCGGGTGGCATTTACTAGCGCTAAGCGCTGCTAAATTGAACTGTGCTAAAATATTGTAAATCTAAGCTTACTGTAAATGAACGGAAGCACTTTTCAGGAGAGAAATCAGTGTAGACTAGCATCCAGCGCTCATTTGACTTTGAAAGAATATATATATATATATATATATATATATATATATATATATATATATATATATATTTTTTTTTTTTTTCTTTTAATTACAGTTTTGTTTACTTCCCCTTCCCCCAGCTTCCCCATTATAAGGGAAACATTGTGACATCCTTGTTCCTTACTATACTGATAGTGCACCTTATAGTTATAAAATAAAGTAATCTAATCTGACTATTTACACTCTACTTCAAAATGCTTGTGGACACCCTTTCTAATGAATGTACTAGGCTACTTTAAGTTGCATCTATTGCTGACACAGATGTGCAAATGCACACACACAAAAAAAAAAAAACACAGCTTGTCTACTTCCTGCCTGACAAATTTCAGGAGGAGGAGGAGAAAGAGGAGGAGGAGGTGGATGAGGAGTGTGACTATTTTGCGTTTCCTCTTGCGTAAGAGAATGGAAAGGATGTGGTGTTTCCCGAAGTGTGTGTGTGTATATATATATTAGTGTGTGTATGTTAGAGCCTCTAGAAGCAGCCTCTGTAGGATGTACCACTTGCATTACCCATAATGCATTGTGACAGTCTGAGTTTTTATTGTGTGCCTTGCGGTGCTCTCTCTGTGGGTGGGGCCTTTCCGACACGGCTCACTAATTCACTCTCATACACACACACGTTCACACACACACACACACACACACACACACACACACACACATTGACACACACAGAGTGATGTCACTCATTTAAAGTGCCAGAAACACTTTCAGTGCTAATAAACAGAACGGGTAATAGCAGATTATTAGCAGAGGAAATTAACTGTGTGTGTGTGTGTGTGTTTGTGTGTGTGTGTGTGTGTGTGTGTGTGTGTGTGTGTGTGTGTGTGAATTACATAGAGTCTAAAAAAAATAAGTGGAATTCCCCTTCAGTGCACTGTTGCATCAATACAAAGCTTCACGTTTAACCAATGCAAACTTTATGCAAATTAACAGGTCCAACATAGTGCGTCTATCCAATCAGAAGAGTTCAGGTGTTTGCCTGATACAGGTACATCTAAAAAAAATTAAATATCATTGAAAAGTTATTTTATTTCAGTAATTCAGTTCAAAATGTGAAACTCATATATTATATAGGTGTATTACACACAGAGTGATCTATTTTAAGCGTTTATTTCTTTTATTATGGATTATAGTCAATAAACGCCCAAAAATCAGTGTCTCAGAAAATACGAATATTATATAAGACTCATTAGTATTTTTGGTATCAGTGTGGGCAGTGTGCCAAGTCCTGCTGAAAAATAAAATCCACATCTAAATTAAAGTTGTCAGTAGCAGAGGGAAGCATGAAGTGCTGTAAGATTTTGTGGGAAAACAAAACTGCACTGACTTTAGACTTGATAATAAAACACAGTGGATCAACAGCAGCAGATCACATGATACAATTGAAGTATATTTGTGTGAACTGTGCAACATTAGAAACATATTAAAATTGTGATTGAAGTACAGATTTAACATCACATTCATTTTGAGGAGTGTACATAAACTGGGAAAAACTAAAGCAAGATTTACTTTATTTTTCCCCTTTCCAAAGTATACTGAAATACAGATTAAGTAGGTAAAATTTAAGTATAAGGAGAAAAACTATACTTTACTTATTCCGCATATAGTTCCAGTGCTTTTTTAAATATATTTAAATATATATAGGACCCTTTTACAAGGGCTAACATTAGTAAAGTAGTAAAGACTCTGCTCCCTTGATTTACAAATGAAATGATTTAAAATTTACTGATGATCCATAATGGTTTGGAGAGACATGTCATCTGCTGGTGTTTTTATTGTTTTTTTTTTTTTTTTTTTTAAGAATTACAGTTTTGTTTACTTAGCTTAGCTTAGCTTTCCTTGATTTGCTAGTTACCCCCTCCCTCCACCACCACCCAGTGGTGAGATCTGCTGAATTAGAAGGGAAACATGGCAACACCCCTGTTCTTTACTAGTGTTGCATAAAGCACCTTATAATCTGGTGCGCCTTATGTATGAAAATAGACCAGAAAATAGACGTTCATTGCTAGTGCGCCTAATAATACGTAAAATACAGTATTATCTACATGTTTTGCACTACTTTTGCTAGACTGAAGAGTGTGTTTTGATTCTGCTTGTCAACTATCCCTCAGAGCATGTGGGAGGTGACCTGAAAACAGCGCAGTACGCTGCTGGCTCTCCGCTAAAGCCATTGGCGTTTCAGCAGCAATTACACACACTGCTCTGATTTCCTTGGGATTAGGCCAGGAGTGTGTGAATTCTAGGCGTGCGGTGAGGTTATATATGTGAGGATATTACGTAACACTGGGGGGCGGAGTGACAGGGACAGTAAATGTGCACGAAGCACAGCCAGGAATTATTCCTTAATGAGAACGCAAGTATATCTACCCTCGGAGAGAGCACAGTCATACCCCCCTTCCCAACACACACACACTCACACACACACACACACACACACACACACACACATACACACACACTATGCCTTTTAAGACTAAACATGGAAATATTAATGACTGTCATTAAAAAGCCTGTCCTCATTTCCTCCAAAATAATAGAGTATCATTTTCTCTGATATCCCAAGCAAGACGGACAGAGTTTTTGTTTTTTTCATGCGGAAAAAATGAGACATCAGACGCCCTTAACCAGCACAGACAGATCCAATACACACCCACGCTCACACTCGCAGCTATACATCTCCACCCAATGAAGCACAGCCAATCGGAAACGAGACGCCGTACTCTGCGTCCTGCACATCCTTTCTGCATGTGCAGCAGACCACAACACACCTAAACACACACACAAGCCGTGAGTGTACCTGTATCGATCCGTCCGGCACTACTTTCACACCCTCACACTGAGAGAGGGACACCACTGATATCTGTGTTACAGTCAGTGAGCGTGAACAGGCAGTGAGTGTGAACAGGCACAGGTTTATAATTCCTAAATTATACCTCCCTTGTGAAAAGTATACTTTAAAAAGTATACTTAAACTCTGCTGAAATAGACCTGTCCTTAAAATGATGTTATTTTGGAACCACTAATTTGCACTTAATTACTACTCGTTTGTATTGAAAGGATAAAAAATTGCATTATATTATATATAAGTTTACTAGTCATATGTTATTTACTAGTCATATCACTATTTTATACGATTTAAGTATATTTGTGTGAACTGTGCAACACAAGAAACATATTAAAATTGTGATTGAAGCATAGATTTAACATTCTTTTCAGGAGATTTTTCCACACCTCCGAAGACACCACTGCAACCCCCTGGAGCCCCATAGCAATCAACAAGCAACTATCTAGCAGCCTCATAATGGAGACTAAGATTTTCACACAATAAAAAAATAAAAAATAACATTGCTGTGTGTGTCTCGGTATGTGTATGTGTGTGTGTTGTGTAATATGTGTGTGTGTGTGTAATGTGTGTGTGTGTGTGTGTGTGTGTGTTTACCTTCATTCTGAAAAAGGTGATGCTGGTCAGCAGGTCCACTGTGGATTTCAGGTCCTGGAGTCTCTCTGGGTTTCCGGCGGGGAAATTGTCCTGTAATCACAAAAACAATTATAGTTAGATCTCTCTCTCTCTCTCTCTCTCTCTCTCTCTCTCTATATATATATATATATATATATATATATATATATATATATATATATATATATATTATATATATATATATATATATATATATCTTTCTCTCTCTCGCTCTCTCTCTCACACACACACACACACACTTTTTGTCTACCTCACTTTTCCATCTCTCTCTGACTCGCTCTACCTTCTTTTTAGCCTCCTTTTTTCTTTCTTTCTTTCTTGTCTCTGACTTGCTCTACCATCTCCTTCGCTTTCCCTTTTCTCTCTCTCTCTCTCTCTCTCTCTCTCTCTCTCTCTCTCTCTCTCATGCTCTGGGTCTCAATGATGAGGTTCACCGAGAATGGAGAGCGCTGTATAAACCACCGTTAACTAAGAGAGTGTCTGACCTGCAGTGGAGGATTTTACATGGTATTGTTTCTGTTAATTCTTTTATTTCCATTTTAAATCCTGAAGTCACTCAAGGTTGTCCCTTCTGTTCTCAGAGGGAAACAGTGTTTCACGCTTTTATGCACCGTTTTAGGTTACGTCCCCTTTTTAGGTTTTACACTCTGTTTTTACGGCTCTTAATGTGGTTTTTACACCTCAGATTTTTATCCTGGGTTTTAAATATTTGCGGAGAGAGAGGTTCAGGTGTCAGCTGATCAATTTTATTCTTGGTCAGGCTGAGTTGGCGGTCTACATAAGTCGCAGAAACAAAGTGTCTCAAAGCAGCTGACACCGACGCAGTAACAATCCTCTCTAGACTTGTGAGATCCAGGGTTTTAATTGATTTTAATTATTACAAATGTATGTCGGATCTTATAACTTTTACGGCAGTGTGGTGTTGTGGTGAGGCTGTGTGCTTTTAGATGATGAGCTCTGCTTTGCACCTCAGTTTTAAAATGATTTACTGTTATTTATTTATTTATTTACCCATATGCTGTTCTGAGCCTCTGTTTTTAAAATTATGATTTTAATGGCCAAGATGGCCTAAAATTGAATTTTAAGATATTATAACACAATGTGGTTATAATAAAGTGTTGTTAAAAGTCAAAAGTCTCTCTCTCTCTCTCTCTCTCTCTCTCATTCTCTATAATTACCCATTAATAACAATATATCTCTAAACTGAAACTGATCTGCAGAAACTCTAACTAATATAATGCTGAATAATGGCAGCAGAGCTCTGTTATTAAATAGTAAATCTATATTATATATTTAGAAGTGCAGGTCTGATTCAGTGACAGTATCTGACAGATCATGTAAAATAGCCTCACATGCATTAATATCTCCTGTAGAGGAAACATGCTGTACTGTATCAGAGCAGAGAGCTGAAATGCAGTTAGGCTTAAGTCCAGGTTTATAGAATTGAATCATGGTCTGGATTATTGAGTCAAGGCCATTGTTTTTCCACAAAGCATTTGATGTAAGTGAGTTACAGCGTTTATAGCCAGGTCTGGCTTTAGTGGGACTGTGTGACAAGAGGCAGAATCTACAGTGAGTTCAGCGCATGCTGATAATAACATTTATTCTGGAGCTAAAGCAGTGTGTGCTAACCTTTCTGCTGATTTTATAATGTTCACTCACTTACAAGTAACCCTAAACCTAATTTTCAAAGCATGTTTAAATATAAAGCTCATTTTCTTCAGATTAATACAAAACTAGTCATCATTTTTAGTGTTAATGTATTTATATATAAAATGTATAAATATATTTATTTATTTTAGTTTTTGTGAGGTTATTTTATTGCAATGTTAAAATGTTTTTACATAGTTAAAAAGTTAAAATTGTTAGATGTTAAAACTTTTTATATTTTCATTTACGTTTTATATTGTGAGTAATGCTATTTAAATATTCACTATTCACTATCTAGTTTATGATTTTTTTCGGTGTTCATTTTATGTTATTAAATGTTATTGAACTGTTATATCTTTCAAATTAAATAAAGTTATTAAAATATTATTACAATTTTATTTATATTATATGTGATATAATATTTATCTCTATTGTCTATCCCTTTTAAAACTACCATTTAACAGGCATCCTTTTTATAATACTAATGAACATGGAGTTACATACTAATAACTATGGAGTTATGAACGTAAAAGGTATCGCCACCTTAATTTGAAGGTGATTAAGAGCATTATCTAGTCATGAACAGTGTTGGGCACGTTACTTTGAAAAAGTAATTAGTTATAGTTACTAGTTACTTCTCCAAAAAAGTAGCCTGTGGACCCCTAGAGAAACCCTGGTCTCATCCTCCCCTCCCTTGTGACTCACACACACACACTTGTGCCTTTGTCTGTATGCGCGAAGTAAAAAAAAAAGTTAATTGAGCGGCTAAAGTAACGTGCAGTAACGGGGTGTTGGAAATGGTAAGGGTGTTATAGAGACAGTCAGAGTAATAAGTTAGATTACTACTTATTGAAAAAAGTAACAGCGTTAGTAACGCTGTTTATTTCAACGCGGATACTCCCATCACTGGTCATGAATATCCAAATATTGCTTCATAAATACATGACTCATTGGTTATGAATGTGCTACGAAGGATTGATGTACAGGTGCAACTTAAAAAATATGAATATCACTGAAAAGTTCCTTTATTTTAGTAATTCAGTGTGAAACTTATATATTATACAGATGTATTAAACACAGAGTGATCTATTTTAAGCCTTTAATTCTTTTATTGTTGATGTTGATGAAAACCCACAAATCAGTGTCTCAGAAAATTAGAATATTATATAAGACCAATTGATACTTTTGGCAGTGTGCCAAATCCTGCTGGAATATAAAATTTGCATCTCCATAAAAACTTTAAAAAGTTAATAAAACACAGTGGATCAACACCAGCAGATATCAGATCATGTCTCTCCAAACCATCACTGATTGGTGGAAACTTCACACTAAACCTCAAGCAGTTTGGACTGTGTGTCTCTTTACTCTTCCTCCAGACTCTGATCCCTTCATTTACAAATGATTTTGATTTTCCAAATGTACTGATGATCAGTGATGGTTCGGAGAGACATGTCATCTGCTGGTGTTGATCCACTTTTATTATCAAGTCTAAAGTCAGTGCAGTTTTGTTTTCCCACAAAATCTTACAGCACTTCATGCTTCCCTCTGCTACTGACAACTTTTATGGAGATTTCATTTTCCAGCAGGACTTGGCAAACTGCCCACACTGATACCAAAAGTATCAGTTGGTCTTACATAATATTCTAATTTTCTGAGACACTGATTTTTTGGGTTTTCATTGGCTGTGAGTCATAAATCATCAACAATAAAATAAATAAACGCTTAAAATAGATCACTCTGTGTTTAATACATCTATATAATATATGAATTTCTCATTTTCAACTGTACTACAGGTAGAATTTAAATAAAGTGTAGCTGATTCTGGTTCTGATTCTATGGAATTCACTCCCCAGTTCACCTCTCACATACATACAGATATACTGTATATTCACAGCCACGAACGAGTCACGGCTGTGTATGAAAACACATTATCATTTAGTGTAAGTAAGCAGAACCCGTTGCACGCCTGAAAATAATGACCCCCTCGTTCATGAACCATGAGCTCGTTCTCCTGTAACAGGGCGCATTTTATTATGGTGACGGTGTGCAGAAAAAAAAAAAAAAAACTACAGAGGCAAAAAAAAATGAAAAAGAAATATGAATAAATGCGTACGTGTTTCCTACACACTCACACGTGCCTTACAGCAGCATAAGCCAGGAGGGTCTTCACACGCAACAAAGAAGAACGTGCACCATCAGGAACCTCCACCTCCTCCTCTTCCCGCTAATCGTCCTGTTTTTTTTTGGAGGGGCCGCAGGGCTAAGATAGCGGATTCTGAAAATGTCAGTGATTTCCGAGCTGAGGCGGTTACGTAAAGACGAAGCACGAGCTTTAATTTAGTGAAAGTGGTGAGAACATTAGGAGCATTAAAGAGCGAGCCGTTAACTTGTCTGTGGGCGGCGGCGTTTCTCTGGACGGCAGGCCGTCAGTCTCGCCCCACGTTTCCCCACAAAGCTCTAATTACTCCGTCACGGCTAATGGAGTGGCAGGGATGTTTGCCAACATCAAAACTGCAAACAGAAACACGGTGAATCAGCTTTAGGTGCAGTGATGGGGACCCTTTTCTGCAGTAAGTGCTTTAT